>NC_090405.1:37024850-37324850 GCF_036365525.1 Heterodontus francisci | reverse complement strand
CGGGAGTGAACAGGAGAGTGGGATTAAACTGGGTGGGATATTAAAGGGTATCGGGAGTGATCAGGAGAGTGGGATTAGACTAGGTGGGATATTAAAGGGTACCGGGAATGATCAGGAGAGTGGGATTAGACTGGGTGGGATATTAAAGGGTATCGGGAGTGATCAGGAGAGTGGGATTAGACTGGGTGGGATATTAAACGGTACAGGGTGTGATAAAGAGAGTGGGATTAGACTGGGTGGGATATTAAAGGGTACAGGGAGTGATCAGGAGAGTGGGATTAAACTGGGTGGGATATTAAAGGGTATCGGGAGTGATCAGGAGAGTGGGATTAGACTGGGTGGGATATTAAAGGGTACAGGGAGTGATCAGGACAGTGGGATTAGACTGGGTGGGATATTAAAGGGTATCGGGAGTGATCAAGAGAGTGGGATTAGACTGGGTGGGATATTAAAGGGTATCGGGTGTGATCAGGACAGTGGGATTAGACTGGGTGGGATATGAAAGGGTATCGGGAGTGATCAGGAGAGTGGGATTAGACTGGGCGCGATATTAAAGGGTACCGGGAGTGATCAGGAGAGTGGGATTAGACTGGGTGGGAAATTAAAGGGTATTGGGAGTGATCAAGAGAGCGGGATAAGACTGGGTGGGATATTAAAGGGTATTGGGAGTGATCAGGACAGTGGGATTAGACTGGGTGGGATATTAAAGGGTATCGGGAGTGATCAAGAGAGTGGGATTAGACTGGGTGGGATATTAAAGGGTATCGGGTGTGATCAGGACAGTGGGATTAGACTGGGTGGGATATTAAAGGATATCGGGAGTGATCAAGAGAGTGGGATTAGACTGGGAGCGATATTAAAGGGTATCGCGAGTGATCAGGAGAGTGGGATTAGACTGGGTGCGATATTAAAGGGTTCAGGGAGTGATCAGGAGAGTGGGATTAGACTGGGTGGGATATTAAAGGATATCGGGAGTGATCAAGAGAGTGGGATTAGACTGGGTGCGATATTAAAGGGTTCAGGGAGTGATCAGGAGAGTGGGATTAGACTGGGTGGGATATTAAAGGGTATTGGGAGGGATCAAGAGAGCGGGACAACACTGGGTGCGATATTAAAGGGTACAGGGTGTGATAAAGAGAGTGGGATTAGACTGGGTGGGATATTAAAGGGTACCGGGAATGATCAGGAGAGTGGGATTAGACTGGGTGGGATATTAAAGGGTATCGGGAGTGATCAGGAGAGTGGGATTAGACTGGGTGGGATATTAAACGGTACAGGGTGTGATAAAGAGAGTGGGATTAGACTGGGTGGGATATTAAAGGGTATCGGGAGTGATCAGGAGAGTGGGATTAGACTGGGTGGGATATTAAAGGGTACAGGGAGTGATCAAGACAGTGGGATTAGACTGGGTGGGATATTAAAGGGTATCGGGTGTGATCAGGACAGTGGGATTAGACTGGGTGGGATATGAAAGGGTATCGGGAGTGATCAGGAGAGTGGGATTAGACTGGGCGCGATATTAAAGGGTTCAGGGAGTGATCAGGAGAGTGGGATTAGACTGGGTGGGAAATTAAAGGGTATTGGGAGTGATCAAGAGAGCGGGACAAGACTGGGTGGGATATTAAAAGGTACAGGGAGTGATCCACAGAGCGGGATAAGACTGGGTGGGATATTAAAGGGTATTGGGAGTGATCAGGACAGTGGGATTAGACTGGGTGGGATATTAAAGGGTATCGGGAGTGATCAAGAGAGTGGGATTAGACTGGGTGGGATATTAAAGGGTATCGGGTGTGATCAGGACAGTGGGATTAGACTGGGTGGGATATTAAAGGATATCGGGTGTGATCAGGACAGTGGGATTAGACTGGGTGGGATATTAAAGGGTACAGGGAGTGATCAGGAGAGTGGGATTAGACTGGGTGCGATATTAAAGGGTTCAGGGAGTGATCAGGAGAGTGGGATTAGACTGGGTGGGATATTAAAGGATATCGGGAGTGATCAAGAGAGTGGGATTAGACTGGGAGCGATATTAAAGGGTACAGAGTGTGATCAGGAGAGTGGGATTAGACTGGGTGCGATATTAAAGGGTATCGGGAGTGATCAGGAGAGTGGGATTAGACTGGGTGGGATATTAAAGGGTATGGGGAGTGATCAGGAGAGTGGAATTAGACTGGGTGGGATATTAAAGGGTACCGGGAGTGATCAGGAGAGTGGGATTAGACTGGGTGGGATATTAAAGGGTATTGGGAGTGATCAGGACAGTGGGATTAGACTGGGTGGGATATTAAAGGGTATCGGGAGTGATCAGGAGAGTGGGATTAGACTGGGCGCGATATTAAAGGGTTCAGGGAGTGATCAGGAGAGTGGGATTAGACTGGGTGGGAAATTAAAGGGTATTGGGAGTGATCAAGAGAGCGGGCCAAGACTGGGTGGGATATTAAAAGGGACAGGGAGTGATCAGGACAGTGGGATTAGACTGGGTGGGATATTAAAGGGTATCGGGAGTGATCAAGAGAGTGGGATTAGACTGGGTGGGATATTAAAGGGTACAGGGAGTGATCAGGAGAGTGGGATTAGACTGGGTGCGATATTAAAGGGTTCAGGGAGTGATCAGGAGAGTGGGATTAGACTGGGTGGGATATTAAAGGATATCGGGAGTGATCAAGAGAGTGGGATTAGACTGGGAGCGATATTAAAGGGTACAGAGTGTGATCAGGAGAGTGGGATTAGACTGGGTGCGATATTAAAGGGTATCGGGAGTGATCAGGAGAGTGGGATTAGACTGGGTGGGATATTAAAGGGTATGGGGAGTGATCAGGAGAGTGGAATTAGACTGGGTGGGATATTAAAGGGTACCGGGAGTGATCAGGAGAGTGGGATTAGACTGGGTGGGATATTAAAGGGTATCGGGAGTGATCAGGACAGTGGGATTAGACTGGGTGGGATATTAAAGGGTATCGGGAGTGATCAGGAGAGTGGGATTAGACTGGGCGCGATATTAAAGGGTTCAGGGAGTGATCAGGAGAGTGGGATTAGACTGGGTGGGAAATTAAAGGGTATTGGGAGTGATCAAGAGTGCGGGCCAAGACTGGGTGGGATATTAAAAGGTACAGGGAATGATCAGGACAGTGGGATTAGACTGGGTGGGATATTAAAGGGTATCGGGAGTGATCAAGAGAGTGGGATTAGACTGGGTGGGATATTAAAGGGTATCGGGTGAGATCAGGACAGTGGGATTAGACTGGGTGGGATATTAAAGGATATCGGGAGTGATCAAGAGAGTGGGATTGGACTGGGTGCGATATTAAAGGGTACAGGGAGTGATCAGGAGAGTGGGACTAGACTGGGTGGGATATTAAAGGGTATCGCGAGTGATCAGGAGAGTGGGATTAGACTGGGTGCGATATTAAAGGGTTCAGGGAGTGATCAGGAGAGTGGGATTAGACTGGGTGGGATATTAAAGGATATCGGGAGTGATCAAGAGAGTGGGATTAGACTGGGTGCGATATTAAAGGGTACAGGGAGTGATCAGGAGAGTGGAATTAGACTGGGTGGGATATTAAAGGGTATTGGGAGTGATCAGGAGAGTGGGATTAGACTGGGTGGGATATTAAAGGGTATTGGGAGTGATCAAGAGAGCGGGACAAGACTGGGTGGGATATTAAAGGGTACAGGGTGTGATCAAGAGAGTGGGATTAGACTGGGTGGGATATTAAAGGGTACAGGGAGTGATCAGGAGAGTGGGATTAGACTGGGTGGGATATTAAAGGGTACAGGGAGTGATCAGGAGAGTGGGATTAGACTGGGTGGGATATTAAAGGGTATCGGGAGTGATCAGGAGAGTGGAATTAAACGGGCTGGGATATTAAAGGGTATCGGGAGTGATCAGGAGAGTGGAATTAAACGGGCTGGGATATTAAAGGGTATCGGGAGTGATCAGGTGAGTGGAATTAAACTGGGTGGGATATTAAAGGGTACAGGGTGTGATAAAGAGAGTGGGATAAGACTGGGTGGGATATTAAAGTGTATCGGGAGTGATCAGGAGAGTGGGATTAGACTGGGTGGGATATTAAAGGGTACAGGGTGTGATAAAGAGAGTGGGATAAGACTGGGTGGGATATTAAAGTGTATCGGGAGTGATCAGGAGAGTGGGATTAGACTGGGTGGGATATTAAAGGGGACAGGGTGTGATAAAGAGAGTGGGATTAGACTGGGTGGGATATTAAAGGGTACCGGGAGTTATCAGGAGAGTGGGATTAAACTGGGTGGGATATTAAAGGGTATCGGGAGTGATCAGGAGAGTGGGATTAGACTGGGTGGGATATTAAAGGGTATTGGGAGTGATCAGGAGAGTGGGATTAGACTGTGGGATATTAAAGGGTACCGGCAGTGATCAGGAGAGTGGGATTAGACTGGGTGCGATATTAAAGGGTACAGGGAGTGATCAGGAGAGTGGGATTAGACTGGGTGGGATATTAAAGGGTATTGGGAGTGATCAGGAGAGTGGGATTAGACTGGGTGGGATATTAAAGGGTATTGGGAGTGATCAAGAGAGCGGGACAAGACTGGGTGGGATATTAAAGGGTACAGGGTGTGATAAAGAGAGTGGGATTAGACTGGGTGGGATATTAAAGGGTACAGGGTGTGAGAAAGAGAGTGGGATTAGACTGGGTGGGATATGAAAGGGTGCAGGGTGTGATAAAGAGAGTGGTATAAGATTGGATGGGATATTAACGGGTATCGGGAGTGATCAGGAGAGTGGGATTAGACTGGGTGCGATATTAAAGGGTACAGGGAGTGATCAGGAGAGTGGGATTAAACTGGGTGGGATATTAAAGGGTATCGGGAGTGATCAGGAGAGTGGGATTAAACTGGGTGGGATATTAAAGGGTATCGGGAGTGATCAGGAGAGTGGGATTAGACTGGGTGGGATATTAAAGGGTACCGGGAATGATCAGGAGAGTGGGATTAGACTGGGTGGGATATTAAAGGGTATCGGGAGTGATCAGGAGAGTGGGATTAGACTGGGTGGGATATTAAACGGTACAGGGTGTGATAAAGAGAGTGGGATTAGACTGGGTGGGATATTAAAGGGTACAGGGAGTGATCAGGAGAGTGGGATTAAACTGGGTGGGATATTAAAGGGTATCGGGAGTGATCAGGAGAGTGGGATTAGACTGGGTGGGATATTAAAGGGTACAGGGAGTGAACAGGACAGTGGGATTAGACTGGGTGGGATATTAAAGGGTATCGGGAGTGATCAAGAGAGTGGGATTAGACTGGGTGGGATATTAAAGGGTATCGGGTGTGATCAGGACAGTGGGATTAGACTGGGTGGGATATGAAAGGGTATCGGGAGTGATCAGGAGAGTGGGATTAGACTGGGTGGGATATTAAAGGATATCGGGAGTGATCAAGAGAGTGGGATTAGACTGGGAGCGATATTAAAGGGTATCGCGAGTGATCAGGAGAGTGGGATTAGACTGGGTGCGATATTAAAGGGTTCAGGCAGTGATCAGGAGAGTGGGATTAGACTGGGTGGGATATTAAAGGATATCGGGAGTGATCAAGAGAGTGGGATTAGACTGGGTGCGATATTAAAGGGTTCAGGGAGTGATCAGGAGAGTGGGATTAGACTGGGTGGGATATTAAAGGGTATTGGGAGTGATCAAGAGAGCGGGACAAGACTGGGTGGGATATTAAAGGGTACAGGGTGTGATAAAGAGAGTGGGATTAGACTGGGTGGGATATTAAAGGGTATTGGGAGTGATCAGGAGAGTGGGATTAGACTGGGTGGGATATTAAAGGGTATTGGGAGTGATCAAGAGAGCGGGACAAGACTGGGTGGGATATTAAAGGGTACAGGGTGTGATAAAGAGAGTGGGATTAGACTGGGTGGGATATTAAAGGCTACCGGGAATGATCAGGAGAGTGGGATTAGACTGGGAGGGATATTACAGGGTGCAGGGTGTGATAAAGAGAGTGGTATAAGATTGGGTGGGATATTAAAGGGTATCGGGAGTGATCAGGAGAGTGGGATTAGACTGGGTGCGATATTAAAGGGTACAGGGTGTGATAAAGAGAGTGGGATTAGACTGGGTGGGATATTAAAGGGTACCGGGAATGATCAGGAGAGTGGGATTAGACTGGGTGGGATATTAAAGGGTATCGGGAGTGATCAGGAGAGTGGGATTAGACTGGGTGGGATATTAAACGGTACAGGGTGTGATAAAGAGAGTGGGATTAGACTGGGTGGGATATTAAAGGGTATCGGGAGTGATCAGGAGAGTGGGATTAGACTGGGTGGGATATTAAAGGGTACAGGGAGTGATCAGGACAGTGGGATTAGACTGGGTGGGATATTAAAGGGTATCGGGTGTGATCAGGACAGTGGGATTAGACTGGGTGGGATATGAAAGGGTATCGGGAGTGATCAGGAGAGTGGGATTAGACTGGGCGCGATATTAAAGGGTTCATGGAGTGATCAGGAGAGTGGGATTAGACTGGGTCGGAAATTAAAGGGTATTGGGAGTGATCAAGAGAGCGGGACAAGACTGGGTGGGATATTAAAAGGTACAGGGAGTGATCCAGAGAGCGGGATAAGACTGGGTGGGATATTAAAGGGTATTGGGAGTGATCAGGACAGTGGGATTAGACTGGGTGGGATATTAAAGGGTATCGGGTGTGATCAGGACAGTGGGATTAGACTGGGTGGGATATTAAAGGATATCGGGAGTGATCAAGAGAGTGGGATTAGACTGGGAGCGATATTAAAGGGTACAGGGAGTGATCAGGAGAGTGGGATTAAACTGGGTGCGATATTAAAGGGTTCAGGGAGTGATCAGGAGAGTGGGATTAGACTGGGTGGGATATTAAAGGATATCGGGAGTGATCAAGCGAGAGGGATTAGACTGGGAGCGATATTAAAGTGTACAGAGTGTGATCAGGAGAGTGGGATTAGACTGGGTGCGATATTAAAGGGTATCGGGAGTGATCAGGAGAGTGGGATTAGACTGGGTGGGATATTAAAGGGTATGGGGAGTGATCAGGAGAGTGGAATTAGACTGGGTGGGATATTAAAGGGTACCGGGAGTGATCAGGAGAGTGGGATTAGACTGGGTGGGATATTAAAGGGTATCGGGAGTGATCAGGACAGTGGGATTAGACTGGGTGGGATATTAAAGGGTATCGGGAGTGATCAGGAGAGTGGGATTAGACTGGGCGCGATATTAAAGGGTTCAGAGAGTGATCAGGAGAGTGGGATTAGACTGGGTGGGAAATTAAAGTGTATTGGGAGTGATCAAGAGAGCGGGCCAAGACTGGGTGGGATATTAAAAGGTACAGGGAGTGATCAGGACAGTGGGATTAGACTGGGTGGGATATTAAAGGGTATCGAGAGTGATCAAGAGAGTGGGATTAGACTGGGTGGGATATTAAAGGGTACAGGGAGTGATCAGGAGAGTGGGATTAGACTGGGTGCGATATTAAAGGGTTCAGGGAGTGATCAGGAGAGTGGGATTAGACTGGGTGGGATATTAAAGGATATCGGGAGTGATCAAGAGAGTGGGATTAGACTGGGAGCGATATTAAAGGGTATGGGGAGTGATCAGGAGAGTGGAATTAGACTGGGTGGGATATTAAAGGGTAGCGGGAGTGATCAGGAGAGTGGGATTAGACTGGGTGGGATATTAAAGGGTATCGGGAGTAATCAGGACAGTGGGATTAGACTGGGTGGGATATTAAAGGGTATGGGGAGTGATCAGGAGAGTGGAATTAGACTGGGTGGGATATTAAAGGGTACCGGGAGTGATCAGGAGAGTGGGATTAGACTGGGTGGGATATTAAAGGGTATCGGGAGTGATCAGGACAGTGGGATTAGACTGGGTGGGATATTAAAGGGTATCGGGAGTGATCAGGAGAGTGGGATTAGACTGGGCGCGATATTAAAGGGTTCAGGGAGTGATCAGGAGAGTGGGATTAGACTGGGTGGGAAATTAAAGGGTATTGGGAGTGATCAAGAGTGCGGGCCAAGACTGGGTGGGATATTAAAAGGTACAGGGAGTGATCAGGACAGTGGGATTAGACTGGGTGGGATATTAAAGGGTATCGGGAGTGATCAAGAGAGTGGGATTAGACTGGGTGGGATATTAAAGGGTATCGGGTGTGATCAGGACAGTGGGATTAGACTGGGTGGGATATTAAAGGATATCGGGAGTAATCAAGAGAGTGGGATTAGACTGGGAGCGATATTAAAGGGTACAGGGAGTGATCAGGAGAGTGGGACTAGACTGGGTGGGATATTAAAGGGTATCGCGAGTGATCAGGAGAGTGGGATTAGACTGGGTGCGATATTAAAGGGTTCAGGGAGTGATCAGGAGAGTGGGATTAGACTGGGTGGGATATTAAAGGATATCGGGAGTGATCAAGAGAGTGGGATTAGACTGGGTGCGATATTAAAGGGTTCAGGGAGTGATCAGGAGAGTGGGATTAGACTGGGTGGGATATTAAAGGGTATTGGGAGTGATCAGGAGAGTGGGATTAGACTGGGTGGGATATTAAAGGGTACAGGGTGTGATAAAGAGAGTGGGATTAGACTGGGTGGGATATTAAAGGCTACCGGGAATGATCAGGAGAGTGGGATTAGACTGGGAGGGATATTAAAGGGTGCAGGGTGTGATAAAGAGAGTGGTATAAGATTGGGTGCGAAATTAAAGGGTACAGGGTGTGATAAAGAGAGTGGGATTAGACTGGGTGGGATATTAAAGGGTACCGGGAATGATCAGGAGAGTGGGATTAGACTGGGTGGGATATTAAAGGGTATCGGGAGTGATCAGGAGAGTGGGATTAGACTGGGTGGGATATTAAACGGTACAGGGTGTGATAAAGAGAGTGGGATTAGACTGGGTGGGATATTAAAGGGTATCGGGAGTGATCAGGAGAGTGGGATTAGACTGGGTGGGATATTAAAGGGTACAGGGAGTGATCAAGACAGTGGGATTAGACTGGGTGGGATATTAAAGGGTACAGGGTGTGATAAAGAGAGTGGGATTAGACTGGGTTGGATATTAAAGGGTACCGGGAATGATCAGGAGAGTGGGATTAGACTGGGTGGGATATTAAAGGGTATCGGGAGTGATCAGGAGAGTGGGATTAGACTGGGTGGGATAATAAAGGGTACCGGGAATGATCAGGGGAGTGGATTAGACTGGGTGGGATATTAAAGGGTATCGGGAGTGATCAGGAGAGTGGGATTAGACTGGGTGGGATATTAAAGGGTACAGGGTGTGATAAAGAGAGTGGGATTAGACTGGGTGGGATATTAAAGGGTACCGGGAATGATCAGGAGAGTGGATTAGACTGGGTGGAATATTAAAGGGTACAGGGTGTGATAAAGAGAGTGGGATTAGACTGGGTGGGATATTAAAGGGTATCGGGAGTGATCAGGAGAGTGGGATTAGACTGGGTGGGATATTAAAGGGTATCGGGAGTGATCAGGAGAGTGGGATTAGACTGGGTGGGATATTAAAGGGTACAGGGTGTGATAAAGAGAGTGGGATTAGACTGGGTGGGATATTAAAGGGTATCGGGAGTGATCAGGAGAGTGGGATTAGACTGGGTGGGATATTAAAGGGTACAGGGTGTAATAAAGAGAGTGGGATTAGACTGGGTGGGATATTAAAGGGTATCGGGAGTGATCAGGAGAGTGGGATTAGACTGAGTGGGATATTAAAGGGTATTGGGAGAGATCAGGACAGTGGGATTAGACTGGGTGGGATATTAAAGGGTATTGGGAGCGAGCAGGAGAGTGGGATTAGACTGGGTGGGATATTAAAGGGTATTGGGAGTGAGCAGGAGAGTGGGATTAGACTGGGTGGGATATTAAAGGGTATCGGGTGTGATCAGGAGAGTGGGATTAGACTGGGTGCGATATTAAAGGGTACAGGGTGTAATAAAGAGAGTGGGATTAGACTGGGTGGGATATTAAAGGGTACCGGGAATGATCAGGAGAGTGGGATTAGACTGGGTGCGATATTAAAGGGTATCGGGAGTGATCAGGAGAGTGGGATTAGACTGGGTGCGATATTAAAGGGTACAGGGAATGATCAGGAGAGTGGGATTAGACTGAGTGGGATATTAAAGGGTATTGGGAGAGATCAGGAGAGTGGGATTAGACTGGGTGGGATATTAAAGGGTATTGGGAGCGAGCAGGAGAGTGGGATTAGACTGGGTGGGATATTAAAGGGTATTGGGAGTGATCAGGAGAGTGCGATTCGACTGGGTGGGATATTAAAGGGTATTGGGAGTGAGCAGGAGAGTGGGATTAGACTGGGTGGGATATTAAAGGGTATTGGGAGTGATCAGGAGAGTGCGATTAGACTGGGTGGGATATTAAAGGGTATTGGGTGTGAGCAGGAGAGTGGGATTAGACTGGGTGGGATATTAAAGGGTATTGGGAGTGAGCAGGAGAGTGGGATTAGACTGGGTGGGATATTAAAGGGTATTGGGAGAGAGCAGGAGAGTGGGATTAGACTGGGTGGGATATTAAAGGGTATTGGGAGAGCAGGAGAGTGCGATTAGACTGGGTGGGATATTAAAGGGTATTGGGAGTGAGCAGGAGAGTGGGATTAGACTGGGTGGGATATTAAAGGGTATTGGGAGTGATCAGGAGAGTGGGATTAGACTGGGTGGGATATTAAAGGGTATTGGGAGTGAGCAGGAGAGTGGGATTAGACTGGGTGGGATATTAAAGGGTATCGGGAGTGATCAGGAGAGTGGGATTAGACTGGGTGGGATATTAAAGGGTACCGGGAATGATCAGGAGAGTGGATTAGACTGGGTGGGATATTAAAGGGTACAGGGTGTGCTCAAGAAAGTGGGATTAGACTGGGTGGGATATTAAAGGGTATCGGGAGTGATCAGGAGAGTGGGATTAGACTGGGTGCGATATTAAAGGGTACAGGGTGTAATAAAGAGAGTGGGATTAGACTGGGTGGGATATTAAAGGGTACCGGGAATGATCAGGAGAGTGGGATTAGACTGGGTGCGATATTAAAGGGTATCGGGAGTGATCAGGAGAGCGGGATTAGACTGGGTGCGATATTAAAGGGTACAGGGAGTGATCAGGAGAGTGGGATTAGACTGGGTGGGATATTAAAGGGTATTGGGAGTGATCAGGAGAGTGGGATTAGACTGGGTGGGATATTAAAGAGTATTGGGAGTGATCAGGAGAGTAGGATTAGACTGGATGGGATATTAAAGGGTATTGGGAGTGATCAAGAGAGCGGGACAAGACTGGGTGGGATGTTAAAGGGTACAGGGAGTGATCCAGAGAGCGGGACAAGACTGGGTGGGATATTAAAGGGTATTGGGAGTGATCAGGACAGTGGGATTAGACTGGGTGGGATATTAAAGGGTATCGGGAGTGATCAAGAGAGTGGAATTAGACTGGGTGGGATATTAAAGGGAATCGGGTGTGATCAGGACAGTGGGATTAGACTGGGTGGGATATTAAAGGGTACCGGGAGTGATCAGTAGAGTGGGATTAGACTGGGTGCGATATTAAAGGGTTCAGGGAGTGATCAGGAGAGTGGGATTAGACTGGGTGGGATATTAAAGGGTATCGCGAGTGATCAGGAGAGTGGGATTAGACTGGGTGCAATATTAAAGGGTTCAGGGATGATCAGGAGAGTGGGATTAGACTGGGTGGGATATTAAAGGATATCGGGAGTGAACAAGAGAGTGGGATTAGACTGGGAGCGATATTCAAGGGTACAGGGAGTGATCAGGAGAGTGGGATTAGACTGGGTGCGATATTAAAGGGTACAGGGAGTGATCAGGAGAGTGGGATTAGACTGGGTGGGATATTAAAGGGTATCGGGAGTGATCAGGAGAGTGGAATTAAACTGGGTGGGATATTAAAGAGTACAGAGTGTGATAAAGAGAGTGGGATAAGACTGGGTGGGATATTAAAGGGTATCGGGAGTGATCAGGAGAGTGGGATTAGACTGGGTGGGATATTAAAGGGTACAGGGTGTGATAAAGAGAGTGGGATTAGACTGGGTGGGATATTAAAGGGTACCGGGAGTTATCAGGAGAGTGGGATTCAACAGAGTGGGATATTAAAGGGTATCGGGAGTGATCAGGAGAGTGGGATTAGACTGAGTGGGATATTAAAGGGTATTGGGAGTGATCAGGACAGTGGGATTAGACTGGGTGGGATATTAAAGGGTATCGGGAGTGATCAGGAGAGTGGGATTAGACTGCGTGGGATATTAAAGGGTATCGGGAGTGATCAGGAGAGTGGGATTAGACTGGGTGGGATATTAAAGGGTACCGGGAGTGATCAGGAGAGTGGGATTAGACTGGGCGGGATATTAAAGGGTACCGGGAGTGATCAGGAGAGTGGGATTAGACTGGCTGGGATATTAAAGGGTATTGGGAGTGAGCAGGAGAGTGCGATTAGACTGGGTGGGATATTAAAGGGTATTGGGAGTGAGCAGGAGAGTGGGATTAGACTGGGTGGGATATTAAAGGGTATTGGGAGTGATCAGGAGAGTGGGATTAGACTGGGTGGGATATTAAAGGGAATTGGGAGTGATCAGGAGAGTGGGATTCGACTGGGTGGGATATTAAAGGGTATTGGGAGTGATCAGGAGAGTGGGATTAGCCTGGGTGGGATATTAAAGGGTATTGGGAGTGATCAAGAGAGCGGGACAAGACTGGGTGGGATATTAAAGGGTACAGGGTGTGATAAAGAGAGTGGGATTAGACTGGGTGGGATATTCAAGGGTACAGGGAATGATCAGGAGAGTGGGATTAGACTGGGTGGGATATTAAAGGGTGCAGGGTGTGACAAAGAGAGTGGTATAAGATTGGGTGGGATATTAAAGGGTATCGGGAGTGATCAGGAGAGTGGGATTAGACTGGGTGGGAGATTAAAGGGTATTGGGAGTGATCAGGAGAGTGGGATTAGACTGCGTGGGATATTAAAGGGTATCGGGAGTGATCAGGAGAGTGGGATTAGACTGGGTGGGATATTAAAGGGTACCGGGAGTGATCAGGAGAGTGGGATTAGACTGGGTGGGATATTCAAGGGTATCGGGAGTGATCAGGAGAGTGGGATTAGACTGAGTGGGATATTAATGGGTATTGGGAGTGATCAGGACAGTGGGATTAGACTGGGTGGGATATTAAAGGGTATCGGGAGTGATCAGGAGAGTGGGATTAGACTGGGTGGGATATTAAATGGTACAGGGAGTGATCAGGAGAGTGGGATTAGACTGGGTGGGATATTAAAGGGTACCGGGAGTGATCAGGAGAGTGGGATTAGACTGGGCGGGATATTAAAGGGTACCGGGAGTGATCAGGAGAGTGGGATTAGACTGGGTGGGATATTAAAGGGTATTGGGAGTGAGCAGGAGAGTGCGATTAGACTGGGTGGGATATTAAAGGGTATTGGGAGTGAGCAGGAGAGTGGGATTAGACTGGGTGGGATATTAAAGGGTATTGGGAGTGATCAGGAGAGTGGGATTAGACTGGGTGGGATATTAAAGGGAATTGGGAGTGATCAGGAGAGTGGGATTCGACTGGGTGGGATATTAAAGGGTATTGGGAGTGATCAGGAGAGTGGGATTAGCCTGGGTGGGATATTAAAGGGTATTGGGAGTGATCAAGAGAGCGGGACAAGACTGGGTGGGATATTAAAGGGTACAGGGTGTGATAAAGAGAGTGGGATTAGACTGGGTGGGATATTCAAGGGTACAGGGAATGATCAGGAGAGTGGGATTAGACTGGGTGGGATATTAAAGGGTGCAGGGTGTGACAAAGAGAGTGGTATAAGATTGGGTGGGATATTAAAGGGTATCGGGAGTGATCAGGAGAGTGGGATTAGACTGGGTGGGAGATTAAAGGGTATCGGGAGTGATCAGGAGAGTGGGATTAGACTGCGTGGGATATTAAAGGGTATCGGGAGTGATCAGGAGAGTGGGATTAGACTGGGTGGGATATTAAAGGGTACCGGGAGTGATCAGGAGAGTGGGATTAGACTGGGTGGGATATTAAAGGGTATGGGGAGTGATCAGGAGAGTGGGATTAGACTGGGAGGGATATTAAAGGGTACCGGGAGTGATCAGGAGAGTGGGATTAGACTGGGTGGGATATTAAAGGGTATTGGGAGTGAGCAGGAGAGTGGGATTAGACTGGGTGGGATATTAAAGGGTATCGGGAGTGATCAAGAGAGTGGGATTAGACTGGGTGCGATATTAAAGGGTACAGGGAGTGATCAGGAGAGTGGGATTAGACTGGGTGGGATATGAAAGGGTATCGGGAGTGATCAGGAGAGTGGGATAAGACTGGGTGGGATATTAAAGGGTATCGGGTGTGATAAAGAGAGTGGGATTAGACTGGGTGGGATATTAAAGGGTACCGGGAATGATCAGGAGAGTGGGATTGGACTGGGTGCGATACTAAAGGGTACAGGGAGTGATCAGGAGAGTGGGATTAGACTGGGTGGGATATTAAAGGGTACCGGGAGTTATCAGGAGAGTGGGATTCAACAGGGTGGGATATTAAAGGGTATCGGGAGTGATCAGGAGAGTGGGATTAGACTGAGTGGGATATTAAAGGGTATTGGGAGTGATCAGGACAGTGGGATTAGACTGGGTGGGATATTAAAGGGTATCGGGAGTGATCAGGAGAGTGGGATTAGACTGCGTGGGATATTAAAGGGTATCGGGAGTGATCAGGAGAGTGGGATTAGACTGGGTGGGATATTAAAGGGTACCGGGAGTGATCAGGAGAGTGGGATTAGACTGGGCGGGATATTAAAGGGTACCGGGAGTGATCAGGAGAGTGGGATTAGACTGGGTGGGATATTAAAGGGTATTGGGAGTGAGCAGGAGAGTGCGATTAGACTGGGTGGGATATTAAAGGGTATTGGGAGTGAGCAGGAGAGTGGGATTAGACTGGGTGGGATATTAAAGGGTATTGGGAGTGATCAGGAGAGTGGGATTAGACTGGGTGGGATATTAAAGGGAATTGGGAGTGATCAGGAGAGTGGGATTCGACTGGGTGGGATATTAAAGGGTATTGGGAGTGATCAGGAGAGTGGGATTAGCCTGGGTGGGATATTAAAGGGTATTGGGAGTGATCAAGAGAGCGGGACAAGACTGGGTGGGATATTAAAGGGTACAGGGTGTGATAAAGAGAGTGGGATTAGACTGGGTGGGATATTAAAGGGTATCGGGAGTGATCAGGAGAGTGGGATTAGACTGGGTGGGAGATTAAAGGGTATCGGGAGTGATCAGGAGAGTGGGATTAGACTGCGTGGGATATTAAAGGGTATCGGGAGTGATCAGGAGAGTGGGATTAGACTGGGTGGGATATTAAAGGGTACCGGGAGTGATCAGGAGAGTGGGATTAGACTGGGTGGGATATTAAAGGGTATCGGGAGTGATCAGGAGAGTGGGATTAGACTGAGTGGGATATTAAAGGGTATTGGGAGTGATCAGGACAGTGGGATTAGACTGGGTGGGATATTAAAGGGTACAGGGAGTGATCAGGAGAGTGGGATTAGACTGGGTGGGATATTAAAGGGTACTGGGAGTGATCAGGAGAGTGCGATTAGACTGGGCGGGATATTAAAGGGTACCGGGAGTGATCAGGAGAGTGGGATTAGACTGGGTGGGATATTAAAGGGTATTCGGAGTGAGCAGGAGAGTGCGATTAGACTGGGTGGGATATTAAAGGGTATTGGGAGTGATCAGGAGAGTGGGATTAGACTGGGTGGGATATTAAAGGGAATTGGGAGTGATCAGGAGAGTGGGATTCGACTGGGTGGGATATTAAAGGGTATTGGGAGTGATCAGGAGAGTGGGATTAGCCTGGGTGGGATATTAAAGGGTATTGGGAGTGATCAAGAGAGCGGGACAAGACTGGGTGGGATATTAAAGGGTACAGGGTGTGATAAAGAGAGTGGGATTAGACTGGGTGGGATATTCAAGGGTACAGGGAATGATCAGGAGAGTGGGATTAGACTGGGTGGGATATTAAAGGGTGCAGGGTGTGACAAAGAGAGTGGTATAAGATTGGGTGGGATATTAAAGGGTATCGGGAGTGATCAGGAGAGTGGGATTAGACTGGGTGGGAGATTAAAGGGTATCGGGAGTGATCAGGAGAGTGGGATTAGACTGCGTGGGATATTAAAGGGTATCGGGAGTGATCAGGGGAGTGGGATTAGACTGGGTGGGATATTAAAGGGTACCGGGAGTGATCAGGAGAGTGGGATTAGACTGGGTGGGATATTAAAGGGTATGGGGAGTGATCAGGAGAGTGGGATTAGACTGGGCGGGATATTAAAGGGTACCGGGAGTGATCAGGAGAGTGGGATTAGACTGGGTGGGATATTAAAGGGTATTGGGAGTGAGCAGGAGAGTGGGATTAGACTGGGTGGGATATTAAAGGGTATCGGGAGTGATCAAGAGAGTGGGATTAGACTGGGTGCGATATTAAAGGGTACAGGGAGTGATCAGGAGAGTGGGATTAGACTGGGTGGGATATGAAAGGGTATCGGGAGTGATCAGGAGAGTGGGATAAGACTGGGTGGGATATTAAAGGGTATCGGGTGTGATAAAGAGAGTGGGATTAGACTGGGTGGGATATTAAAGGGTACCGGGAATGATCAGGAGAGTGGGATTGGACTGGGTGCGATACTAAAGGGTACAGGGAGTGATCAGGAGAGTGGGATTAGACTGGGTGGGATATTAAAGGGTATTGGGAGTGATCAGGAGAGTGGGATTAGACTGGGTGGGATATTAAAGAGTATTGGGAGTGATCAGGAGAGTAGGATTAGACTGGATGGGATATTAAAGGGTATTGGGAGTGATCAAGAGAGCGGGACAAGACTGGGTGGGATGTTCAAGGGTACAGGGAGTGATCCAGAGAGCGGGACAAGACTGGGTGGGATATTAAAGGGTTCAGGGAGTGATCAGGAGAGTGGGATTAGACTGGGTGGGATATTAAAGGGAACCGGGAGTGATCAGGAGAGTGGGATTAGACTGGGTGCGATATTAAAGGGTTCAGGGAGTGATCAGGAGAGTGGGATTAGACTGGGTGGGATATTAAAGGGTATCGCGAGTGATCAGGAGAGTGGGATTAGACTCGGTGCGATATTAAAGGGTTCAGGGAGTGATCAGGAGAGTGGGATTAGACTGGGTGGGATATTAAAGGATATCGGGAGTGATCAAGAGAGTGGGATTAGACTGGGAGCGATATTCAAGGGTACAGGGAGTGATCAGGAGAGTGGGATTAGACTGGGTGGGATATTAAAGGGTACAGAGTGTGATCAGGAGAGTGGGATTAGACTGGGTGCGATATTAAAGGGTACAGGGAGTGATCAGGAGAGTGGGATTAGACTGGGTGGGATATTAAAGGGTATCGGGAGTGATCAGGAGAGTGGAATTAAACTGGGTGGGATATTAAAGAGTACAGAGTGTGATAAAGAGAGTGGGATAAGACTGGGTGGGATATTAAAGGGTATTGGGAGTGATCAGGAGAGTGGGATTAGACTGGGTGGGATATTAAAGGGTATTGGGAGTGATCAAGAAAGCGGGAAAGACTGGGTGGGATATTAAAGGGTACAGGGAGTGATCAAGAGAGCGGGACAAGACTGGGTGGGATATTAAAGGGTACAGGGTGTGATCAGTAGAGCGGGACAAGACTGGGTGGGATATTAAAGGGTACAGGGAGTGATCAGGACAGTGGGATTAGACTGGGTGGGATATTAAAGAGTACAGGGTGTGCTCAAGAGAGTGGGATTAGACTGGGTGGGATATTAAAGGGTACAGGGTGTGCTCAAGAGAGTGGGATTAGACTGGGTGGGATATTAAAGGGTACAGGGTGTGATCAGGAGAGTGGGATTAGACTGGGTGGGATATTAAAGGGTATCGGGAGTGATCAGGAGAGTGGGATTAGACTGAGTGGGATATTAAAGGGTATTGGGAGTGATCAGGACAGTGGGATTAGACTGGGTGGGATATTAAAGGGTATCGGGAGTGATCAGGAGAGTGGGATTAGACTGGGTGGGATATTAAAGGGTACAGGGAGTGATCAGGAGAGTGGGATTAGACTGGGTGGGATATTAAAGGGTACCGGGAGTGATCAGGAGAGTGGGATTAGACTGGGCGGGATATTAAAGGGTACCGGGAGTGATCAGGAGAGTGGGATTAGACTGGGTGGGATATTAAAGGGTATTGGGAGTGAGCAGGAGAGTGCGATTAGACTGGGTGGGATATTAAAGGGTATTGGGAGTGAGCAGGAGAGTGGGATTAGACTGGGTGGGATATTAAAGGGTATTGGGAGTGATCAGGAGAGTGGGATTAGACTGGGTGGGATATTAAAGGGAATTGGGAGTGATCAGGAGAGTGGGATTCGACTGGGTGGGATATTAAAGGGTATTGGGAGTGATCAGGAGAGTGGGATTAGCCTGGGTGGGATATTAAAGGGTATTGGGAGTGATCAAGAGAGCGGGACAAGACTGGGTGGGATATTAAAGGGTACAGGGTGTGATAAAGAGAGTGGGATTAGACTGGGTGGGATATTCAAGGGTACAGGGAATGATCAGGAGAGTGGGATTAGACTGGGTGGGATATTAAAGGGTGCAGGGTGTGACAAAGAGAGTGGTATAAGATTGGGTGGGATATTAAAGGGTATCGGGAGTGATCAGGAGAGTGGGATTAGACTGGGTGGGAGATTAAAGGGTATCGGGAGTGATCAGGAGAGTGGGATTAGACTGGGTGGGATATTAAAGGGTATGGGGAGTGATCAGGAGAGTGGGATTAGACTGGGCGGGATATTAAAGGGTACCGGGAGTGATCAGGAGAGTGGGATTAGACTGGGTGGGATATTAAAGGGTATTGGGAGTGAGCAGGAGAGTGGGATTAGACTGGGTGGGATTATAAAGGGTATCGGGAGTGATCAAGAGAGTGGGATTAGACTGGGTGCGATATTAAAGGGTACAGGGAGTGATCAGGAGAGTGGGATTAGACTGGGTGGGATATGAAAGGGTATCGGGAGTGATCAGGAGAGTGGGATAAGACTGGGTGGGATATTAAATGGTATCGGGTGTGATAAAGAGAGTGGGATTAGACTGGGTGGGATATTAAAGGGTACCGGGAATGATCAGGAGAGTGGGATTGGACTGGGTGCGATACTAAAGGGTACAGGGAGTGATCAGGAGAGTGGGATTAGACTGGGTGGGATATTAAAGGGTATCGGGTGTGAGCAGGAGAGTGGGATTAGACTGGGTGGGATATTAAAGGGTACAGGGTGTGCTCAAGAGAGTGGGATTGGACTGGGTGCGATATTAAAGGGTACAGGGAGTGATCAGGAGAGTGGGATTAGACTGGGTGGGATATTAAAGGGTATTGGGAGTGATCAGGAGAGTGGGATTAGACTGGGTGGGATATTAAAGAGTATTGGGAGTGATCAGGAGAGTAGGATTAGACTGGATGGGATATTAAAGGGTATTGGGAGTGATCAAGAGAGCGGGACAAGACTGGGTGGGATGTTCAAGGGTACAGGGAGTGATCCAGAGAGCGGGACAAGACTGGGTGGGATATTAAAGGGTATTGGGAGTGATCAGGACAGTGGGATTAGACTGGGTGGGATATTAAAGGGTACCGGGAGTGATCAGGAGAGTGGGATTAGACTGGGTGCGATATTAAAGGGTTCAGGGAGTGATCAGGAGAGTGGGATTAGACTGGGTGGGATATTAAAGGGTATCGCGAGTGATCAGGAGAGTGGGATTAGACTGGGTGCGATATTAAAGGGTTCAGGGAGTGATCAGGAGAGTGGGATTAGACTGGGTGGGATATTAAAGGATATCGGGAGTGATCAAGAGAGTGGGATTAGACTGGGAGCGATATTCAAGGGTACAGGGAGTGATCAGGAGAGTGGGATTAGACTGGGTGGGATATTAAAGGGTACAGAGTGTGATCAGGAGAGTGGGATTAGACTGGGTGCGATATTAAAGGGTACAGGGAGTGATCAGGAGAGTGGGATTAGACGGGGTGGGATATTAAAGGGTATCGGGAGTGATCAGGAGAGTGGAATTAAACTGGGTGGGATATTAAAGAGTACAGAGTGTGATAAAGAGAGTGGGATAAGACTGGGTGGGATATTAAAGGGTATTGGGAGTGATCAGGAGAGTGGGATTAGACTGGGTGGGATATTAAAGGGTATTGGGAGTGATCAAGAAAGCGGGAAAGACTGGGTGGGATATTAAAGGGTACAGGGAGTGATCAAGAGAGCGGGACAAGACTGGGTGGGATATTAAAGGGTACAGGGTGTGCTCAAGAGAGTGGGATTAGACTGGGTGGGATATTAAAGGGAATTGGGAGTGATCAGGAGAGTGGGATTCGACTGGGTGGGATATTAAAGGGTACCGGGAGTGATCAGGAGAGTGGGATTAGACTGGGTGGGATATTAAAGGGTACCGGGAGTGATCAGGAGAGTGGGATTCGACTGGGTGGGATATTAAAGGGTATCGGGAGTGATCAGGAGAGTGGGATTAGACTGGGTGGGATATTAAAGGGTATTGGGAGTGAGCAGGAGAGTGCGATTAGACTGGGTGGGATATTAAAGGGTATCGGGAGTGATCAGGAGAGTGGGATTAGACTGGGTGGGATATTAAAGGGTATTGGGAGTGAGCAGGAGAGTGGGATTAGACTGGGTGGGATATTAAAGGGTATTGGGAGTGAGCAGGAGAGTGGGATTAGACTGAGTGGGATATTAAAGGGTATTGGGAGTGATCAGGACAGTGGGATTAGACTGGGTGGGATATTAAAGGGTACCGGGAGTGATCAGGAGAGTGGGATTAGACTGGGTGGGATATTAAAGGGTACCGGGAGTGATCAGGAGAGTGGGATTAGACTGGGTGGGATATTAAAGGGTATCGGGAGTGAGCAGGAGAGTGCGATTAGACTGGATGGGATATTAAAGGGTATTGGGAGTGAGCAGGAGAGTGGGATTAGACTGGGTGGGATATTAAAGGGTATTGGGAGTGATCAGGAGAGTGGGATTAGACTGGGTGGGATATTAAAGGGAATTGGGAGTGATCAGGAGAGTGGGATTCGACTGGGTGGGAAAAAAAGGGTATTGGGAGTGATCAGGAGAGTGGGATTAGCCTGGGTGGGATATTAAAGGGTACTGGGAGTGATCAAGAGAGCGGGACAAGACTGGGTGGGATATTAAAGGGTACAGGGTGTGATAAAGAGAGTGGGATTAGACTGGGTGGGATATTAAAGAGTACAGAGTGTGATAAAGAGAGTGGGATAAGACTGGGTGGGATATTAAAGGGTATTGGGAGTGATCAGGAGAGTGGGATTAGACTGGGTGGGATATTAAAGGGTATTGGGAGTGATCAAGAAAGCGGGAAAGACTGGGTGGGATATTAAAGGGTACAGGGAGTGATCAAGAGAGCGGGACAAGACTGGGTGGGATATTAAAGGGTACAGGGTGTGCTCAAGAGAGTGGGATTAGACTGGGTGGGATATTAAAGGGAATTGGGAGTGATCAGGAGAGTGGGATTCGACTGGGTGGGATATTAAAGGGTACCGGGAGTGATCAGGAGAGTGGGATTAGACTGGGTGGGATATTAAAGGGTACCGGGAGTGATCAGGAGAGTGGGATTCGACTGGGTGGGATATTAAAGGGTATCGGGAGTGATCAGGAGAGTGGGATTAGACTGGGTGGGATATTAAAGGGTATTGGGAGTGAGCAGGAGAGTGCGATTAGACTGGGTGGGATATTAAAGGGTATCGGGAGTGATCAGGAGAGTGGGATTAGACTGGGTGGGATATTAAAGGGTATTGGGAGTGAGCAGGAGAGTGGGATTAGACTGGGTGGGATATTAAAGGGTATTGGGAGTGAGCAGGAGAGTGGGATTAGACTGAGTGGGATATTAAAGGGTATTGGGAGTGATCAGGACAGTGGGATTAGACTGGGTGGGATATTAAAGGGTACCGGGAGTGATCAGGAGAGTGGGATTAGACTGGGTGGGATATTAAAGGGTACCGGGAGTGATCAGGAGAGTGGGATTAGACTGGGTGGGATATTAAAGGGTATCGGGAGTGAGCAGGAGAGTGCGATTAGACTGGATGGGATATTAAAGGGTATTGGGAGTGAGCAGGAGAGTGGGATTAGACTGGGTGGGATATTAAAGGGTATTGGGAGTGATCAGGAGAGTGGGATTAGACTGGGTGGGATATTAAAGGGAATTGGGAGTGATCAGGAGAGTGGGATTCGACTGGGTGGGAAAAAAAGGGTATTGGGAGTGATCAGGAGAGTGGGATTAGCCTGGGTGGGATATTAAAGGGTACTGGGAGTGATCAAGAGAGCGGGACAAGACTGGGTGGGATATTAAAGGGTACAGGGTGTGATAAAGAGAGTGGGATTAGACTGGGTGGGATATTAAAGGGTATTGGGAGTGATCAGGACAGTGGGATTAGACTGGGTGGGATATTAAAGGGTATCGGGAGTGATCAGGAGAGTGGGATTAGACTGGGTGGGATATTAAAGGGTACCGGGAGTGATCAGGAGAGTGCGATTAGACTGGGTGGGATATTAAAGGGTATTGGGAGTGAGCAGGAGAGTGTGATTAGACTGGGTGGGATATTAAAGGGTATTGGGAGTGATCAGGAGAGTGGGATTAGCCTGGGTGGGATATTAAAGGGTACTGGGAGTGATCAAGAGAGCGGGACAAGACTGGGTGGGATATTAAAGGGTACAGGGTGTGATAAAGAGAGTGGGATTAGACTGGGTGGGATATTAAAGAGTACAGGGTGTGCTCAAGAGAGTGGGATTCGACTGGGTGGGATATTAAAGGGTACAGGGTGTGCTCAAGAGAGTGGGATTAGACTGGGTGGGATATTAAAGGGTACAGGGTGTGCTCAAGAGAGTGGGAATAGACTGGGTGGGATATTAAAGGGTACAGGGTGTGCTCAAGAGAGTGGGATTAGACTGGGTGGGATATTAAAGGGTACAGGGTGTGCTCAAGCGAGTGGGATTAGACTGGGTGGGATATTAAAGGGTATCGGGTGTCAGCAGGAGAGTGGGATTAGACTGGGTGGGATATTAAAGGGTATTGGGAGTGATCAGGAGAGTGGGAATAGACTGGGTGGTATATTAAAGGGTATCGGGAGTGATCAGGAGAGTGGGATTAGACTGGGTGGGATATTAAAGGGTACAGGGTGTGCTCAAGAGAGTGGGATTAGACTGGGTGGGATATTAAAGGGTACAGGGTTTGATCAGGAGAGTGGGATTAGACTGGGTGGGATATTAAAGGGTATCGGGAGTGATCAGGAGTGTGGAATTAAACTGAGTGGGATATTAAAGGGTACAGGGTGTGAAAAAGAGAGTGGGATAAGACTGGGTGAGATATTAAAGGGTACCGGGAGTGATCAGGAGAGTGGGATTAGACTGGGTGGGATATTAAAGGGTACCGGGAGTGATCAGGAGAGTGGGATTAAACTGGGTGGGATATTAAAGGGTATCGGGAGTGATCCGGAGAGTGGGATTAGACTGGGTGGGAAATTAAAGGGCACAGGGTGTGCTCAAGAGAGTGGGATTAGACTGGGTGCGATATTAAAGGGTACAGGGAGTGATCAGGAGAGTGGGATTAGACTGGGTGGGATATTAAAGGGTATCGGGTGTGATCAGGAGAGTGGGATTAGACTGGGTGGGATATTAAAGGGTACAGGGTGTGATCAGGAGAGTGGGATTAGACTGGGTGGGATATTAAAGGGTATTGGGAGTGATCAGGAGAGTGGGATTAGACTGGGTGGGATATTAAAGGGTATCGGGAGTGATCAGGAGAGTGGGATTAGACTGGGTGGGATATTAAAGGGTACAGGGAGTGATCAAGAGAGCAGGACAAGACTGGGTGGGATATCAAAGGGTACAGGGAGTGATCAAGAGAGCGGGACAAGACTGGGTGGGATATTAAAGGGTACAGGGAGTGATCAAGAGAGCGGGACAAGACTGGGTGGGATATTAAAGGGTACAGGGTGTGTGCAGGAGAGTGGGATTAGATTGGTTGGGATATTAAAGGGTACAGGGAGTGATCAGGAGAGTGGGATTAGACTGGGTGGGATATTAAAGGGTATCGGGAGAGATCAGGAGAGTGGGATTAGACTGAGTGGGATATTAAAGGGTACAGGGAGTGATCAGGACAGTGGGATTAGACTGGGTGGGATTTTAAAGGGTATCGGGAGTGATCAGGAGAATGGGATTAGACTGGGTGGGATATTAAAGGGTACCGGGAGTGATCAGGAGAGTGGGATTAAACTGGGTGGGATATTAAAGGCGACAGGGTGTGATAACGAAAGTGGGATTAGACTGGGTGGGGTATTAAAGGGTACCGGGAATGATCAGGAGAGTGGGCTAAAACTGGGTGGGATATTAAAGGGTATCGGGAGTGATCAGGAGAGTGGGATTAGACAGGGTGGGATATTAAAGGGTACAGGGTGTGCTCAAGAGAGTGGGATTAGACTGGGTGCGATATTAAAGGGTACAGGGAGTGATCAGGAGAGTGGGATTAGACTGGGTGGGATATTAAAGGGTACAGGGTGTGCTCAAGAGAGTGGGATTAGACTGGGTGGGATATTAAAGGGTACAGGGCGTGCTCAAGAGAGTGGGATTAGACTGCGTGGGATATTAAAGGGTACAGGGTGTGCTCAAGAGAGTGGGATTAGACTGGGTGGGATAATAAAGGGTGCAGGGTGTGCTCAAGAGAGTGGGATTAGACTGGGTGGGATATTAAAGGGTACAGGGTGTGCTCAAGAGAGTGGGATTAGACTGGGTGGGATATTAAAGGGTACAGGGTGTGAGCAGGAGAGTGGGATTAGACTGGGTGGGATATTAAAGGGTACAGGGTGTGCTCAAGAGAGTGGGAATAGACTGGGTGGGATATTAAAGGGTACAGGGTGTGCTCAAGAGAGTGGGATTAGACTGGGTGGGATATTAAAGGGTACAGGGTGTGCTCAAGAGAGTGGGATTAGACTGGGTGGGATATTAAAGGGTATTGGGAGTGATCAGGAGAATGGTATTAGACTGGGTGGGAAATTAAAGGGTATCGGGAGTGATCAGGAGAGTGGGATTAGACTGGGTGGGATATTAAAGGGTACAGGGTGTGCTCAAGAGAGTGGGATTAGACTGGGTGGGATATTAAAGGGTACAGGGTGTGATCAAGAGAGTGGGATTAGACTGGGTGGGATATTAAAGGGTATCGGGAGTGATCAGGAGTGTGGAATTAAACTGGGTGGGATATTAAAGGTTACAGGGTGTGATAAAGAGAGTGGGATAAGACTGGGTGGGATATTAAAGGGTACCGGGAGTGATCAGGGGAGTGGGATTAGACTGCGTGGGGTATTAAAGGGTATCGGGAGTGATCAGGAGAGTGGGATTAGACTGGGTGGGATATTAAAGGGTACCGGGAGTGATCAGGAGAGTGGGATTAAACTGGCTGGGATATTAAAGGGTATCGGAAGTGATCAGGAGAGTGGGATTAGACAGGGTGGGATATACAAGGGTACAGGGTGTGCTCAAGAGAGTGGGATTAGACTGGGTGCGATATTAAAGGGTACAGGGTGTGATCAGGAGAGTGGGATTAGACTGGGTGGGATATTAAAGGGTATCGGGTGTGAGCAGGAGAGTGGGATTAGACTGGGTGGGATATTAAAGGGTACATGGTGTGATCAGGAGAGTGGGATTAGACTGGGTGGGATATTAAAGGGTATTGGGAGTGATCAGGAGAGTGGGATTAGACTGGGTGGGATATTAAAGGGTATCGGGAGTGATCAGGAGAGTGGGATTAGACTGGGTGGGATATTAAAGGGTACAGGGAGTGATCAAGAGAGCGGGACAAGACTGGGTGGGATATTAAAGGGTACAGGGAGTGATCAAGAGTGCGGGACAAGACTGGGTGGGATATTAAAGGGTACAGGGTGTGATCAGTAGAGCGGGACAAGACTGGGTGGGATATTAAAGGGTACAGGGAGTGATCAGGACAGTGGGATTAGACTGGGTGGGATATTAAAGAGTACAGGGAGTGATCAAGAAAGCGGGAAAGACTGGGTGGGATATTAAAGGGAACAGGGAGTGATCAGGAGAGCGGGACAAGACTGGGTGGGATATTAAAGGGTACAGGGTGTGATCAGTGGAGCGGGACAAGACTGGGTGGGATATTAAAGGGTACAGGGAGTGATCAGGACAGTGGGATTAGACTGGGTGGGATATTAAAGAGTACAGGGTGTGCTCAAGAGAGTGGGATTAGACTGGGTGGGATATTAAAGGGTACAGGGTGTGCTCAGGAGAGTGGGATTAGACTGGGTGGGATATTAAAGGGCACAGGGTGTGCTCAAGAGAGTGGGATTAGACTGGGTGGGATATTAAAGGGTACAGGGTGTGCTCAAGAGAGTGGGATTCGACTGGGTGGGATATTAAAGGGTACAGGGAGTGCTCAAGAGAGTGGGATTTGGGTGGGATATTAAAGGGAACAGGGTGTGCTCAAGAGAGTGGGATTCGACTGGGTGGGATATTAAAGGGTACAGGGTGTGCTCAAGAGAGTGGGATTAGACTGGGTGGGATATTAAAGGGTACAGGGTGTGCTCAACAGTGTGGGATTAGACTGTGTGGGATATTAAAGGGTACAGGGTGTGCTCAAGAGAGTGGGATTAGACTGGGTGGGATATCAAAGGGTACAGGGTTTGATCAGGAGAGTGGGATTAGACTGGGTGGGATATTAAAGGGTACAGGGTGTGCTCAAGAGAGTGGGAATAGACTGGGTTGGATATTAAAGGGTACAGGGTGTGCTCAAGAGAGTGGGATTAGACTGGGTGGGATATTAAAGGGTGCAGGGTGTGCTCAAGAGAGTGGGATTAGACTGGGTGGGATATTAAAGGGTATCGGGTGTCAGCAGGAGAGTGGGATTAGACTGGGTGGGATATTAAAGGGTACAGGGTGTGATAAAGAGAGTGGGATAAGACTGGGTGGGATATTAAAGGGTACCGGGAGTGATCAGGAGAGTGGGATTAGACTGGGTGGGATATTAAAGGGTATCGGGAGTGATCAGGAGAGTGGGATTAGACTGGGTGGGATATTAAAGGGTACAGGGTGTGCTCAGGAGAGTGGGATTAAACTGGGTGGGATATTAAAGGGTATCGGGAGTGATCCGGAGAGTGGGATTAGACTGGGTGGGATATTAAAGGGTATCGGGTGCGATCAGGAGAGTGGGATTAGACTGGGTGGGATATTAAAGGGTACAGCGTGTGATCAGGAGAGTGGGATTAGACTGGGTGGGATATGAAAGGGTATTGGGAGTGATCAGGAGAGTGGGATTAGACTGGGTGGGATATTAAAGGGTATCGGGAGTGATCTGGAGAGTGGGATTAGACTGGGTGGGATATTAAAGGGTACAGGGAGTGATCAAGATAGCGGGACAAGACTGGGTGGGATATTAAAGGGTACAGGGAGTGATCAAGAGAGCGGGACAAGACTGGATGGGATATTAAAGGGTACAGGGAGTGATCAAGAGAGCGGGACAAGACTGGGTGGGATATTAAAGGGTACAGGGTGTGTGCAGGAGAGTGGGATTAGATTGGTTGGGATATTAAAAGGTACAGGGAGTGATCAGGAGAGTGGGATTAGACTGGGTGGGATATTAAAGGATATCAGGAGTGATCAAGAGAGTGGGATTAGACTGGGTGCGATATTAAAGGGTACAGGGTGTGCTCAAGAGAGTGGGATTAGACTGGGTGGGATATTAAAGGGTTCAGGGTGTGATAAAGAGAGTGGGATTAGACTGGGTGGGATATTAAAGGGTATTGGGAGTGATCAGGAGAGTGGGATTAGACTGGGTGGGATATTAAAGGGTATTGGGAGTGAGCAGGAGAGTGGGATTAGACTGGGTGGGATATTAAAGGGTATCGGGAGTGATCAGGAGAGTGGGATTAGACTGGGTGGGATATTAAAGGGTATCGGGAGTGATCAGGAGAGTGGGATTAGACTGGGTGGGATATTAAAGGGGACAGGGTGTGCTCAAGAGAGTGGAATTAGACTGGGTGGGATATTAAAGGGTACAGGGTGTGCTCAAGAGAGTGGGATTAGACTGGGTGGGATATTAAAGGGTACAGGGTGTGATAAAGAGAGTGGGATTAGACTGGGTGGGATATTAAAGGGTATTGGGAGTGATCAGGAGAGTGGGATTAGACTGGGTGGGATATTAAAGGGTATTGGGAGTGAGCAGGAGAGTGGGATTAGACTGGGTGGGATATTAAAGGGTATCGGGAGTGATCAGAGAGTGGGATTAGACTGGGTGGGATATTAAAGGGTATCGGGAGTGATCAGGAGAGTGGGATCAGACTGGGTGGGATATGAAAGGGTATCGGGAGTGATCAGGAGAGTGGAATTAGACTGGGTGGGATATTAAAGGGTATCGGGAGTGATCAGGAGAGTGGGATTAGACTGGGTGGGATAATAAAGGGAATTGGGAGTGAGCAGGAGAGTGGGATTCGACTGGGTGCGATATTAAAGGGTACAGGGTGTGCTCAAGAGAGTGGGATTAGACTGGGTGGGATATTAAAGGGTACAGGGTGTGATAAAGAGAGTGGGATTAGACTGGGTGGGATATTAAAGGGTATTGGGAGTGATCAAGAAAGCGGGAAAGACTGGGTGGGATATTAAAGGCTACAGGGTGTGCTCAAGTGAGTGGGATTAGACTGGGTGGGATATTAAAGGGTACAGGGAGTGCTCAAGAGAGTGGGATTCGAGTGGGTGGGATATTAAAGGGTACAGGTAGTGCTCCAGAGAGTGGGATTAGACTGGGTGGGATATTAAAGGGTGCAGGGTGTGCTCAACAGAGTGGGATTAGACTGTGTGGGATATTAAAGGGTACAGGGTGTGCTCAAGAGAGTGGGATTAGACTGGGTGGGATATTAAAGGGTACAGGGTGTGCTCAAGAGAGTGGGATTAGACTGGGTGGGATATTAAAGGGTACAGGGTGAGCTCAAGAGAGTGGGATTAGACTGGGTGGGATATTAAAGGGTACAGGGTGTGCTGAAGAGAGTGGGATTAGACTGGGTGGGATATTCAAGGGTACAGGGTGTGCTCCAGAGAGTGGGATTAGACTGGGTGGGACATTACAGGGTACAGGGTGTGCTCAACAGAGTGGGATTAGACTGTGTGGGATATTAAAGGGTACAGGGTGTGCTCAACAGAGTGGGATTAGACTGTGTGGGATATTAAAGGGTACAGGGTGTGCTCAAGAGAGTGGGATTAGACTGGGTGGGATATTAAAGGGTACAGGGTGTGCTCAACAGAGTGGGATTAGACTGTGTGGGATATTAAAGGGTACAGGGTGTGCTCAAGAGAGTGGGATTAGACTGGGTGGGATATTAAAGGGTACAGGGTGTGTGCAGGAGAGTGGGATTAGATTGGTTGGGATATTAAAAGGTACAGGGAGTGATCAGGAGAGTGGGATTAGACTGGGTGGGATATTAAAGGATATCAGGAGTGATCAAGAGAGTGGGATTAGACTGGGTGCGATATTAAAGGGTACAGGGTGTGCTCAAGAGAGTGGGATTAGACTGGGTGGGATATTAAAGGGTTCAGGGTGTGATAAAGAGAGTGGGATTAGACTGGGTGGGATATTAAAGGGTATTGGGAGTGATCAGGAGAGTGGGATTAGACTGGGTGGGATATTAAAGGGTATTGGGAGTGAGCAGGAGAGTGGGATTAGACTGGGTGGGATATTAAAGGGTATCGGGAGTGATCAGGAGAGTGGGATTAGACTGGGTGGGATATTAAAGGGTATCGGGAGTGATCAGGAGAGTGGGATTAGACTGGGTGGGATATTAAAGGGTACAGGGTGTGCTCAAGAGAGTGGAATTAGACTGGGTGGGATATTAAAGGGTACAGGGTGTGCTCAAGAGAGTGGGATTAGACTGGGTGGGATATTAAAGGGTATTGGGAGTGATCAGGAGAGTGGGATTAGACTGGGTGGGATATTAAAGGGTATTGGGAGTGAGCAGGAGAGTGGGATTAGACTGGGTGGGATATTAAAGGGTATCGGGAGTGATCAGAGAGTGGGATTAGACTGGGTGGGATATTAAAGGGTATCGGGAGTGATCAGGAGAGTGGGATTAGACTGGGTGGGATATTAAAGGGTATTGGGAGTGATCAGGAGAGTGGGAATAGACTGGGTGGGATATTAAAGGGTATCGGGAGTGATCAGGAGAGTGGGATTAGACTGGGTGGGATATTAAAGGGTATTGGGAGTGATCAGGAGAGTGGGAATAGACTGGGTGGGATATTAAAGGGTATCGGGAGTGATCAGGAGAGTGGGATTAGACTGGGTGGGATATTAAAGGCTACAGGGTGTGCTCAAGAGAGTGGGATTAGACTGGGTGGGATATTAAAGGGGACAGGGTTTGATCAGGAGAGTGGGATTAGACTGGGTGGGATATTAAAGGGTATCGGGAGTGATCAGGAGTGTGGAATTAAACTGGGTGGGATATTAAAGGGTACAGGGTGTGATAAAGAGAGTGGGATAAGACTGGGTGGGATATTAAAGGGTACCGGGAGTGATCAGGAGAGTGGGATTAGACTGGGTGGGATATTAAAGGGTATCGGGAGTGATCAGGAGAGTGGGATTAGACTGGGTGGGATATTAAAGGGTACCGCGAGTGATCAGGAGAGTGGGATTAAACTGGGTGGGATATTAAAGGGTATCGGGACTGATCCGGAGAGTGGGATTAGACTGGGTGGGAAATTAAAGGGTACAGGGTGTGCTCAAGAGAGTGGGATTAGACTGGGTGCGATATTAAAGGGTACAGGGAGTGATCAGGAGAGTGGGATTAGACTGGGTGGGATATTAAAGGGTATCGGGTGTAATCAGGGAAGTGGGATTAGACTGGGTGGGATATTAAAGGGTACAGGGAGTGATCAGGAGAGTGGGATTAGACTGGGTGGGATATTAAAGGGTATTGGGAGTGATCAGGAGAGTGGGATTAGACTGGGTGGGATATTAAAGGGTATCGGGAGTGATCAGGAGAGTGGGATTAGACTGGGTGGGATATTAAAGGGTACAGGGAGTGATCAAGAGAGCGGGACAAGACTGGGTGGGATATTAAAGGGTACAGGGTGTGACAAAGAGAGTGGGATTAGACTGGGTGGGATATTAAAGGGGATTGGGAGTGATCAGGAGAGTGGGATGAGACTGGGTGGGATATTAAAGGGTATTGGGAGTGAGCAGGAGAGTGGGATTACACTGGGTGGGATATTAAAGGGTATTGGGAGTGATCAGGAGAGTGGGATTAGACTGGGTGGGATATTCAAGGGTACAGGGTGTGCTCCAGAGAGTGGGATTAGACTGGGTGGGACATTAAATGGTACAGGGTGTGCTCAAGAGAGTGGGATTAGACTGGGTGGGATATTAAAGGGTACAGGGAGTGCTCAAGAGAGTGGGAATAGACTGGGTGGGATATTAAAGGGTACAGGGTGTGCTCAAGAGAGTGGGATTAGACTGGGTGGGATATTAAAGGGTACAGGGTGTGCTCAAGAGAGTGGGATTAGACTGGGTGGGATATTAAAGGGTATCGGGTGTCAGCAGGAGAGTGGGATTAGACTGGGTGGGATATTAAAGGGTATTGGGAGTGATCAGGAGAGTGGGACTAGACTGGATGGGATATTAAAGGGTATCGGGAGTGATCAGGAGAGTGGGATTAAACTGGGTGGGATATTAAAGGGGACAGGGTGTGCTCAAGAGAGTGGGATTTGACTGGGTGGGATATTAAAGGGGACAGGGTTTGATCAGGAGAGTGGGATTAGACTGGGTGGGATATTAAAGGGTATCGGGAGTGATCAGGAGTGTGGAATTAAACTGGGTGGGATATTAAAGGGTACAGGGTGTGATAAAGAGAGTGGGATAAGACTGGGTGGGATATTAAAGGGTACCGGGAGTGATCAGGAGAGTGGGATTAGACTGGGTGGGATATTAAAGGGTATCGGGAGTGATCAGGAGAGTGGGATTAGACTGGGTGGGATATTAAAGGGTACCGGGAGTGATCAGGAGAGTGGGATTAAACTGGGTGGGATATTAAAGGGTATCGGGAGTGATCCGGAGAGTGGGATTAGACTGGGTGGGAAATTAAAGGGTACAGGGTGTGCTCAAGAGACCGGGATTAGACTGGGTGCGATATTAAAGGGTACAGGGAGTGATCAGGAGAGTGGGATTAGACTGGGTAGGATATTAAAGGGTATCGGGTGTGATCAGGAGAGTGGGATTAGACTGGGTGGGATATTAAAGGGTATCGGGAGTGATCAGGAGAGTGGGATTAGACTGGGTGGGATATTAAAGGGTACAGGGAGTGATCAAGAGAGCTGGACAAGACTGGGTGGGATATTAAAGGGTACAGGGAGTGATCAAGAGAGCGGGACAAGACTGGGTGGGATATTAAAGGGTACAGGGAGTGATCAAGAGAGCGGGACAAGACTGGGTGGGATATTAAAGGGTACAGGGTGTGTGCAGGAGAGTGGGATTAGATTGGTTGGGATATTAATGGGTACAGGGAGTGATCAGGAGAGTGGGATTAGACTGGGTGGGATATTAAAGGATATCAGGAGTGATCAAGAGAGTGGGATTAGACTGGGTGCGATATTAAAGGGTACAGGGAGTGATCAGGAGAGTGGGATTAGACTGGGTGTGATATTAAAGGGTACAGGGTGTGATAAAGAGAGTGGGATTAGACTGGGTGGGATATTAAAGGGTATTGGGAGTGATCAGGAGAGTGGGATTAGACTGGGAGGGATATTAAAGGGTATTGGGAATGAGCAGGAGAGTGGGATTAGACTGGGTGGGATATTAAAGGGTATCGGGAGTGATCAGGAGAGTGGGATTTGACTGGGTGGGATATTAAAGGGTATCGGGAGTGATCAGGAGAGTGGGATTAGACTGGGTGGGATATTAAAGGGTACAGGGTGTGCTCAAGAGAGTGGAATTAGACTGGGTGGGATATTAAAGGGTACAGGGTGTGCTCAACAGAGTGGGATTAGACTGGGTGGGATATTAAAGGGTATCGGGAGTGATCAGGAGAGTGGGATTAGACTGGGTGGGATATTAAAGGGTATCGGGAGTGATCAGGAGAGTGGAATTAGACTGGGTGGGATATTAAAGGATATCGGGTGTGATCAAGAGAGTGGGATGAGACTGGGTGGGAAATTAAAGGGTATTGGGAGTGATCAAGAGAGTGGGATTAGACTGGGTGGGATATTAAAGGGTATTGGGAGTGATCAGGAGAGTGGGAATAGACTGGGTGGGATATTAAAGGGTATTGGGAGTGATCAGGAGAGTGGGAATAGACTGGGTGGGATATTAAAGGGTATCGGGAGTGATCAGGAGAGTGGGATTAGACTGGGTGGGATATTAAAGGGTATTGGGAGTGAGCAGGAGAGTGGGATTAGACTGGGTGCGATATTAAAGGGTGCAGGGTGTGCTCAAGAGAGTGGGATTAGACTGGGTGGGATATTAAAGGGTACAGGGTGTGATAAAGAGAGTGGGATTAGACTGGGTGGGATATTAAGGGGTATTGGGAGTGATCAGGAGAGTGGGATTAGAGTGGGTGGGATATTAAAGGGTATCGGGAGTGATCCGGAGAGTGGGATTAGAATGGGTGGGAAATTAAAGGGTACAGGGTGTGCTCAAGAGAGTGGGATTAGACTGGGTGCGATATTAAAGGGTACAGGGTGTGCTCAAGAGAGTGGGATTAGACTGGCTGGGATATTAAAGGGTATCGGGTGTGATCAGGAGAGTGGGATTAGACTGGGTGGGATATTAAAGGGTACAGGGTGTGATCAGGAGAGTGGGATTAGACTGGGTGGGATATTAAAGGGTATTGGGAGTGATCAGGAGAGTGGGATTAGACTGGGTGGGATATTAAAGGGTATCGGGAGTGATCAGGAGAGTGGGATTAGACTGGGTGGGATATTAAAGGGTACAGGGAGTTATCAAGAGAGCGGGACAAGACTGGGTGGGATATTAAAGGGTACAGGGAGTGATCAAGAGAGCGGGACAAGACTGGGTGGGATATTAAAGGGTACAGGGAGTGATCAAGAGAGCGGGACAAGACTGGGTGGGATATTAAAGGGTACAGGGTGTGTGCAGGAGAGTGGGATTAGATTGGTTGGGATATTAATGGGTACAGGGAGTGATCAGGAGAGTGGGATTAGACTGGGTGGGATATTAAAGGGTATTGGGAGTGATCAGGAGAGTGGAATTAAACTGGGTGGGATATTAAAGGATATCAGGAGTGATCAAGAGAGTGGGATTAGACTGGGTGCGATATCAAAGGGTACAGGGAGTGATCAGGAGAGTGGGATTAGACTGGGTGCGATATTAAAGGGTACAGGGTGTGCTCAAGAGAGTGGGATTAGACTGGGTGGGATATTAAAGGGTATTGGGAGTGAGCAGGAGAGTGGGATTAGACTGGGTGGGATATTAAAGGGTATCGGGAGTGATCAGGAGAGTGGGATTAGACTGGGTGGGATATTAAACGGTATCGGGAGTGATCAGGAGAGTGGGATTAGACTGGGTGCGACATTAAAGGGTACAGGGTGTGCTCAAGAGAGTGGGATTAGACTGGGTGGGATATTAAAGGGTACAGGGTGTGATTAAGAGAGTGGGATTAGACTGGGTGGGATATTAAAGGGTATTGGGAGTGAGCAGGAGAGTGGGATTACACTGGGTGGGATATTAAAGGGTATCGGGAGTGATCCGGAGAGTGGGATTAGAGTGGGTGGGAAATTAAAGGGGACAGGGTGTGCTCAAGAGAGTGGGATTAGACTGGGAGCGATATTAAAGGGTACAGGGAGTGATCAGGAGAGTGGGATTAGACTGGGTGGGATATTAAAGGGTATCGGGTGTGATCAGGAGAGTGGGATTAGACTGGGTGGGATATTAAAGGGTACAGGGTGTGATCAGGAGAGTGGGATTAGACTGGGTGGGATATTAAAGGGTATTGGGAGTGATCAGGAGAGTGGGATTAGACTGGGTGGGATATTAAAGGGTATCGGGAGTGATCAGGAGAGTGGGATTAGACTGGGTGGGATATTAAAGGGAACAGGGAGTTATCAAGAGAGCGGGACAAGACTGGGTGGGCTATTAAAGGGTACAGGGAGTGATCAAGAGAGCGGGACAAGACTGGGTGGAATATTAAAGGGTACAGGGAGTGATCAAGAGAGCGGGACAAGACTGGGTGGGATATTAAATGGTACAGGGTGTGTGCAGGAGAGTGGGATTAGATTGGTTGGGATATTAATGGGTACAGGGAGTGATCAGGAGAATGGGATTAGACTGGGTGGGATATTAAAGGGTATTGGGAGTGATCAGGAGAGTGGAATTAAACTGGGTGGGATATTAAAGGATATCAGGAGTGATCAAGAGAGTGGGATTAGACTGGGTGCGATATTAAAGGGTACAGGGAGTGATCAGGAGAGTGGGATTAGACTGGGTGCGATATTAAAGGGTACAGGGTGTGCTCAAGAGAGTGGGATTAGACTGGGTGGGATATTAAAGGGTACAGGGTGTGATAAAGAGAGTGGGATTAGACTGGGTGGGATATTAAAGGGTATTGGGAGTGATCAGGAGAGTGGGATTAGACTGGGTGGGATATTAAAGGGTATTGGGAGTGAGCAGGAGAGTGGGATTAGACTGGGTGGGATATTAAAGGGTATCGGGAGTGATCAGGAGAGTGGGATTAGACTGGGTGGGATATTAAAGGGTATCGGGAGTGATCAGGAGAGTGGGATTAGACTGGGTGGGATATTAAAGGGTACAGGGTGTGCTCAAGAGAGTGGAATTAGACTGGGTGGGATATTAAAGGGTACAGGGTGTGCTCAAGAGAGTGGGATTAGACTGGGTGGGATATTAAAGGGAACAGGGTGTGCTCAACAGAGTGGGATAAGACTGGGTGGGATATTAAAGGGTATCGGGAGTGATCAGGAGAGTGGGATTAGACTGCGTGGGATATTAAAGGGTATCGGGAGTGATCAGGAGAGTGGGATTAGACTGGGTGGGATATTAAAGGGTATCGGGAGTGATCAGGAGAGTGGAATTAGACTGGGTGGGACATTAAAGGGTATTGGGAGTGATCAAGAGAGTGGGATTAGACTGGGTGGGATATTAAAGGGTATTGGGAGTGATCAGGAGAGTGTGATTAGACTGGGTGGGATATTAAAGGATATTGGGAGTGATCAGGAGAGTGGGAATAGACTGGGTGGGATATTAAAGGGTATTGGGAGTGATCAGGAGAGTGGGATTAGACTGGGTGGGATATTAAAGGGTATTGGGAGTGAGCAGGAGAGTGGGATTAGACTGGGTGGGATATTAAAGGGTATTGGGAGTGATCAGGAGAGTGGGATGAGACTGGGTGGGATATTAAAGGGTATTGGGAGTGAGCAGGAGAGTGGGATTACACTGGGTGGGATATTAAAGGATATCGGGTGTGATCAAGAGAGTGGGATTAGACTGGGTGGGAAATTAAAGGGTATTGGGAGTGATCAAGAGAGTGGGATTAGACTGGGTGGGATATTAAAGGGTATTGGGAGTGATCAGGAGAGGGGGATGAGACTGGGTGGGATATTAAAGGGTATTGGGAGTGATCAGGAGAGTGGGATTAGAGTGGGTGGGATATTAAAGGGTATCGGGAGTGATCAGGAGAGTGTGATTAGACTGGGTGGGATATTAAAGGGTACAGGGTGTGCTCAAGAGAGTGGGATTAGACAGGGTGGGATCTTAAAGGGTACAGGGTGTGCTCAACAGAGTGGGATAAGACTGGGTGGGATATTAAAGGGTATCGGGTGTGATCAGGAGAGTGGGATTAGACTGGGTGGGATATTAAAGGGTATCGGGAGTGATCAGGAGAGTGGGATTAGACTGGGTGGGATATTAAAGGGTATCGGGAGTGATCAGGAGAGTGGAATTAGACTGGGTGGGATATTAAAGGGTATTGGGAGTGATCAGGTGAGTGGGAATAGACTGGGTGGGATATTAAAGGGTATTGGGAGTGATCAGGAGAGTGGGATTAGACTGGGTGGGATATTAAAGGGTATCGGGAGTGATCAGGAGAGTGGGATTAGACTGGGTGGGATATTAAAGGCTATCGGGAGTGATCAGGAGAGTGGGATTAGACTGGATGGGATATTAAAGGGTATCGGGAGTGATCAGGAGAGTGGGATTAGACTGGGTGCGATATTAAAGGGTACAGGGTGTGCTCAAGAGAGTGGGATTAGACTGGGTGGGATATTAAAGGGTACAGGGTGTGATAAAGAGAGTGGGATCAGACTGGGTGGGATATTAAACGGTATTGGGAGTGAGCAGGAGAGTGGGATTACACTGGGTGGGATATTAAAGGGTATCGGGAGTGATCCGGAGAGTGGGATTAGAGTGGGTGGGAAATTAAAGGGTACAGGGTGTGCTCAAGAGAGTGGGATTAGACTGGGAGCGATATTAAAGGGTACAGGGAGTGATCAGGAGAGTGGTATTAGACTGGGTGGGATATTAAAGGGTACAGGGTGTGATCAGGAGAGTGGGATTAGACTGGGTGGGATATTAAAGGGTATTGGGAGTGATCAGGAGAGTGGGATTAGACTGGGTGGGATATTAAAGGGTATCGGGAGTGATCAGGAGAGTGGGATTAGACTGGGTGGGATATTAAAGGGTACAGGGAGTTATCAAGAGAGCGGGACAAGACTGGGTGGGCTATTAAAGGGTACAGGGAGTGATCAAGAGAGCGGGACAAGACTGGGTGGGATATTAAAGGGTACAGGGAGTGATCAAGAGAGCGGGACAAGACTGGGTGGGATATTAAAGGGTACAGGGTGTGTGCAGGAGAGTGGGATTTGATTGGTTGGGATATTAATGGGTACAGGGAGTGATCAGGAGAGTGGGATTAGACTGGGTGGGATATTAAAGGGTATTGGGAGTGATCAGGAGAGTGGAATTAAACTGGGTGGGATATTAAAGGATATCAGGAGTGATCAAGAGAGTGGGATTAGACTGGGTGGGATATTAAAGGGTACAGGGTGTGATAAAGAGAGTGGGATTAGACTGGGTGGGATATTAAAGGGTATTGGGAGTGATCAGGAGAGTGGGATTAGACTGGGTGGGATATTAAAGGGTATTGGGAGTGAGCAGGAGAGTGGGATTAGACTGGGTGGGATATTAAAGGGTATCGGGAGTGATCAGGAGAGTGGGATTAGACTGGGTGGGATATTAAAGGGTACAGGGTGTGCTCAAGAGAGTGGAATTAGACTGGGTGGGATATTAAAGGGTACAGGGTGTGCTCAAGAGAGTGGAATTAAACTGGGTGGGATATTAAAGGATATCAGGAGTGATCAAGAGAGTGGGATTAGACTGGGTGCGATATTAAAGGGTACAGGGAGTGATCAGGAGAGTGGGATTAGACTGGGTGCGATATTAAAGGGTACAGGGTGTGCTCAAGAGAGTGGGATTAGACTGGGTGGGATATTAAAGGGTACAGGGTGTGATAAAGAGAGTGGGATTAGACTGGGTGGGATATTAAAGGGTATTGGGAGTGATCAGGAGAGTGGGATTAGACTGGGTGGGATATTAAAGGGTATTGGGAGTGAGCAGGAGAGTGGGATTAGACTGGGTGGGATATTAAAGGGTATCGGGAGTGATCAGGAGAGTGGGATTAGACTGGGTGGGATATTAAAGGGTACAGGGTGTGCTCAAGAGAGTGGAATTAGACTGGGTGGGATATTAAAGGGTACAGGGTGTGCTCAAGAGAGTGGGATTAGACTGGGTGGGATATTAAAGGGAACAGGGTGTGCTCAACAGAGTGGGATAAGACTGGGTGGGATATTAAAGGGTATCGGGAGTGATCAGGAGAGTGGGATTAGACTGGGTGGGATATTAAAGGGTATTGGGAGTGATCAGGAGAGTGTGATTAGACTGGGTGGGATATTAAAGGATATTGGGAGTGATCAGGAGAGTGGGAATAGACTGGGTGGGATATTAAAGGGTATTGGGAGTGATCAGGAGAGTGGGATTAGACTGGGTGGGATATTAAAGGGTATCGGGAGTGATCAGGAGAGTGGGATTAGACTGGGTGGGATATTAAAGGGTATTGGGAGTGAGCAGGAGAGTGGGATTAGACTGGGTGGGATATTAAAGGGTATTGGGAGTGATCAGGAGAGTGGGATGAGACTGGGTGGGATATTAAAGGGTATTGGGAGTGAGCAGGAGAGTGGGATTACACTGGGTGGGATATTAAAGGATATCGGGTGTGATCAAGAGAGTGGGATTAGACTGGGTGGGAAATTAAAGGGTATTGGGAGTGATCAAGAGAGTGGGATTAGACTGGGTGGGATATTAAAGGGTACAGGGTGTGCTCAACAGAGTGGGATAAGACTGGGTGGGATATTAAAGGGTATCGGGAGTGATCAGGAGAGTGGGATTAGCCTGGGTGGGATATTAAAGGGTATCGGGAGAGATCAGGAGAGTGGAATTAGACTGGGTGGGATATTAAAGGGTATTGGGAGTGATCAGGTGAGTGGGAATAGACTGGGTGGGATATTAAAGGGTATTGGGAGTGATCAGGAGAGTGGGATTAGACTGGGTGGGATATTAAAGGGTATCGGGAGTGATCAGGAGAGTGGGATTAGACTGGGTGGGATATTAAAGGGTATTGGGAGTGAGCAGGAGAGTGGGATTAGACTGGGTGGGATATTAAAGGCTATCGGGAGTGATCAGGAGAGTGGGATTAGACTGGGTGGGATATTAAAGGGTATTGGGAGTGATCAAGAAAGCGGGACAAGACTGGGTGGGATTTTAAAGGGTACAGGGAGTGATCAAGAGAGCGGGACAAGACTGGGTGGGATATTAAAGGGGACAGGGAGTGATCAGCACAGTGGGATTAGACTGGGTGGGATATTAAAGGGTACAGGGTGTGATCAAGAGAGTGGGATTAGACTGGGTGGGATATTAAAGGGTACAGGGTGTGCTCAAGAGAGTGGGATTAGACTGGGTGGGATATTAAAGGGTACAGGGTGTGCTCAAGAGAGTGGGATTAGACTGGGTGGGATATTAAAGGGTATCGGGAGTGATCAGGAGAGTGGAATTAAACTGGGTGGGATATTAAAGGGTACAGGGTGTGATATAGAGCGTGGGATAAGACTGGGTGGGATATTAAAGGGTATCGGGAGTGATCAGGAGAGTGGGATTAGACTGGGTGGGATATTAAAGGGTACAGGGTGTGATAAAGAGAGTGGGATGAGACTGGGTGGGATATTAAAGGGTACCGGGAGTGATCAGGAGAGTGGGATTAGACTGGGTGGGATATTAAAGGGTATCGGGAGTGATCAGGAGAGTGGGATTAGACTGGGTGGAATATTAAAGGGTACCGGGAGTGATCCGGAGAGTGGGATTAAACTGGGTGGGATATTAAAGGGTATCGGGAGTGATCAGGAGAGTGGGATTAGACTGGGTGGGATATTAAAGGGTACAGGGTGTGCTCAAGAGAGTGGGATTAGACTGGGTGCGATATTAAAGGGTACAGGGAGTGATCAGGAGAGTGGGATTAGACTGGGTGGGATATTAAAGGGTATCGGGTGTGAGCAGGAGAGTGGGATTAGACTGGGTGGGATATTAAAGGGTACAGGGTGTGATCAGGAGAGTGGGATTAGACTGGGTGGGATATTAAAGGGTATCGGGAGTGATCAGGAGAGTGGGATTAGACTGGGTGGGAAATTAAAGGGTATTGGGAGTGATCAAGAGAGTGGGATTAGACTGGGTGGGATATTAAAGGGTACAGGGTGTGCTCAACAGAGTGGGATAAGACTGGGTGGGATATTAAAGGGTATCGGGAGTGATCAGGAGAGTGGGATTAGACTGGGTGGGATATTAAAGGGTATCGGGAGTGATCAGGAGAGTGGGATTAGCCTGGGTGGGATATTAAAGGGTATCGGGAGTGATCAGGAGAGTGGAATTAGACTGGGTGGGATATTAAAGGGTATTGGGAGTGATCAGGTGAGTGGGAATAGACTGGGTGGGATATTAAAGGGTATTGGGAGTGATCAGGAGAGTGGGATTAGACTGGGTGGGATATTAAAGGGTATCGGGAGTGATCAGGAGAGTGGGATTAGACTGGGTGGGATATTAAAGGGTATTGGGAGTGAGCAGGAGAGTGGGATTAGACTGGGTGGGATATTAAAGGCTATCGGGAGTGATCAGGAGAGTGGGATTAGACTGGGTGGGATATTAAAGGGTATTGGGAGTGATCAAGAAAGCGGGACAAGACTGGGTGGGATTTTAAAGGGTACAGGGAGTGATCAAGAGAGCGGGACAAGACTGGGTGGGATATTAAAGGGGACAGGGAGTGATCAGCACAGTGGGATTAGACTGGGTGGGATATTAAAGGGTACAGGGTGTGATCAAGAGAGTGGGATTAGACTGGGTGGGATATTAAAGGGTACAGGGTGTGCTCAAGAGAGTGGGATTAGACTGGGTGGGATATTAAAGGGTACAGGGTGTGCTCAAGAGAGTGGGATTAGACTGGGTGGGATATTAAAGGGTATCGGGAGTGATCAGGAGAGTGGAATTAAACTGGGTGGGATATTAAAGGGTACAGGGTGTGATATAGAGCGTGGGATAAGACTGGGTGGGATATTAAAGGGTATCGGGAGTGATCAGGAGAGTGGGATTAGACTGGGTGGGATATTAAAGGGTATCGGGAGTGATCAGGAGAGTGGGATTAGCCTGGGTGGGATATTAAAGGGTATCGGGAGTGATCAGGAGAGTGGAATTAGACTGGGTGGGATATTAAAGGGTATTGGGAGTGATCAGGTGAGTGGGAATAGACTGGGTGGGATATTAAAGGGTATTGGGAGTGATCAGGAGAGTGGGATTAGACTGGGTGGGATATTAAAGGGTATCGGGAGTGATCAGGAGAGTGGGATTAGACTGGGTGGGATATTAAAGGGTATTGGGAGTGAGCAGGAGAGTGGGATTAGACTGGGTGGGATATTAAAGGCTATCGGGAGTGATCAGGAGAGTGGGATTAGACTGGGTGGGATATTAAAGGGTATTGGGAGTGATCAAGAAAGCGGGACAAGACTGGGTGGGATTTTAAAGGGTACAGGGAGTGATCAAGAGAGCGGGACAAGACTGGGTGGGATATTAAAGGGGACAGGGAGTGATCAGCACAGTGGGATTAGACTGGGTGGGATATTAAAGGGTACAGGGTGTGATCAAGAGAGTGGGATTAGACTGGGTGGGATATTAAAGGGTACAGGGTGTGCTCAAGAGAGTGGGATTAGACTGGGTGGGATATTAAAGGGTACAGGGTGTGCTCAAGAGAGTGGGATTAGACTGGGTGGGATATTAAAGGGTATCGGGAGTGATCAGGAGAGTGGAATTAAACTGGGTGGGATATTAAAGGGTACAGGGTGTGATATAGAGCGTGGGATAAGACTGGGTGGGATATTAAAGGGTATCGGGAGTGATCAGGAGAGTGGGATTAGACTGGGTGGGATATTAAAGGGTACAGGGTGTGATAAAGAGAGTGGGATGAGACTGGGTGGGATATTAAAGGGTACCGGGAGTGATCAGGAGAGTGGGATTAGACTGGGTGGGATATTAAAGGGTATCGGGAGTGATCAGGAGAGTGGGATTAGACTGGGTGGAATATTAAAGGGTACCGGGAGTGATCCGGAGAGTGGGATTAAACTGGGTGGGATATTAAAGGGTATCGGGAGTGATCAGGAGAGTGGGATTAGACTGGGTGGGATATTAAAGGGTACAGGGTGTGCTCAAGAGAGTGGGATTAGACTGGGTGCGATATTAAAGGGTACAGGGAGTGATCAGGAGAGTGGGATTAGACTGGGTGGGATATTAAAGGGTATCGGGTGTGAGCAGGAGAGTGGGATTAGACTGGGTGGGATATTAAAGGGTACAGGGTGTGATCAGGAGAGTGGGATTAGACTGGGTGGGATATTAAAGGGTATCGGGAGTGATCAGGAGAGTGGGATTAGACTGGGTGGGAAATTAAAGGGTATTGGGAGTGATCAAGAGAGTGGGATTAGACTGGGTGGGATATTAAAGGGTACAGGGTGTGCTCAACAGAGTGGGATAAGACTGGGTGGGATATTAAAGGGTATCGGGAGTGATCAGGAGAGTGGGATTAGACTGGGTGGGATATTAAAGGGTATCGGGAGTGATCAGGAGAGTGGGATTAGCCTGGGTGGGATATTAAAGGGTATCGGGAGTGATCAGGAGAGTGGAATTAGACTGGGTGGGATATTAAAGGGTATTGGGAGTGATCAGGTGAGTGGGAATAGACTGGGTGGGATATTAAAGGGTATTGGGAGTGATCAGGAGAGTGGGATTAGACTGGGTGGGATATTAAAGGGTATCGGGAGTGATCAGGAGAGTGGGATTAGACTGGGTGGGATATTAAAGGGTATTGGGAGTGAGCAGGAGAGTGGGATTAGACTGGGTGGGATATTAAAGGCTATCGGGAGTGATCAGGAGAGTGGGATTAGACTGGGTGGGATATTAAAGGGTATTGGGAGTGATCAAGAAAGCGGGACAAGACTGGGTGGGATTTTAAAGGGTACAGGGAGTGATCAAGAGAGCGGGACAAGACTGGGTGGGATATTAAAGGGGACAGGGAGTGATCAGCACAGTGGGATTAGACTGGGTGGGATATTAAAGGGTACAGGGTGTGATCAAGAGAGTGGGATTAGACTGGGTGGGATATTAAAGGGTACAGGGTGTGCTCAAGAGAGTGGGATTAGACTGGGTGGGATATTAAAGGGTACAGGGTGTGCTCAAGAGAGTGGGATTAGACTGGGTGGGATATTAAAGGGTATCGGGAGTGATCAGGAGAGTGGAATTAAACTGGGTGGGATATTAAAGGGTACAGGGTGTGATATAGAGCGTGGGATAAGACTGGGTGGGATATTAAAGGGTATCGGGAGTGATCAGGAGAGTGGGATTAGACTGGGTGGGATATTAAAGGGTACAGGGTGTGATAAAGAGAGTGGGATGAGACTGGGTGGGATATTAAAGGGTACCGGGAGTGATCAGGAGAGTGGGATTAGACTGGGTGGGATATTAAAGGGTATCGGGAGTGATCAGGAGAGTGGGATTAGACTGGGTGGAATATTAAAGGGTACCGGGAGTGATCCGGAGAGTGGGATTAAACTGGGTGGGATATTAAAGGGTATCGGGAGTGATCAGGAGAGTGGGATTAGACTGGGTGGGATATTAAAGGGTACAGGGTGTGCTCAAGAGAGTGGGATTAGACTGGGTGCGATATTAAAGGGTACAGGGAGTGATCAGGAGAGTGGGATTAGACTGGGTGGGATATTAAAGGGTATCGGGTGTGAGCAGGAGAGTGGGATTAGACTGGGTGGGATATTAAAGGGTACAGGGTGTGATCAGGAGAGTGGGATTAGACTGGGTGGGATATTAAAGGGTATCGGGAGTGATCAGGAGAGTGGGATTAGACTGGGTGGGATATTAAAGGGTACAGGGTGTGATCAGGAGAGTGGGATTAGACTGGGTGGGATATTAAAGGGTATTGGGAGTGATCAGGAGAGTGGGATTAGACTGGGTGGGATATTAAAGGGTATCGGGAGTGATTAGGAGAGTGGGATTAGACTGGGTGGGATATTAAAGGGTACAGGGAGTGATCAAGAGAGCGGGACAAGACTGGGTGGGATATTAAAGGGTACAGGGAGTGATCAAGAGAGCGGGACAAGACTGGGTGGGATATTAAAGGGTACAGGGAGTGATCAGGAGAGCGGGACAAGACTGGGTGGGATATTAAAGGGTACAGGGAGTGATCAGGACAGTGGGATTAGACTGGGTGGGATATTAAAGGGTACAGGGTGTGCTCAAGAGAGTGGGATTAGACTGGATGGGATATTAAAGAGTACAGGGTGTGCTCAAGAGAGTGGGATTAGACTGGGTGGGATATTAAAGGGTACAGGGTGTGCTCAGGAGAGCGGGACAAGACTGGGTGGGATATTAAAGGGTATCGGGAGTGATCAGGACAGTGGGATTAGACTGGGTGGGATATTAAAGGGTACAGGGTGTGCTCAAGAGAGTGGGATTAGACTGGGTGGGATATTAAAGGGTACAGGGTGTGCTCAAGAGAGTGGGATTAGACTGGGTGGGATATTAAAGGGCACAGGGTGTGCTCAAGAGAGTGGGATTAGACTGGGTGGGATATTAAAGGGTACAGGGTGTGCTCAGGAGAGCGGGACAAGACTGGGTGGGATATTAAAGGGTATCGGGAGTGATCAGGACAGTGGGATTAGACTGGGTGGGATATTAAAGGGTACAGGGTGTGCTCAAGAGAGTGGGATTAGACTGGGTGGGATATTAAAGGGTACAGGGTGTGCTCAAGAGAGTGGGATTCGACTGGGTGGGATATTAAAGGGCACAGGGTGTGCTCAAGAGAGTGGGATTAGACTGGGTGGGATATTAAAGGGTACAGGGTGTGCTCAGGAGAGCGGGACAAGACTGGGTGGGATATTAAAGGGTATCGGGAGTGATCAGGACAGTGGGATTAGACTGGGTGGGATATTAAAGGGTACAGGGTGTGCTCAAGAGAGTGGGATTAGACTGGGTGGGATATTAAAGGGTACAGGGTGTGCTCAAGAGAGTGGGATTAGACTGGGTGGGATATTAAAGGGCACAGGGTGTGCTCAAGAGAGTGGGATTAGACTGGGTGGGATATTAAAGGGTACAGGGTGTGCTCAAGAGAGTGCGATTAGACTGGGTGGGATATTAAAGGGTACAGGGTGTGCTCAAGAGAGTGGGATAAGACTGGGTGGGATATTGAAGGGTACAGGGTGTGAGCAGGAGAGTGGAATTAAACTGGGTGGTATATTAAAGGGTATCGGGAGTGATCAAGAGAGTGGGATTAGACTGGGTGGGATATTAAAGGGTACAGGGTGTGCTCAAGAGAGTGCGATTAGACTGGGTGGGATATTAAAGGGTACAGGGTGTGCTCAAGAGAGTGGGATAAGACTGGGTGGGATATTGAAGGGTACAGGGTGTGAGCAGGAGAGTGGAATTAAACTGGGTGGTATATTAAAGGGTATCGGGAGTGATCAAGAGAGTGGGATTAGACTGGGTGGGATATTAAAGCGTATCGGGAGTGATCAGGAGAGTGGGATTAGACTGGGTGGGATATTAAAGAGTATCGGGAGTGATCAGGAGAGTGGGATTAGACTGGGTGGGATATTAAAGGGTACAGCAAGTGATCAGGAGAGTGGGATTAGACTGGGTGGGATATTAAAGGATATCGGGAGTGATCAAGAGAGTGGGATTAGACTGGGTGCGATATTAAAGGGTACAGGGAGTGATCAGGAGAGTGGGATTCGACTGGGTGGGATATTAAAGGGTGCAGGGTGTGCTCAAGAGAGTGCGATTAGACTGGGTGGGATATTAAAGGGTACAGGGTGTGCTCAAGAGAGTGGGATAAGACTGGGTGGGATATTAAAGCGTATCGGGAGTGATCAGGACAGTGGGATTAGACTGGGTGGGATATTAAAGGGTATCGGGAGTGATCAAGAGAGTGGGATTAGACTGGGTGGGATATTAAAGCGTATCGGGAGTGATCAGGAGAGTGGGATTAAACTGGGTGGGATATTAAAGGGTACAGCAAGTGATCAGGAGAGTGGGATTAGACTGGGTGGGATATTAAAGAGTATCGGGAGTGATCAGGAGAGTGGGATTAAACTGGGTGGGATATTAAAGCGTACAGGGTGTGATCAGGAGATTGGGATTAGACTGGGTGGGATATTAAAGCGTATCGGGAGTGATCAGCAGAGTGGGATTAGACTGGGTGGGATATTAAAGAGTATCGGGAGTGATCAGGACAGTGGGATTAGACTGGGTGGGATATTAAAGGGTATTGGGAGTGATCAGGAGAGTGGGATTAAACTGGGTGGGATATTAAAGGGTATTGGGAGTGATCAGGAGAGTGGGATTAAACTGGGTGGGATATTAAAGGGTATTGGGAGTGATCAGGAGAGTGGGATTAAACTGGGTGGGATATTAATGGGTACAGGGAGTGATCAGGAGAGTGGGATTAGACTGGGTGGGATATTAAAGGGTATCGGGATTGAGCAGGAGAGGGGGATTAAACTGGGTGGGATATTAAAGGGTATTGGGAGTGAGCAGGAGAGGGGAATTAAACTGGGTGGGATATTAAAGGGTATTGGGAGTGAGCGGGAGAGTGGGATTAGACTCAGTGGGATATTAAAGTGTACAGAATGTGATCAAGAGACTGGGATTAAACTGGGTGGGATATTAAAGGGTTTCGGGAGTGAACAGAAGTGGGATTACACTGGATGGACTGTTGCAGGGTATTGGGGGCGAGCAGGAGATTGGGATTAGACTGTGTAGAATATTCGAGGATATCGGGACCAAGCAGGAGAGATGAACCCCAGAACAGACTTGATGGGCTGAATAGCCTGATTCTGTACTATAAATGTATATGATTCTGCTAAGTACTCAGAGGCAGTTTGAGGTAAAAGCTTATATTATGGTGGGGGGGTGGGGGGGGAGGTGGGAGATGTTTGGGGTGTGGGGTGTGGGGGTAATTGTGTGTCACAGTGGGTTAACCACAGTCTTTTCACCCATTGAGCTTGCCTTGGCTCTCAGCTTGTCATGTCACCTGAGCACCTCGATGTCTCAACTAACTAGTAATACATTCCAGCCTCTATATCCCTTCGGCAGTGTGGGAGGTGTTAGAAATTGTGTTATAGCAACGGGAATGTAACTCAGCTAGGGATACCTTTGGGGAATCTTCTACCAGCTGCTTCCAGAATAGGGATGGTCTAAATCTGGGAGCTCCAGTCAGGAAATAGTGGGACACAGGAGAAGGTAAAGGGGGAGGAAGAGGTTCAACTAGGAAAGGAGCCTCTCATAGTTCGACAGCTGAAAAGATCTTCAGTGAATCACACGTAGGAAAAATTTTGATCTGATTAGTAAAACTAACTTTTAAAGAAAATTTTAACACAAAAGCACACAGAAGACATTTGAAGGTATAGTCAGTGTCATTTGTTACTACACAGTTATTAAATGATTGGTAGGATTTGTAGATTTATGTTTATGGGAGGCGATGGTGAGGAGGAATTTGTCGATAGTGTTGTTTACAAGAGTTCAGGTTATTCCTTAACCGACATCCAGTTCTGGATGAGTATAGGATTTCCTCCAACTAAATACTGGAAAGACCAAACTCATTGTCTTTGGTGCCCACCACAAACTCCATTCCCTCGCTACCGACTCTTTCCCTCTCCCTGGCAATAGTCTGAGGCTGAACCAGTCTGTTCGCAACCTTGGAGTCACATGTGACCCCGAGGTGAGCTTCTGACCTCATATCCGCACCATCACTAAGACCGCCTATTTGCACCTCCATAACATCGCCCGACTTCGCCCGTCTCAGCTCATCTGTTGCTGAAATCCTCAATCATGCCTTCGCTATCTCTAGACTTGACCATTCCAATGCACTCCTGGCTGGTCTCCCACATTCTACCCTCCGTAAACTTGAGGTCATCCAAAACTCTGGTGCCTGTGTCCTACCTCGCACCATGTCCCGTTCACCCCTCACCCCTGTGCTCGCTGACCTACATTGGCTCCCCGTCGAGCAACATCTTAATTTTAAACAAACATTCTCAAACTTGTTTTCAAATTCCTCCATGGCCTCTCCCCTCACTATCTCTGCAATCTCCACCAGCACCACAACCCTCCGAGATATCTGCGCTCCTCTAATTCTGGCCTCTTGAGCATCCCTGATTTTAGTTACTCCACCCCTGGTGTCCCCACCTCCAGTCACCTGGAATTCCCTCCCCGCACCTCCCTGACTCTCCACCACTCCTACCTTTAAGACACTCCTTAAGACCTACCTCTTTAACCAAGCTTTTGGTCATCTGACCAAATATCTCCTTCCATGGCTCTGTGTCAAACTTTGCTTTAGAGAGGCTGCTGTGTGAAGGCATTGTATAAATACAACCCGTGGCTGGTTAATGGTTCTGCAGATGTGCAGCTCACTGCTGACACCTGTCTGCAGCACTGCAAACATGCACAAATTTAGAGGCACACACGCACAACATTACATACCCAGCGACAGACAGTCCAGTGGGAGCCCTACAATGGCTTCGCTTCCCACCCTTACACTATTATCACTGGAATCCATTAAGGATCTATCCTTCGTCCCCAGCAACTGAGGAAGTTTAATGGAATGTTACCAGGGATAAGCAACTTCAGTTATGAGGAGAGGTTGGAAAAGATGGGACTGCTCCTCTTGGAAGGGAGAAGAGTTGACCTGCTAGAGGCTTTCAAGATGATGAGAGGTTTTGACAGAGTAGATGGAGGAAAACTAATCCCTCTAGTGAGTGCATCATTAACAGGTCATAGATTTAAACTCATTGGCAAAAGATCCAGACAGGAGATGAGGAAACATTTTTGCTTGGGAGTTGTCAGGATCTGGAATGCTGTAACTGAAGGTTTTTCCATAAATTATTTCAAAAGGGATTTGAGCAGGTACTTGAGAATGAGGAACTTGCAGGGTTACGGACAAAAAGCAGGGATTGTGGGACTAAGCACAACTGCTCTTTTAAAGAGTCAGCACCGACATGGTGGACCAAATGGCCTCCTTTTGTGCTGTGGGTTTCTATGACTCAATCTATTGGCAGCCCCTCGGCAACATCATCCAAAAGCACATTAGGTTCCACATGTCATAGAGTCACAGAGTTACACAGCACAGAAACAGGCCCTTTGGCCCATCGTACACTGACAGTACCCAGCTCAACTCACCATCCACTGCCTCAGATTTGTCACAGTGCTCCTCCAACATCCAGTATTGGGCGAACAAAGATTTCCTCCAACTAAATACTGGGCCAACCAACGTCATTATCTTCAGTCCCCCACCATAAACGCTGTTCCCTAGTAACCAACTCCAACCCCCTCCCAGGCCACTGTCTCAGACTAAACCAGACTGTTCACAACTTTGACATCCCATTTGACCCCAAGCTGAGATTCTGACCCTAAAGTCTCTCTATCACTGAAACCTCCCATTTCCAAAACATCACCTGACTCCGCCCTTCCTCGGCTCATCAGCTGCTTAAACCCTCATCCGCTTCTTTGTTACCTCTAGACTTCGCCCATTTCAACACTCTCCCAGCTGGCCTCCCATCTTCCACCCTCCATAAATTCTCATCCAAAACCCTACTGTCAGTATCCTAACTCACACCATCGCCCATTCACCCATCTCCCCTGTGCTCCCTGACCTACATCGGCTCCCAGTCTAGCAACAGCTCAATGTAAAAATTCTCATCCTCGTTTTCAAATCCCTCCAGGGCTTCGCCCCCTCCTTATCTCCGTAACCTCCTCTAACCCTACAAACCTGTGAGATATCTCCACTCCACCAATTCTGACTCCTTGTACATCCCTGATTTTCAACACTGCACCATCGGCGGCTGTGACTTCAGCTGACTGGGGCCCAGGCTGTGGAATTCTCTCACTCCTCCTTTAAGAGGCTCCTTAAAACCTAGTTCTTTGACCGAGCGTTGGTTCATTTGTCCCAAAATATGGCTCGGTATCAAATTTTGTTTGACAACTCTCCTGTGGAGTGCCTTGGAGCATTTTACTGGTTTAAAGATACATTATAAATCCGAGCTGCTGTTGGAAAGCTGCAGCATCATTTGAATGGGATGTTAAACTGAGGTTCCGTCTGCCGGATGTAAAAGACCCCATGGTACTGTTTCAAAGAAGAGCAGGGGAGTTCTGGAGTTCTCCCCCGTGTCCTGGTCAATATTTAATCCCTCAACTAATAACTGAAACAGATTAAGTTGATCATTTATCCCAATGGCTGCCGCATTTTCCACATTACAGCAGTGACTACACTCCAAAAATACCTGGCTGTAAATGTCCTGAAAAGCGCTATATAAATGCAGACCTTTCTTTCCCTTGTGTGGGAAGATACCGACAGCTGAGGTTGTCAGGTCCACGAGTGAAACCTGCGTTCCTGTAAAGGGGTTGAAGAAAGCAGCTCGAAAGTGGGTAACAAAGGGCGACAAGAAGTAGAGACGGACTCTATCTACATCGACAAGGTGGTGCAGCAGGTTCACCCCAGACTGCAGCATCACTTCCAAGGCCATGAGCATCATTTTTTAAAAAAATTCTTTCATGGGATGTGGGCCTCGCTGGCAAGGCCTGCATTTGTTGCTCATCCCTAATTGCCCTTGACAACGGAGTGGCTTCCAAGGCCATTTCAAAGGGCAGTTAAGAGTGAACCACATCACTGTGGGTCTGGAGTCACACATAGGCCAGACCAGGAAAGGATGGCAGATTTCCTTCCCTGAAGGTCAGTCGTGAACCAGATGAGTTTTTATTGACAATTGATGATAGATTCCTGGCACTGTTACTGAGACTGGCTTTCAATTACAGATTTTTAATAATTAGTTAAACTTATGAATTGCACTTAAATTCCACCAGTTGCCATGGTGGGTTTTGAACCTGTGTCCCAGGGGCCTCTGGATTACTAGCCCAGTGACACAGCCACTATCTCACCATCACGAGCTCCTCTGCTAACATCTTTCAATACATCACTCTGAGGCTTCTTGACAGGCCCATTATAGCAAGCACTCAACCATTGCCTCTAGGGAGATCCAGACCAGTGTGCCTGTTGGCTAAACTCGCTGGATTGCAAGGGGCAAAGGCACAGTCCAAGCACAACAGTTCCAAGTAAAGCATGCTGCGGTGTTGCACAATCAAAAAAAGACAGGCCAGCAAGTGGCATGCACACACTTAATATTACAGAGGCGCCCATGCATTGAAACACACACACACACACACACATCCATCTCTCCACTGAAAACTGAAACACACACACATATCTATCTATGTCGGGACGGGTTACTGAAAACATGTGAGACATGCTAACTGTACAGTGAGCAGCCAGCTGGTAACCAGGAGCAGTTCACTGAGCTCTGGGACTCGATGGTTATAACACACCTTTCACAGTCTGAGGACACCATCGGGATGCAAATCGGGACGATGTGTAGCGCACAAACTCCAAACACGAGCAAATCCCGCACATCCACCTTTTTACAGCAAAGTGCTTTTGAAGTGTTGTCGCAATCTGATCCCCCAGACAGCAATGCGATCGTGCCCAGACGATCAGTTTAAATGATGCTGGTTGTGGGAGAAACACTGGCCGGAAGCTGGGGAGAACTCCCCCCTGCTCTCCGCGGGATCTTTTATATCCCAGCTGAGGGCGGCAGTGCCATGTGAGAACCACTCGAGAGCGACACTGAGTCAGATCAGTAAAAAGGGCCTGGATTGGCTGCAAGAGGGGCAGTTTGAGAATTTGAATTCAATATTGGAACTAAAGGGGTTCTCAGTAGAATAAAAAGTGACCGCGAAGCCGTTGGATTGTTGTGAAAACCCAACTGGTTCACTGATGTCCTTTGGTAAAGGCAAGCTGCTGCCTTAGCTGGTCTCGCCTATATGTGACTCCAGTCCCACACCACCGGAGCTGACTCTGGACTGCCCTATGGAAGTGGCCCAGCAAGCCACTCAGTTGTATCATCACCTGCTCAAGAGTAACCTATGAAGTGTAGTCACTGTTGTAATGTAGGAAACACAGAGGCCAGTTTGCACACAGCAAGCTCCCACAAACAGCAATGTGATAATGACCAGATCATCTGTTTTTTATGATATTGATTGAAGGATAGACATTGGCCAGGACACCGGGGAGAACCCCCCTGCTCTTCTTCAAAAGAGTGTCAAGGGATCTTTTACGTGAGGGAGCTGAGACTCATCCGAAAGCACGGCACCTCTGACGCTGTAGCACTCCCTTAGTACTGCAGCGGAGTATCAGCCTTTATTTTTATGTTGAAGTCCTGGAGTGGGCTTTGAACCCACAACAAAGAACAAAGAACAAAGAATAGTACAGCACAGGAACAGGCCATTCGGCCCTCCAAGCCTGCGCCGATCTTGATGCCTGCCTAAACTAAAACCTTCTGCACTTCCGGGGTCCGTATCCCTCTATTCCCATCCTATTCATGTATTTGTCAAGATGCCTCTTAAACGTCTCTTTGGTATCTGCTTCCACCACCTCCCCCGGCAACAAGTTCCAGGCACTCACCACCCTCTGTGTAAAGAACTTGCCTCGAACATCCCCTCTAAACTTTGCCCCTCTCACCTTAAACCTACGCCCCCTAGTAACTGACTCTTCCACCCTGGGAAAAAGCTTCTGACTATCCACTCTGTCCATGCCGCTCATAACTTTGTAAACCTCTATCCTGTCGCCCCTCCACCTCCGTCGTTCCAGTGAAAACAATCCGAGTTTATCCAACCTCTCCTCATAGCTACTGCCCTCCAGACCAGGCAACATCCTGGTAAACCTCTTCTGTACCCTCTCCAAAGCCTCCACGTCCTTCTGGTAGTGTGGCGACCTTCTGACTATGTTGATAAAATGTGTTTTTCAAACTTTTAATCTGTTGAAGACATAAGTATAAAATACATCAAATGCATGATGTAACTGACAAACAGGTGTAGATCCTGAAGTAAAAAGCAACTGTCCCAAAACTTGTGCACAGTGTTTAAACATTGCTTATTCTCATCTTTTGGATGAGATATTAAACCAGGCCCCATCTGTCCTCTCAGGTGGATGTAAAAGATCCCATGACACTATTTCGAAGAAAAGCAGGGGAGTTATACGACCATGTGAATTAGGAGCAGAAGTAGGCCACTCGGCCCCTCGCGTCTGCTCTGCCAGATGACGGCTGATCTGTTTCTGTCTCGAATTCCGCACTCCCATCTATCCCCAATAACCTTTGATTCCCGTGCCTAAGAATCTACCTCCGTCTTAAAAATATTCAATGACCCCACCTCCATCACCTTCTGAGGCAGAGAGTTCCAAAGTCGCACAACCTTCTGAGAGAAAAAATTTCTCCTCATCTCTGTCCTAAAAGGGCGACTCCTAATTTTAAAATAGTGTCCCCTAGTTCTGGACTTGCCCACAAGAGGAAACATCCTTTCCACATCCACCCTGTCAAGACCATTCAGGATCTTATAAACTTCAATAAAGTCTCCCCTCACTCTTCTAAATTCTCGTGAAAACAAGCCCAGTCTGTCCAACCTGACCTCATAAGTAAACCCGCTCATTCCAGCTATCAATCTAGTAAACCTCCTCTGAAACACCTCCAACGCATTCACATCCTTCCTTAAATAAGGAGACCAAAACTGCACATAGTATTCAATAAAATTGGATCACTATAAAAAAAAAATGTTCGCAACACCACCCACGTATGAATTCACTCTCACATGCACACACAAGAGAAGATAGAAGGGAAAGGGTAAAAAGGTATTAATAGAAAGGGGTGGCACAGTGGTTAGGACCACAGCCTCACAGCTCCAGCAACCCGGGTTCAGTTCTGGGTACTGCCTGTGCGGAGTTTGCAAGTTCTCCCTGTAACCGCGTGGGTTTCCGCCGGGTACTCCGTTTCCTCCCACAGCCAAAGACTTGCAGGTTGATAGGTAAATTGGCCATTGTAAATAGCCCCTAGTGTAGGTAGGTGGTAGGAGAATTGAGGGAAGGTCGGGATATGGTAGGGAATATGGGATTAAATGTAGGATTAGTATAAATGGGTGGTTGTTGGTCAGCACAGACTTGGTGGGCCGAAGGGCCTGTTTCAGTGCTGTATCACTCTATGTGGTCTTACCACTGCACTGTATAACTGAAGCATAACATCCTTACTTTTATTTTCAAGACATCCGTAGTGTCCTGGCCAATATTTATCCCTCAAACAACATCACAAGAACAGATAATCTGGTCATTATCACATTGGTATTTGTGGGATCTTGCTGTGTGCAAATTGGCTGCCGTGTTTCCGACACCGGCAATGGCACCAGCCGCTTTTGTGCGGGCACTGATGCCATTTGTAAAGGGCTCCAAGCCCTACATTTCAATTTAAATATTTAAAGAGACAGTGATTTTACAAAGTTAAATAAATTGATCCTGACCCTCTCCCACTCCCCAACAACCAAAGAATTAATTACCTGCCCTCCATCCCCAAAAAAAGCCTCTCAGCTTGTGCATCTGACCTTTCCCCTCCCAAAGTTCACAAACTTTAAACTTTAACCCTTCCCACAGCCCCTAGACCAATCAAATGACTCTGACGCCACTCTCCTCACCACCACCCAGCACTGAAAAAAGTACCTGTTACCCCCACCCACCCCCCCCCCCACCACACCCCATCCCGACCAGTGTTCCACCTCAGAATTCCGGATGGGGATCCGAAGGTGCAGGAGTGCCGGCCACTGGCACCAATATTGCTCCGGGACGGACGGCAGGAGCAAGAAGGTAATTTATTCGTTCATTTAAATTATTTTACATATTTAAATCCGACTCCCATCGCCGAGCGGCGCCAGGGCGGGGAGGGCCACCATGAGGCCTCGCTGTTGCCGGAAATATCGGGTCGGGCCTTCCCGGCTTCGAGGCCTGTGGTGGCCTCTGCCAGAGGCCCTTTTCAGCTATCTCCCCACTGCCATGACCCTAACGTCGGGGGGAGGGACTGTCAAAGCTGAAACGATATGAACATTCAAGATTTGGTCAGATAAGTGGATGCAGGAAGTGAGGTTGAATGGATAGAAGAACAGGATGTGCAAATGTGATTACAACTACTTCCTCGTGTGGAGGGTAAACACCAACATGAACCAATTGAATCATAGAATGAGACAACACAGAGGGAGGCCACTCAGTCCATCGTGCCAGCTCTTTGAAAGAATTAGTCCCCCTCACCGGCTCTTTCCCCATAGCCCCGCAAATGTTTCCTTCTTAAGTATTTATCCAATTCCCTTTTGAAAGTTACTATTGAATTTGCTTCCACCGCCCTTTCAGGTCATAACAACTCACTGTGTAAACTGTTTTCCCCACATGTCACCTCTGGTTCTTTTGTCAATTTCAGCAGCCATAGGTAGGACGGAGTTGGGAAGCCACCGATCTGGGCTCGAGCCGGAGGGGTCAGTGTTCCGAGGAAGTCGGAAGGGTCAGTGTTCCGAGGATGTTTGCAGGAATGAGAGTTGCAGCAAAGGACTTTTGCATCAGGGCTCAGGTGCTGGAGGCCCTTTAAGACATGGCAGTCAACATAAAAGGGAACCCATAAATCTTCCAGCGGCATGTAAGTAGCAAGCGGGTAGTAACAGGTGGAGTGGGGCCTATTAGGGACAAAGAGGGTAATATATACTTAGAGGTGCAGGGCTAGGCTAATATACTTCATAAGTACTTTGTATCAGTGTTCACTAAGGAAGAGGAATCTGACAAAATATCAGTAGAAGCGGAGAAAGTAGAGGCAACGGGTAGGGTAAAGTTAAGGGGGAGGAGGTACTGAAAAGGCTGGCTATGCTTAGCGTAGATAAGACACCTGGTCAGGATGGCTTGTGTCCCAGGTTGCTAAAGGAAGGTGGAGTGGAGCTAGCGGAAGGGCTTGCCAACATTTTCCAATCTTCCCTAGATACTGGGGTGCCAGAGGATTGGAGAATGGCAAATGTGACACCCTTATTCAAGAAAGGGTATAAAGGACAGTCCTAGTAACTAAAGCCAGTTCGTTTAACATCAGTTGTGGGTAAGGTTTTAGAAACAATAATCAGGGGGGGGGAAAAAAAATCAACAGACACTCGGTGAAGTTTGAATTAATTAAGGATAGCCAGCACAGATTTATAAATGGGAGATCATCCTTGATTAATCTAATTGAATTTTTTGATGAAGTAACAGAGAAGGTTGATGAAAGGAATGCCGTGGATTTTGTTTATACGGATTTTAAGAAAGATTTCGATAAAGTACCAGATAAAAGGCTGGTTAACAAAACTGAGGCTCATGGAATAGGAGGGTCAGTGTCCAATTGGTTAAAAAAATTGGCTTATAGAGAGAAAACAGCGGGTCAAAGTAAATGGTTATTTTCAGACTGGAGGATGGTAGACAGTGGTGTTCCCCAAGGGTCAGTGCTGGGACCACTGCTTTTTTTGCTATACATAAATGACTTAGATCTTGCAATACAGAGTAGAATTTCAAAATTTGCTGATGAAACCAAATTTGGAGGTCTGGCAAACAGTGAGGATGATATGAACTGCCGGAAACAGGACATAGATAGGCTAGCAGAATGGGCAGACAAGCGGCAGATGGAGTTTAATACAGACAAGTGTGAGGTGATGCATTTTGGCAGAAGGACTAGGGAGAGGAAATATAGACTTAATGATGCAGTTCTAAAGAATGTGCAGGAGGGACCTGTTGTGCATGTGCATCAATCTTTGAAAATGGCAAGACATATTGAGAGAGTGGTTAGCAAAGCATATAAAATCTTGGGCTTTATAAATAGAGGCACTGAGTATAAAAGCAGGGAAGTTATGCTGAACCTTTATAAAACTCTGGTTAAGCCCCAACTAGAGTATTGCATCCAGTTCTGGTCACCACACTTTAGGAAGGATGTGAGGGTCCTTGAGAGGGTGTCATGGAGTCACAGAGTCATATGAGTGATACAGCACTGAAGCAGGCCCTTCGGCCCACCAAGTCTGTGCTGACCAACAACCATCCATTTATACTAATCCTACATTAATCCCTTATACCCTGCCACATCCCCATCATTCTCCTACCACCTAGCAGATTTATCAGAATGGTTACAGGGATGAGGGATTTTAGCTGCAAGGTCAGGTTGGAGAAGCTGGGGTTGTTCTCCTTAGAGCAAAGGAGATTGAGGGGAGATTTGATAGAAGTGTACAAGATTATGACATGCTTAGATAAGTTAGACAAGGAAAAACTGTTCCTATTAACTGATGGTACAAGGACTAGGGGGCACAGGTTGAAGGTTTTGGGCAAGAGATGCAGGGGGAATGTAAGGATGAACTTGTTTTACACAGCGGGTGGTAATGACCTGGAACTCGCTGCCCACGAGGGTGGTGGAAGTGGGGCCAATCAATGATTTCAAAAGAAAATTGGATGGCTACTTGAAGGAAATAAACTTGCAGAGCTACGGGGAGCGAGTAGGGGAGTGGGTGGGACTGACTGGATGGCTCCGTGGAGAGCTGGCATGGACTCGATGGGCCAAATGGCCTCTTTCTGCACCATAAATGACTCTATGGCACTAGCACTTCCTTTCATGTCAGGTGACAGCGCGGCCTCAACACCCGCCTCTCGCCACCCTGCCTGTCGGCCATTAATTGGCCGACCGCGTGTGATCGCTACGGGAACGTAAGTCAGGGCAGAAGGGCCTTCGCCAGCCTCTTCTGGCTCCGCCTTCCCTTTCCCGCTGGGTCCTGTAAAATCCTGGCCCCTAAATCTATGCTTTCTGGTTACCAACCCTTCTCCCACTGGAAACAGTTTCTCCTTATTTACTCGATTAAAAACCCTTCACGATTTTAAATACCTTTATCAAATCTCCCCTTAACTTTCTCAGCTCGAAGGAGAACAACCCAAGTTTCTCCAGTCTCTCCATGTAACTGACGTCCCTCATGCCTGGCACCAATCTAGTGAAGCTCCTCTGCACCTTCGCCTAGGCTTTGACGCCCTTCCCAATATTTGGTGCCCAGAAGTAGGCACAACATTTCAGCTGGGGCCTAATCAGAGTTTTACAAAGAGTTAGCATCACTTCCTTACTTTCGTCCTCAGTTCTGATGAAAGGTCATTGAGCTGAAACGTTAACTCTGCTTCTCTCTCCACAGATGCTGCCTGACCCGCTGATTATTTCCAGAGTTTTCTTTTCTGCATTTGTACTCTATGCCTCTATTTATAAAACAGTGGATTTCATATCCATTCCTAACAGCGCTTCTGAACTAATCCTGCCACCTTCAAAGATTTGTGTACATACACTCCCAGGTCTCTCTGGTCCTGCAGCCCCTCTAACATTGTACCGTTTAATTTATATCGCTTCTCCCCATTCTTCCTAACAAAAACTTCACACCTCCCTGAGTTGTGGCCACAGCCTCTGCAATTTCCACCCTTACTTTCTTCAGCAACCTAGGTTGCATCCATTCCAGACCGGGTGACTTTTATACTTTAAGGAATGCCAACCTTTTCAGTACTATCTCTATCTCCAATTTAATTACTCCCTCCCCCTTTCCTGTAAAATAGGCAGCATCCTCCATTTTCAGCAAAGATGGATATGAAGTACTCATTTATTATCTCAGCCTCCAAAAAATGATCTTTTTGGTCCCTAATTGGCCACACCCTTCCTTTGACTAATAATGTATTTATAAAAGACATTAGGTTCCCTTTGATGCTACCAACTAACCTATTCTCAAACACGCTCTTTATCCCCTTATTTCCTTTTTCAGTTCTCCATGTACTTTCTATATTCAGCTTAGTTCTTCACTGAATTATGAACACAGTATTTGTCATAAGCCTCCTTTTTCTAGCCTGAACCTTAACTATCTCCTCTTCGATGGTTTCTCATTGTTCATACACTGTTTTACTTGCTAATATTTGATTCCCATCCACTTGGGCCAGATCTTATTTCAACTCACTAAAATTAGCCTTCCTCCAGTGGAATATTTTCACATTTAATTTTTCCTGTCCTTTCCCGTAATTATTCTAAACCTAATGATATTGTGATCACTGTTTCCCAACTGCTCCCCCACTGAAACATGCTCCACTTGCCCCATTTTATTCTCCAGGACTAGATACAGCGTTGCTGCCTTCCTCGTTGGGCTGGAAAGACACGGATCAAGAAAGTTCTCTTGTACATATTTCAAGAATTCCTCTTCCTCATTGCCTTCTTTAGTGTCACTATCCCAGTCTATATTAGGATAATCAAAGTCTCCTATTATTACTACTCTGTAGTTCTTGCACCTTTCTGCAATTTGCTCCTCTATCTTCTTCCCATTATTTGATGGTCTATAGTACATACCCAGCAGCATAATAGCTCCTCTATTGTTACTTATCTGAAGCAAATAGATTCTGTCTTTGAACCCTCATCCCTTTCTAGGGCTGTAATACTATCGCTGATCAATAACACCAGCCCATCCTTATTTCCTTCCCCTATCCTCCCTGAATAGATTGCAATCAGAAATATTAAGTGCCTATTCCTCCCCTTCTTTGACCCGGGTCTCCATATAGTCACTATATCATAGTGCCATATGGTGGCTTGAGTCTGCACCTCACCAACCTTCTTTACCCACACTCAACGTATTCACGCACATCCACTCTAAACTCGTCTTATTTTGCCCCGCATTTTCCCCGTCTCATCCCTCCTATTTCTAAACTAATTTATATTTTAATGCATTTATCTGTCCCTGTCCTCTGTGCACCTTGTATCTCCTGTCCAACGTTTCATCCTGGTGTGAATACCCTGGCCTAATTAGTTTAAACCCTCTCCCTGACAGCATGAGTTAACCTCCCTGTGAAGACATTGGTCACAGCCAGTGTAGAAATGCAGCAAGACCTGGACAACTTCCAGGCTTGGGCTAATAAGTGGCAAGTAACATTCGCACCACACAAGTGCCAGGCAATGATCATCTCCAAAAAGACAGAATCTAACCATTTCCCCTTGACATTCAATGGCAATACGATCGCTGAATCCCTCACTATCAACATCCTAGGGGCTACCATTGACCAGAAACTGAACTGGAATAGCCATTTAAATACTGTGGCTACAAGAGCAGGTCACAGGCTAGGAATCCTGCGGCAAGTAACTCACCTCCTGACTCCCCAAAGCCTGTCCACCATCTACAAGGTACAAGTCAGGAGTGTGATGGAATACTCTCCACTTGCCTGGATGGGTGCAGCTCCAACAACACTCAAGAAGCTCGACACCATCCAGGACAAAGCAGTGGCACCCCATCCACAAACATTCACTCCCTCCACCACCGACACACAGTGGCAGCAGTGTGTACCATCTACAAGATGCACTGCAGCAACTCAACAAGGCTCCTTAGACAGCAGCTTCCAAACCCGTGACCTCTACCAACTAGAAGGACAAGGGCAGCAGATGCATGGGAACACCAGCGCCTGCAAGTTCCCCTCCAAGTCACACACCATCCTGACTTGGAACTATATCGCCGTTCCTTCACTGGCGCTGGGTCAAAATCCTGGAACTCCCTTCCCAACAGCACTGTGGGTATACCTATCTCCCATGCAGTGCAGCGGTTCAAGAAGGCAGCTCACCACCACTTTCTCAAGGGCAATTAGGGATGGGCAATAAATGCTGGCCTGACTAGCGACGCCCACTTCCCACGAATAAATTTTTAAAACATTGAGGTGCAACTTGTCATTCCTGCCCCAGAACTGGTCACAATGCCCCAGGAATCGAAAGCCCTCCATCCTGAACCATTTCTCCAGCCACACTTAACCTGTATTATTTTATTGCTCCTACACTCACCAGCCCATGACACTGGGAGGAATCTAAAGATTGCTACATTTAAGGTTCTGCTCCTCAACTTCCTCTGTGGGATCGCAACCCTTTTCCTACCTATGTCAATGGTTCCAACATGGACCATGACTTCCAGCTGCTCCCCTCCCCCAGCAAAATGTTCTGCACCCGTTCAGTGATAGCCTTGGCACCAGGGAGGCAATACACCAAGTGAGACTCATATTGGCAGCTACAGAAACACCTGTCTAACCCCTTGACTCTCGAATCCCCTATGACTTTTGTATTTCTATACTTTGCTATGTTCCTTTGTGCAGTTATTTTCCCTATGGAGCTGTGGATGTATTGTAGACTGCGCTCTCCTAAGGTGTCATCACCTCACTAGTATTCAGCACTGAAAGCCAGTTTGAAAGTGCCACACTCTTGAATTATTCCTGCACTGCCTGCCTCTTCTGACCCATTTACTCCCCTCCTGGGCTCGATGTAGCTGCAGAATGACCACCTCCTGGATCGTGAACTCCAGGAAATTCTCAGTCTCCAAAATACACTGGTGTGACTCTAGCCGCTCCTCAAGCTCAGAAGCTCTGAGCTCGAGTTTGAGCAATTGGTGGCACTTCCTGCACATGTGGTTATCCAAGAGACGTGAAGCATCCTGGAGTTCCCAAATGGCACAGGAATTGCAGGCAACGGGTCTCAACCCCATCATTTTGCTTAAAAATCTATCTACTTATGAGATTTAGTTTAGTAACCCCTTACTTCTATTTATTATGTATACCACATTTTTTATTTTATGTTATTTGGGTCTCTCTAATTTTTTTTATCTTCTACTTAGTTCATTTTAATTTTATCCCCTTTGATCTAATTAATCACTGATTATATTTTAACTTAACTTACTGCGCCCCTTGGTTTAAATTACCCAGCATCTCCTTCCCCTCACACTTAATTCCAACTCTCACCAAATTTCCATTGTCACTCTGTTTAACAAGCCACTGCCTATAGCAGATCCACCCAATTATCATCAAGCTCTGTTCTTTAGATGATATCGCTTTTATATATAGCTTTTTGTAACAGACTGGTTACAACTGGACAATCAACGTCTTGCCACAATAGTTGACACCTATTCAGGGACTTCCTTACAGCTGATTAACTGTTAACTGCCACCAGGCATTTTTTTTTTTAAGTTATAAAATTAAGTTAGATTTCAGTTTGATAACACTTCCTTTTTTACTCACCTACCACTTTCCAGTGAACTCCCACTGTCACTCTGGTAGTAGCTTTACCCAGCTCTGTGTTTGCATCACCAGATATACGCGTCACTGGGTTACGGAGCTGAAACAGTCTCGAACATGAACGAAGCTCACCTAACTGACACACATTAGTCTCAGCTCCTCAAACATCACAATAGCCCTTGAACCCTCATAGGATATACAGCATAGAAACAGGGTATTCGGCCCAACCAATCCATGTCGGCTTTTATGCTCCAGTCAAGCCTCCTCCATCCTTCCTCGTCTGACTCTCAACATAACCCTCTACTCCCTTCTCCCTCCTATGCAGATCAAGCCTCTCTTTAAAGGCACCTATACTACTGCCCTCAACCACTCCCTGTGGTAGCGGGCTCCACGTTCTCACCACTCTCTGGGTAAAGAAGTTTCTTCTGTATTCCCTATTGGATTTCTTGGCGACTATTTTATATTGATGGCCTCTAGTTACGCCCCTCCCCACAAGTGGAAATATTCTCTCTGTATCCACTCTATCAAAACCCTTCATAATTTTAAAGACACCCCTCAACCATCTCTTTTCAAAAGAAAAGTGACTCCGCCTGTTAATCCTTTTTACAATATGGTGATTAGAATTGCACACAAAAATCGAAGTGTGGGTCTAATAAGGTTCGATAAAATTTAGCATAATTTCTCTACTTTTCAATTCTTAAACGGAGTAAATATCAGAACATAGGAATAGGAGGCCATTTAGCCCCTCGAGCCTGTTCCGTCATTCAAGGTGATCATGGCTGATTTCTGACCAAACCTCCTTTGTTCAATATCCCTTAATACCTCTGGCCAACAAAACTCTATCCAGCTCAGTTTAAAATTAGCAATTGATCCAGCATCAATTGCTGTTTGCGGAGAGATTTGCAAACTTCTTCCACCCTTTGCATTTAGATGTGTTTCTGAATTTCACTCCTGAACGGTCTGGCTCTAATTTGTAAACTATGCCCCCTAATCCTAGAGTCCCCAACTAGTGGACATAGTTTCTCTCTATTTACCCCGTTCCCTTGAATATCTTCAATCAAATCACCCCTAAATTCCAGGGAATATAATTGGAATTTGTGTTACCTCTCTTCATAACAGGAATCTAGGCATCATTCTGCTCTTTTCTCCAAGGCCAATATATTCTTACTAAGTGTGGTGCCCAGAACTGCACACAGTACGCCAGGTGTGGTCTAACCAGGGCTTTAATATCTGAAGGATAACTTCTACCCTCTGGTATTCTAGTCCTCTAGATATAAAGGTCAGCACTCCATTAGCTTTTTTTGATTGTTTTCTGTACCTGTTCACGACATTTTAATGATCTATGTACCTGGACCACATCCCACCACCCATCCCCCCACCACTCCGTCTCTTTGAACTTCCACTGTTTCTAGCTTTTCATCATTTAAAAAGTACCCTGTTCTATCATTTTTTAGGTCCAAAGGGGACGACCTCACATTTACCTACAACTGAAATCCATCTGTCACAGTTTTGCCCATTCGCTTAACCCATCAATGTCTCTTTGTAATGTTACGCTTCCATCTACATTCTGACGTACTACATGCTGATACCAAATGACTTCTAATATAACAAGTTAACCATAAAAAATGTTGAAATTATCTACAACTTTATACTGTCCAAATACAAAGGTAAAACTGATGTAAATAGTTTATACCTCTGACAGTAATACTGCCCCTCAATATGAGGCTTTTTCCTATCGCCTTCAAGGACAGCCCAATGGTGACACACCAGAACAGTTTCACCGAGGGTAGCGGAGCTCCTTGTTTTAAATCTCTCAGGCATATTGGCTTTCTTCCCGAGTAGTGAAAGTTCATACAGCTGAGTGGCCTGCTGGCCTTCTTCAAAGAGCTGGAGTCACATAGAGGGCATAGCCACCGGAGGTGGCAGCTTCATTTCCCTGAAGGATATGAACAAACTCGTTGGGTTGTCTGAACAATACGCCTCTCCTCACGACCTCTTTCCCCAAGTTACTGGACCTGGTGAATCCAGTTTCACAAGCTCCCCTCATTGGATTTGAAATCGTGCTCCCTGGGTTATTAGCTTAGAGCAGTGTTGTTCAACACATCATCCACATTCCTGATTGGGCATGTGATCTCAATGCTCATTCGCACAGAGCACGCACATGAACTTTAACCTTTTGGTGCATTTGTTGGTAAAATGCTAAGACAAAAAGCAGAGTGCTCTTTGATTGGTGTGTACTTCCATTCCTCGATTCCTGAATGCTGGTAAATGTTAAATAAATATATACTAGTGAAGTACATTTGCCTGCATTGTGCCAGTGTGCATATAAAGGTGTTTTCTCTAAAATTAGCATATGTGCTAAAACAGTGTCACCATGGACACACCTGCAGCTAGTCAGCCATTTCAAATGTAAATGTGCATTGTAACTCTAATCCACAAAGGGGAGATGGTGGTGTAATGATAATATTACTGAACTTATAATACGGAGGCCCAGGGAATATGGGTTTAAATCCCACCAAGATAGCTGATTGAATTTAAGTTCAATTACTTTTTTAAAAAGTCTAGAATTGAAAGCTGGTCTCAGTAATGGTGCCATGAAACTATCATTGATTGCATAAACCCATCTGCTTCACTAATGTTCTTCAGGGAAGGAAATCTGCCATTCTTACCTGGTCTGGCCTACATGTGACCCACAGCAATGTGGTTGACTCTTAAATGCCCTCTGCCTACCAAGGCAAGCACTACAGAAAAGTCACAACAGATGGGCTGCAACAGTTCAAGAAGGGAACTCACCACAGGGATGGGCAACAAATGTTGGCCTCGCCAGCGATGCCCACAACCATGAAAGAATAAAAATAGTGTAGTGAGGCACCTCATCCACTGTATTGAAAGAAACCAATCTGTATTGTACTTTATGCAGTCAAATTTGAACTGTTATAATGTGTATTTTTACAAATTTTATGAGTAAAGTATATTTTTAGGGGAAAAAACATTGGTTAGAACTATAACTAGTACTCAACTATAATTGTTCTCAAACACAACTTATTAGTAGAGATATTCCTGTGCAAATACATTTCCCAATCTTAACTGTTTGTAGAGTAGCTCAACCCTACTTGGCAAATTTCAAATCCTTATTAACAAACCAGAGGCTTGGATAACTCTCCCAGAGCACATGCTGCGGAGATATCAGCCAGCCATCTCCTCAAGGATCTCACCACCGTGCAAACTTCTGCTGGGAAGCACTGCATCATTGTAGCTCGTTTTCCCAGTGCAAAGGTTTCTTCAGAATTTGATCTTAAAAATATTAAATAACTTCTGTTTCTATGAGCTGAGCCTCTCTGGAAAGTTTCGTAAGACAACTGCACGGCGCGCGCTGCCAGAATTATGACCTTTCTACATATTGCATCTAAAGGCAACGTTTTCCCTTGTGGTGGTAAAACGGAAACAAGTTCCCTTTAAAGAGAGCTGTCACCACGGGGATAATACGAGGGGAAGAGGAGCGTACAAATCTATCAGGCCAGTCTCCCAACCAATGTATTAGGCCAGACAGGTCAAAAATCAGGTAAATAGATTCTAGAGAGACACACAACGCCCCCAATTTTAACCCCCCCTGCCAAACTGGGCCGGGTGCGGGGGGCAGTTAAAAATAAAATGGTCACTTAACCCCTCTGACAGCTGAGCCGCTCATTGGCAGGAAGGAAGCAGACTTTCTATAAATATGCAGATCGGGCCTTGATGGCATCATTGGGCCTGACTGCAATAGTAGTTGGAGGCCCGAGCGCGAGAAGCAGCAACAGCTTCCCTCCTCGCCCCTCCCCCACCACTCCAGACCTGCCGGGAGGAGGAGCGTGGGTCAGAGTTTATAAAATGGACCTATAGGTTTCTTTAAGGTCATATCCAGCAGGAGTGCTGTAGGCCTCCCTCGTACTAGCACCCACCATGAGCACTTCCAGAGACCCCCAAATGCAGACAGAACCTCCCCTTTCTCCCCAAACCCACCCCCAGAATAATCCCACTGGTTCCCGCTGTAGCCTCCTTTTGTGGAATTCCTGCTTACTGGGATTTGGCCTAGTTTGGACAGGACTCTGGGAACCCACCGCTAAGACTGGTCAGGCTTCCAAATCCCGGGGTTCACCATCTGCTTCAGGGCTTGCCCACACTGTACCCACCAGCCCACACACGCCCCACCCATTCCCCCTTCCCCCCAACTTTAAAATTAGGGCCATAATCATCTGTTTGAACTCTCAAAGATTGGAGGAGGTGGAACTCGGTGCAGGAGTAGGGCCCAAGCTCTGGTTCCTGGTTCCGCATGTGGAGAGTTTCAGCCCTCAACTGTATCATTGCTATCAGGGACAGAAACCACCCCCTCACCACCACCACCACCCCATCATCCCGCACCCCCCATCCCCCCCACCCCCAACCCTTGCATGTCCCGGAGCAGGTTGGAGAGCCGTAGGCCTCAAAGTAGATCTCCAATGCACCATCTCGACTCAGAAGAAATGCTATCTAGATACTTAAAAAGGGGATTAGTTAAACTATCCTGTTTTGTGAGCCCAGGCGCTCTCTTACAGAATCATGTGATATTATTAACATTGTGGTGGGCGGGGGGGTGGGGGGGGCACCTTTCTCACTGTGCAGCCTGTAGGCTCATTGTTACAGCATGTACAACCTGCCAACAATTGGTTGGCTTTCATAACCTATCATAATAGAGGTGGGAAGTTGCGTTCAATAGTCCTGTCTTTGCTCTCACTGCTCTTTAACGACTGACTGTGCTCAGCACGCTGGGGTGGTCAAAACTGCTGCTGTAGCACCAGTAACGCTGTGTCCTCGCACTGTGTACACTTTCTGTTCTCTGGTTTGCCATCATAGGTATGGAAATGAATAGGCAATGAGGAAATTGGTCGTTGCCCCAACACAGGCTTTCAATCCCTGGAAACAAAGCCTCTCTGCAGAAATTGCAGTTTGCTATAGAGACTGTAGAGGGGTCAAAGTCCTCTACAGAGGATGTTACTTTATGGAATACACTGATCACCAGTGATCATCAGATGGAGCATTACTTCCAACTCTGCCACAACACTGAGACAGCCCTAATCAAAATCACAAATGGCATGCTCTGTGACCGTGCAGTCTTAGTGCCTTATCTTCACTGCAAGCTTTGATGAAGTCAGCGACACCTCTCTCCTCCGACTGCAGCCAAAACATCTCCAGCAATAGCTTCTCTTCCCACTCCCAGACCAGTACCGCCGGAGTCGCCCAAGTATCTAACCTTAGCCATCTCTCATCCTTATCTACATAATCATCTGCAACATCATCCACACGTACGACACCCAGCTCTACCTCTCCACCACCTCTCTCTGCCTCTCACTGTCCCCGTGCTGTCATGCATGAGTCACAATATCCACCAGTTAAACGTTCGGAAGACTCAAGTTAACCATCATTGGCCCTCCCCTCACATATTTTATTGCTTTGCCACCGATTCCATCCCCCTCCCTGGCCACGGGGTTTCAGGCTCAACCAAACTGTTCAGCCCGAAGGTGAGCTCCCCACTTCTTAGCCTCACCATGGTAAAGACCGCACCTCCCCAAAGTCACAGATCTCCAACCCTGGCTCAGCCCATCTGCTGCTGAAACCATCATCCATGCCTTTTGTCACTTCCAGGCAGGTTCGAACACCTCGTCGTTCCTTAACTTCAGCTCATCCAAAACTCTGCTCTCCATATTCTATCCTGGCACAAGTCTCATCACCCATCAGTGTTTTGCTCCACTCACTGACCTACACTGGTTCCAGATCCCCCAACAACTCCCATTTAAAATTCTCATCGTGTGTTTAAAGACCTTTGTGACCAGCCCCCACCCCTATCTCTAACTTTCTCCAGCTCAAGATGGTTTTTCTAGGCTAAAAAAATGCTGTATGAATGCTAGTTGCTAATACCTTCCTTGACAGGGCATCACTACAGATGGGGGTCTCTCTATAAAAACAGTATTGACAAGCATTAACTGTTAATCAATCGTTTGTCAATGGTTTGATTATACGCAGGTGAAGGGTGTTAATTGGGGTTTGTTGAGCACTTATAAGCAAACACTCACTGAGACTGGCGGAGACTGTTGAGTGAGGAGCTACATGTTTATAATCCTTTTGCTCTGTACAATAAATGTGAAGCTCAGTAAAGATAGGCTCCAGCATTATCTTTCCATAACAAGCTTTCAGATGTTTAACATCAATTGGCCCAGACTGAAGGTTTGCTCTAGCAGATTGATGGTTGTGCAGTAAGCAGACACAGTAACGTCTGTATGTGACTGACAGACTGACCGAGAATCTAACCATCTCCCCATGACATTCAATGGCATTACCATCGCTGAATCCCCCACTATCAATATCCTAGGGGCTACCATTGACCAGAAACTGAACTGGAGTAGCCATATACATACCATGGCTACAAAAGCAGGTCAGAGGCGAGGAATCCTGTGGCGAGTAACTCACCTCCTGACTCGCCAAAGCCTGTCCAGCATCTACAAGGCACCAGTCAGGAGTGTGATGGAATACTCTCCACTTGCCTGGATTGCTGCAGCTCCAACAACACTCAAGAAGCTCGACACCATCCAGGAAAAAGCAGCCCGCTTGATTGGCACCCCATCTACAAACATTCACTCCCTCCACCACCGACGCACAGTGGCAGCCGTGTGTACCATCTACAAGATGCACTGCAGCAATGCACCAAGGCTCCTTAGACAGCACCTTCCAAACCTGTGACCTCCACCAACTAGAAGGAAAGGGGCAGCCATAGCATGGGAACACCACCACCTGAAAGCTCCCCTCCAAGTCACACACCATCCTGACTTGGAACTATATCGCCGTTCCTTCACTGTCGCTGGGTCAAAATCCTGGAACTCCCTTCCTAACAGCACTGCGGGTGTTTGCAGCGGTTCAAGAAGGCAGCTCACCACCACCTTCTCAAGGGCAATTAGGGATGGGCAATAAATGCCCACATCCTATGAATGAATAAAAAGAAATCACAGTACGTAGGGTTTACGGGCTGTGCCAATGACACAGAAAGTTTATTCTGTGACTAACTAGATCACATTGTTTAGGCTTGATTTGTGCTGAGATAGATGACCTCACGTGGGGTAGTGGTGGGCAGTTCACCACTGACTGTCAGATTTCCTGCTCCTAGAGAAGAAGACCGGCCTTGAGTACGATGATGCTCATGGTTGAGGCGAACACAGGAACAACAGGTACCTGTGCCAGGAACTGGGCAGTGCCCAGTGTGCATACAACCGTCAACAGATGAGGGGGGGGGGGGTATTATCCATACGAGACTGGGTGGTGGTCAGTGCACACGGGAGGCCTGTGCAAGGGATTATGTGAACTGAAATAACACAGACGCAAGTCCCACGGCAACGGGAACTTGAATTTTACCTCATGCCATTGCAACACTGAGTAAACAAGAACCATCTGCTATATAAAGCTGCAGGAACGCTGCTGGTAGGAAATGGCACCCGGCCAAGCAGCAGAGAGCAGCAGAAAGTGATTATTTCCGGGATGGTGGGTCCCTCCTCACACACTAACCTTCAGGTACATTCTCCCTGTGTGTTTCTGGACCATCACCTGAATCCGTGCAACTAAAACCTTGACTGCCCTGACTGCCAAATCTCAGGCTGAGCTTAAACAGGGAAGCTGAGCTGTGTTTGTCTGCACTGTCCTCCTGTCATCCGCACACCCAGGGGCTTTTGATGGTCCACCCCCACTTGCATTCTGCCTCTCTCTCCTCCCTCAGGCTCCAGCCTGGGTACCAGAGCTACAATGAGGACATTGCATCAAAAGGCATTTACAATCCCACACCCAACCGCCCCCCCCCCTCTCCCCCGCAAAACCTGTGCAGGACAGAGACTCCCAGAGGGTGGGGAGGCTGGGAGCCTGGCCATCCCCTCAGCCTCACCCAACCCTCCCTCATCTTTCCCCCAGACCCTGCAATCTCCCAATTTGCTCAGCACCTCCTTTGCAGCCCCCGGATCTGGGAGGACACAGAATGTCTTTGCATTCGCAGTGAAAATCTGCATTTATCTGAATGCATTGAGAATAAAACCTCAACGCCGCGCCGGAGGAGCGCCAGAGACCAGCCACCCTCACCCCTCCCCTCTTCAATCAACCTTAATCCTATTTATTCCCGATTTATTTTGAATGTTTTGACCTTTTGTAGTCGCTGGAGAAGATGCCTCCGCTGGCCGGGTCGTGTCCGTACTCGGGTTCCCCCAGGGATGAGCCCTTGTCCTCGTTGTAAGCCGGCCCGGACGACATGGTGCTGAAGAGATAGCAGCCCGAGGATTAGCGCTGAGCTCCGGACCGGGAAGAGTCTTTTCAAGGGGCGGGGCCTGCTGACAGCAGCTCGCCCTGACGTCAGAGAGAGGGTGACGTCACCCGATCACATGGCGAGAGTGGGCGGGGATAGAACCTTGTGTTGCAAAAGTCTCTGTCTCATCAGAGAAAGCATTTCATTTCCATTGAGATTTCATCCTCTTCACGGCTCTTTTGAAGTGTCCTCACTGTTTTAAAATTCATTAGTTGTTGCCTAATTACTCGTTGTTGTAATATAGTTACATAGGAGTAGGCCATTCAGCCCATCGAGCCTGCCCCGCCTTTCAATACGATCATGGCTGATCATTCACTTCAATGCCTTTTTCCCCACACTATCCTCATATCCCCTTACGTCATTTGCATTTAGAAATCTGTCAATCTCTGCTTTAAACATACACAAATGACTGAGCTTCCACAGCCCTCTGGGGAAGAGAATTCCAAAGACTCTCAACCCTCTGAGTAAAGAAATTTCTCCTCATCTCCGTCCTAAGTGGCTTCCCCCTTATTTTGAAATTGTGTCCCCTGGTTCTAGACTCCCCAACCAGGGGAAACATCTTAGCTCCATCTACCCTGTCTATCCCTTTTAGTATTTTGTAGGTTTCTCACCCCATTCTCCTCCTTAACAAATTTGCATTTATATAGAGCCTTACGCCAGGAGCCAATTAAGTACTTTTTGACACAAAAGCAAAATGCTGCGCTTGCTGGAAACCTGAACTCGAAACTGAAAATTCTGGAAATACGCAGGCATTTAAAAAAAATTCTTTCGTGCGATGTGGCAAGGCCCAGCATTTGTTGCCCATCCCTAATTACCCTCAGCCATTTCAGAGGGCAGTTAAGAGGGGGTCTGGAGTCACATATAGGCCAGACCAAGTAAGGATGGCAGATTTCTTTCCCTAAAGGACATTAGTGAACCAGGGCTTTTACAATAATCGATGACAGTTTCATGGCACCATTACCGAGACCAGCTTTCTTCTATTAATTAACTGAATTTAAATTCCACCAGCTGCCCTGGTGGGATTTGAACCCACGTCTCCAGGACATTAGCCTCAGCCTCTAGATTACTAGGTTAGCAACATTGCCACTACCCCACCATCTTCCCATCTGTGGAGAGCGAAACAGAGTTAACATTTCAGGTCACTGACCTTTCACCAGAAGTGTAGTCACTGTTGTACTGTAGGAAATGCAGCAGTCAGTCTGTGCAGAGCAAGCTCCCACAAGCAGTAAGGAGGTAAAATGAACCCAATGGGCCCAGACCCGACACTGCATGAGTAGCATGCACCACGAACAGAGAGGCCTGAGTCCTTCATGAAAATGGGCCTCATCTACGCTGATGGGTGCGTCATAGGCCCCAGTTGCCTACCAGCTCTTCCTGGCTCCACAGAAAATTTTAAATTAATTAAAAATTAAAATGAAACTCACCTTTAGTTGGTGGCTGCAGATGCCTGTCCTGCTCATCAGGAACACGAGTCCTCCAACAGGCGTTAGGCCCCCCAATTAACATATTTAAGGGACCTAACACCTATTTTTATCATCTGTCCGGGACGCCTAAAAATGCTCCTTACAAATCTAGCAGTGGGACCAACGTCCATGTAGGTTGTTCCGAAAAAAAGGGCGCAAAGCATGCACCAATTTCTACCCCATATATTTAGTGATGTTGAAAGTGAAATATTAGTCAAAACATCAGGAGAACCTCCCTGTTCCTCTTTGAAAAGTGTCATTGGGTATTTTACATCCATCTGAGAAGGCAGGCCAGAATTTTGTTTAACATCTCATCTGAAAGACTGCACCTCCGACATTGCAGCACGCCCTCAGTACTGCATTGGTGAATCAGCCTAGGTTATGTGCTCCAGTGGCTGGAGTGGGGCTTGACCCCAGGACTGAAGTGAGGAATATTCAAGGTTCTTATTGAATTGAAAGGAAGATGATTAAATTTGTACTAGTGGCTTTCTCATTGTGTTGCATCGGCCCATAGTGTTTTATGCAGAAGTGGAAATGATGTGATGTCGATGAATGGGAGGATGTGGCCTTAGAGAAGGGGTGTTGATTGCGTGATGATTTGGAAACTGACGTGCATGTGGTTTAGGGGAATGGCGTGGTGAGATGTATTGTGGGGTGGTGAGAAGTCGAGAGAAAGTTGGTGAAGAAGAGTGATCAACGTTGATCTTTCTGAAACACTGTGACCTACAGGGCTCACACGGACGAGGTCATCAATCCAGAACTTTGCATTAACAATCATAGACAGTTATATACACTTACAAATAGTCGTTTGGTAGTACAGAACTTGAGTATTGCTGAAAACAAAGACATTTTGTTGAAGCTTTTCATCTTGCACTCATCAGGACAATTCACAAGAATACCTATGTAAAGGAAAGCAACAACTTTATACTGATCTCTTCTCATACCGTATAAATTTGTTGCTTTCCCTTACATTAGTTTCTTGCAGATTGTACTGATGAATGAAAGATGAAAAGCTTCAACAAAATGTCTCTGTTTTCAGCAATACTCAAGTTCTGTACTACCAAACGACTATTTGTAAGTGTATATAACTGTCTATGATTGTTAATGCAAAGTTCTGGATTGATGACCTCGTCCGTGTGAGCCCTGTAGGTCACAGTGTTTCAGAAAGATCAACGTTGATCACTCGTCTTCACCAACTTTCTCCCATCCCCTTCTCTACTGCAGGACTTGACTTCCTGCTGAGGTGTGGGCGCATGAGTGAATTCCAGGACTCAGCTGAGTTAACTATTACTAATTCATTCACCTGACCATGACTAGCATCAGGTTATTCAACTGTGGGTCATTACATCCACAAACGATGCATGTTACCAGCAAAAGTTCTGGACAATGATCAAGAGTGGGAACCTTGGTGGATTTTCCGCTCCTTTTTCTTAACAATCCCTAATTGTCCTCAAGAAGGTGGTGGTGAGCCGTCTTCTTGAACCGCTGCAGTCCATGTGGCGTAGCTACACATAAAGTGTTAGTGAGGGAGTTCCAGGATTTTGACCCAGAAACAGTGGAAGAACTATGATATAGTTCCATGTCAGGATGGTGTGTGGCTTGGAGGGGAACTTGCAGGTGGTGGTGCCCCCATGTGTCTGCTGCCCTTGTCCTTCTAGGTGGTAGAGGTCACAGGTTTGGAAGGTGCTGTCGAAGGAGCCTTGGTGAGTCATTGCAGTGCATTTTGTAGATGGTACACACTGCTGCCACTGTGCGTCGGTGGTGGAGGGAGTAAATGTTGAAGGTGGTGGATGGGGTACCAATCAAGCGGGCTGCTTTGATTTGAATGATATTGAGCTTATCACACTCCTGACTTGTGCCTGGTAGATGATGGACAGGCTTTGGAGAAATAGGAGCTGGGTTACTGACTGGAGAATTCCCAGCCTCTGACCTGCTCTTTTATTTTTTTTATTTAGAGATACAGCACTGAAACAGGCTCTTCGGCCCACCAAGTCTCTGCCGACCATCAACCACCCATTCATACTAATCCTACACTAATCCCATATTTCTACCACATCCCCACCTTCCCTATATTCCCCTACCACCTACCTACACTAGGGGCAATTTATAATGGCCAATTTACCTATCAACCTGCAAGTCTTTTGGCTGTGGGAGGAAACCAGAGCACCCGGGGGAAACCCACGTGGTCACAGGGAGAACTTGCAAACTCCGCACAGGCAGTACCCAGAATTGAATCCGGGTCGCTGGAGCTGTGAGGCTGCGGTGCTAACTACTGCACCACTGTGCCGCCCACTGTGTATACTGTGTAGCCACAGTATTTATATGGCTGCTCCAGTTCAGTTTCTGGTCAATGATGACCCCCAGGATGCTGATGGTGGGTTATTCAGCGATGATAATGTCATTGAACGTCAAGGAGAAATGGTTATTTCCCTCTTGTTGGCGATGGTCATTGCCTGGCACTTGTGTGGCGCAAATGTTATTTGCCACTTATCAGCTGAAGCCTGGATATTGTCCAAGTCTTGCTCCATATGGACACAGACTGCTTTAGTATCTGACCACCTGAGCTGGGATTAGTTAATTCAGGACAGAGCAGGAAAAGAAATGCAAGACAATCCTACTCTGTGTGGCTCAGCTAAGCAATGGCTAACCCCACTGAACTCTACATTTCCAACTCCCTTTTCCCCTCTTTGTGAACATTCTGTCTTTACCTCTTAATGTGGGACTACAGTAAATGTCATCTCTAGGCGTTAGCTGTGGTTCAGTCAGTAGTGCTCTGACTTCTAAGTCAGAAAATCATGCGTTCAATTCTGATTCCCAAAGACTTGAGCCTAAAATGTAGGCTGACACTCCAGGGCAATACTGAAGGAGTTATTTGGATGCGATGTTAACTAGAGCCATATTTTCCCTTTCAGATATATGTAAATATGGCTAGTGGGAGCTTGCTCTGTGCAAATTGGCTGCTGTGTTTCCTATATTACAACAGTGACTACTCTTCAAAAGTACTTTGGGATGTCCTAAGGTTGCAAAAGATGTTAGATAAACCACAAGTTGTAACTTTGACAGCGTGTCTGCATGAGGGGCAGCTCTGGTGGAAACAGTCGGGTGACCAGTCTTTGAACTGTTGAGTAACTGTTGCACTATCTCCATCCAATTGTTCAGCCCTGCTGAATGAAGTGAGGTCAGCAGATCCTGGAAGCTTGACCTCTTGGCCCAGCGTATGTATTAAAAAGATAAACCTGCAATCAGCCCGTGCCAACTATCTGAGCCAAGCACCTACTCAACGCATTCAAATTAAAGTCACACAGTAAAAGAAAGACAAACTGCAAAGGTTAGTTTAGATAAAATATCAATTATTATCAATAATTATTATGTTAAACACAACAATACATTTATATGAAACAGGATCATGTTCATGGTAATTTAAAGTTTATCTTAAATTAAGTTACAGGAGTTTGGAAAATAAAGGAATATTTTTTATTCGTTCCTGGGATGTGGGCATCGCTGGATAGGCCAGCATTTATTGCGCATACCTATTTTCCCTTGAGAAGGTGGTGGTGAGCTGCCTTCTTGAACCGCTGTATTCCATATGGGGTAGGTACACCCGCAGTGTTGTTAGGAAGGGTTTTGGTCCAGCTACAGTGAAGGAATGGCGATATAGTTCCATGTCAGGATGGTTTGTGGCTTGGAGGGGAACTTGCAGCTGGTGGTGTTCCCATGCATCTGCTGCCCTTGTCCTTCTAGGCTGTCTGTATTGAAAATTCTGGTCCCTTTAATGGGCCAAAATTTGGCGATTGATTTTAACGTGGATAAGTGTGAGGTTATCCATATTGGTCAGAAGAATAGAAAGGCAAATTATTATCTAAATGGAGAGAAACTTCAGGGTGCTTCGGTGCAGAGGGATCTGGGTGTCCTCGTACATGAATCACAGAAAACTAGTATGCAGGTGCAGCAGGTAATAAGGAAGGAAAATGGAATTTTGGCATTTATTGCTAAAGGAATAGAGTATAAAAGTAGGGAGGTATTGCTGCAACTGTACAAGGCATTGGCGAGACTGCACCTGGAGTATCGCGTACAGTTTTGGTCCCCTTACTTGAGGAGGGATGTAGTTGCATTGGAGGCAGTTCAGAGAAGGTTCACTAGATTGATTCCAGAGATGACGGGTTTGTCTTATGAAGAGAGATTGAGCAGTTTAGGCCTTTACTGAGTTTAGAAGAATGAGAGATGATCTAATTGAAGTGTATAAGATGATTAAGGAGATTGACAAAGTAGACGATGTTTCCTCTGGTGGGGCAATCTAGAATGAGAGGTTTTAGTTTTAGGATAAGGAGTAGTAGATTTAAAACAGAGATGAGGAGAAATTACTTCTCTCAAAGGGTCGTGGGTCTGTGGAATTCACTACCCCAGAGCGCGGTGGATGCCAGGACATTGAGTAAATTTAAGGATGAGATAGATTTTTAATTAGTGAAGGGTTGAAGGGTTATGGAGAACGGGCAGGAAAGTGGAGTTGAGGCCGAGATGAGATCAGCCATGATCGTACTGAATGGCGGAGCAGGCTTGAGGGGCTGAATTGCCTACTCCTGCTCCTAGTTCTTATGTTCTTAAACAGGACTTAACTCAGTGTTAATCGAGAGCAGGTGATGCTCATTACGATTTGCATTTAAGGGCTGGGTTTTTCCCCAGTTGGGGGGGTTACCTCTGGACAGAGAGTTAGTCCAGAAAGTAAGAGTGGGAACTGATATTTGGACTGAACTGTGAATTGACAATAAAACAGTTGTGGATCAGAGAATATCATAGGCTTCCTCATTTTGGTAAATGGATATCTGCCTGTTTAACATAGGTGGTAGAGGTCGCTGCTTTGGAAGGTGCTGTCTAAGGAGCCTTGGTGTGTTGCTGCAGTGCATCTTGTAGATGGTACACACTGCTGCCACTGTGTGTCAGTGATGAAATGAATGAATGTTTGTGAATGGGGTGCCAATCAAGCGGGCTGCTTTGTCCTGGATGGTGTCAAGCTTCTTGAGTGTTGTTGGAGCTGCACCCATCTAGGCAAGTGGAGAGTATTTCATCACACTCCTGACTTGTGCCTTGTAGATGGTGGACAGGCTTTGGGGAGTCAGGAAGTGAATTACTCGCTGCAGGATTCCTAGCCTCTGACCTGCTCTTGTAGCCACAGCATTTATATGGCTACTCCAGTTCAGTTTCTGGTCAATGGTAACCCCCAGGATGTTGATAGTGGGGGATTCAGCAATTGTAATGCAATTGAATGTCAAGGGGAGATGGTTAGATTCTCTCTTGTTGGAAATGGTTATTGCCTGGCACTTGTGTGGCACGAATGTTACTTGCCACTTATCAGCCCAAGCCTGGATATTGTCCAGGTCTTGTTGCATTTCTACACAGACTGCTTCAGTATTTGAGGAGTTGCAAATGGTGCTGAATATTACATATTACATATGATTGCTGTTTATGGGATCTTGCTGTGTGCAGTTTGACATTTCCTACATTGTAGTGGTGACTATACTTCAAAAAATGTGTTTAATTAACTGTAAAATGCTTTGCAGGTCATGAAAGGCACTATATAAATGCAAGTTCTTCCATCTTTCTGAAGAATTAGCAATCATGGGGGAAAGAAGTTGAAGAGAGGGCACTTTGAAAATGAGGGAATTAATTGATGAGCAAATGATGAGAGAAACTTTATGGATGCCAATTTCGGTGACTGTAATAATACGCCACACAGAACGAACCGTGCAGTGATTGTTTGAATGCACTCCAAGATCATTTTTGCAAGCAAGGAATTTGACACATGTCCATAATGAAATTAACCAGCCTCAATAGTCAAGACCTGGAATTTCCCCTCAACCCCCTCTCTCACTGGACTCAGTGCCAAGGATGCTCATGATAACTTCCCCTTAGGGAGTGAGCCATCCTCCAGTAAGTTGCCACTATTAGTCGTCTGTTACTCAGCGTTGTTAAAGACTAACACATTCTGGAAAGAAGGCTGGACCAATCAGTGTTTAAAATGTTTAAGGGAGTTGATGGGATAGATACAGAGAAACTATTTCCTCTGGTGGGGGAATTCAGAACAAGGGTTTATTAGATATTTAAATTATTTTTCTTTTTTCTTCTTTTGGGCCTCCTTATCTCGAGAGACAATGGATATGCACCTGGAGGTGGTCAATGGTTTGTGAAGCAGCGCCTGGAGTGGCTATAAAGGCCAATTCTAGAGTGACAGTCTCTTCCACAGGTGCTGCAGAGAAATTTGTTTGTCGGGGCTGTTACGCAGTTGGCTCTCCCCTTGCGCCTCTGTCTTTTTTCCTGCCAACTACTAAGTCTCTTCGACTCGCCACATTTTAGCCCCATCTTTATGGCTGCCCGCCAGCTCTGGCGAACGCTGGCAACTGACTCCCACGACTTGTGATCAATGTCACAGGATTTCATGTTGTGTTTGCAGACGTCTTTAAAGCGGAGACATGGACGGCCGGTGGGTCTGATACCAGTGGCGAGCTCGCTGTACAATGTGTCTTTGGGGATCCTGCCATCTTCCATGTGGCTCACATGGCCAAGCCATCTCAAGCGCCGCTGACTCAGTAGTGTGTACAAGCTGGGGATGTTGGCCGCCTCGAGGACTTCTGTGTTGGAAGTCAGAACTTCTGTGTTGGAAGTTGGAATTCAGAACAAGTGTTTATTAGATATTAAAATTAGAGACAGACCATTCAGGAGGGAAATCAGGAAGGACTTTTTCACACAAGGAACACAGACATCTGGAACTGTCTTCCCCAAAAATGTAGGGGTCAATTGGAGCTTTCAAGACTGAGAGAGAGACTTTTTTTTGGTTGGTTAATGGTATCGAGGGATTGGAGCAAAGGCAGGAAAGAGGAGTTGAGGTACAGATCAGTTATGAGGGGATGAATGACCCATTCCTGTTCCTTTGAGGAGAGATTGAGTAGACTAGGCCTATATTCCCTCAAGTTTGGAAGCACAAGAAAAAAATCTCATTGTAACAAATGAAATTCTTTAAGGGGCTTGACAGTGTAGATGCTGAAAGGATGTTTCCCCTGACTAGGGAATCTAGAACTAGGGGTCACAGTCTCAGAATAAGGGGTTGGCCATTTAGGACTGAGATGAGGAGAAATTTCTACCCCAGAGAGCTGTGTATGCCTAGTCATTGAGTATATTCAAGGCTGAGGTAGGTTTTTGGGCACAAAGGGAATCAAGGGATATAGGGATAGGGCAGGAAGGTGGAGCTGAGGTAGACCATCACCCATGATCTTATTGAATGGTGGAGCAGGCTCAAGTGGCTGAATGGCCTATCCTGCTTCTATTTCTTATCTTCTGATGTTCCTGCTGGTCAGATGGTCATGCTGCTGCCACCTCTCGTGCCTTGGGAATGTGCAGTGACTTTGGGTGGTTGTGTCCCGTTCCTTGCCCTTGAGTGGCAGAGCAGATTAAAGTGCTTGTCATGCCAACCAATTCATCAATCTCCTGTTTGATTGTATGTGGGCAGCGCACTTGCTGATTCTGCAATGCTAATGTGGAATGAACCTGGAGGCATGAGGTCACAGTGATCTTACATACTATTGGTTGCAGTTGAGAAAAGCTTTGCAACAAAAACATATAGCTTGGAGAATAAGAGGCTAAGTGGGGTAGCGGGGCAAAGGGTTATAGATGCACAAATTTTCTCTTAAAGAGAAGGCTGACAATGACCTGATGGAGGTGGTTAAAATTATCGAGGGGCTCAATAGGATAGACATGGAGAAGATGTTTCCACTTGTGGGGGAGACCAAAACTAGGAACCATAAATATAAGATAGTCACTAAATATAAGATAGTCCCTAATAAATCCGGTAGGGAATGCAAGAGAAAAGTCTTTACCCAGAGGTGGTGAAAATATGGAACTCGCTATCATGAGGTGTAATTAAGCTGAATATCTTGAAGGAAAAGCTGGATAGGTCCCGAAGAGAGAAATGAATAGATGGATATCCTGATGGGATTAGGTGAAAAGGGGTGGGAGGAGGCTCACGTGGAGCATAAACATCAGCATAGATCTGTTGGCCTGAATGCCTTGTTTCTGTGCTGTACATTCTGTGTAATGTTAAACTGGCGCCTTGGTGACTCAGAGCAAACCAAGCCAACTATCCCACTGACAGATAAGTGTGCAAAGAGCTGCAAATACAGTTAATACTACAACAGCAGATATAGTGCGTACGTATCAGTCTGGCATGCCCCCCGTTGCCTTGTACCACTTCAATCGTTTCGCACGGTATTTGAGGAGAGCAGAATGTTATTTTGACCTGAGGACTACCACAGGACTATGTAGCTCAGAGTAAAATGTTGTTTGATAACCAACCTGTGCAGTACCTTGGGATGTTTTACTTTGTTAAAGATGCTACATCAAAGCAGATTATTGTTGTTACATGTGATTTGTGAAAGTTGACCTCCTTTATTATATGTCCTATTTTTCTCTGATCAGCTCTGCTAAAGTTTTGTAAATTGTCATGCCAACTTGCTTTGTTGAATGATAATTTTCTTTAATCCACTAACTGGAGATCTGATTTTATTTTAAAGACATTTAAAAAATAACAGATAGAATATGACTTTGCTGGCAGCTTAAAATGGCCACCTAATTTGCAACACTGTATCCTACATTGCAAGACCTATGAGGAGTAAGACAAAATATCTGCTCATTCCTCAGCAAGAACCAAGACCCAGGAGGTTTGAGGGAACTGCTTGTTCTTTTTCTTTTATCAAGAAGAAACACTGATAACTGCTATGTTTGAATCACTGAATTGCTGTCACGTGACAAGCCCCTCCCCATCTGTGGTTTTAAGCTTGTGTTTCTCTGCAGTAGCAGACAAGCTTCTGGACTCTGACATGTGTAGACCCAAGTGGGGGTCCCTCTCTCTCTCCATTCCAGATGGAAAGCTTCAAATCCTGCTTGTTGACTGATCACCTTTGCACACTCCAGCTACAACCAGAAACCCCGTTGCAGGAAATCATCCACATCGCTGTCTTTAAGAGGCCCACTGATTTCAAACTAAATGCCTCAGGACCACCGAATTCAGCTAGAAGCCAGCCGTATCACCAAATCCCACAGACTGTGTACCCTAACTCAACTAATCTATCTTTCCCCACCCTGTAACCTATTTGTGTACGTGTAAACCTCTAGCGTGTGTGTGTGAGTGAAAGTTGGTGTGTAGTTTATTATTTTCATTAGTTCGGTTTAGGTACAATAAAGTTAGCCTCTTTCTTTGTTAACTCAAGAAAACCTGTCCAATTGATTCTTGTTATGATCATAAGTAGGTAATCAAACACCTGTTGAATGGGCCAGTACATCCTCTTTAAGAAAGAATTAAACCTGTTGTGGTCAAACAAGCATATGGAAAAGAGGGAAGCCCTTCTAACCCTCCTCACTTGACCATAACAAAATGCTTAGAATTGGCTTTCCAATGATTTATTGGCCAATGAGTTTATGACACATTATTTAAAATAAACTACCCACCATAATGAATTGCACCAGAACAAAATGTTAAAATATTACACACCTTCAATTTTATTTAATAAGGGCATAAAATCTATTAGAAAAACAATGTAATATTGAAAACATTGTAGAAAAACTGGATGGATATTGTACATAAAGCCTCTGCCCCTTAATGTGTTCTAACATGCACAGAAATGGGATTTGGGCTTTTACTCAGGATTGTGATGTTTATCTTGAAGCAAAATGGATCAGTTGCAAATTGCACAGATCCAGCAAACAAAGGGTCAGGAAATTACACCTCCTACCAAATTAGTAAAGAGAAGCGCTGCAGACAGTAAGTTGTGGTGAGAAGGGGCTGAGTGAAGAACGTCTCTAAGACGAATGTCCAACACTTGTTGGTACAGTTCTGACCTGTGCAACTGATGAGGACTTGTGTAAGCTCTATCCCTGTATAATCACCCTGCATAATAATGGTCCTTGGACCCAAATGTAAAAAACTCTACATCATGTACAGCTACTTTGCACTGTCACTGCAGTGTTTGGTGGTATTACACTGTTCTGCCACACTTCATAAAGAGGTGTCATTTAATGTTCCTCCTAGCCCTGTTGTAAACTGCACGCTCAAACTTTACAAAAGCAGTTTTTCTGTGGAGTAGGGTATTGGGTTGGAGAGGGGGGGGGGGGGACCTCCCCTCGTGTGTCGACAAACTCATTTTTTGAGTTTCATTTCACTAGCATCTGCCACTTTTATTCGGTTCACACTTTGCATTGGTGTCTGTCCATCTCTTCTTGCCATTTTCCACACCCACTTAGGGTTATAATGGGAATAGGAATGTAAGGCATATATTACTAACTTTGCAGCTTGTATATCTAGTTGAAAGAGCAGTCGTGCTTAAGATCAAGGCAAGGAGCATAGATTTTAGGGTAAGGATTTTAGAGAAGATTAAGGGAATTGAGTAACGGAGGAAAGACTCAGATCCAAATTAAAACTTTAAAAATACACTCAAAACCATTCCAATCTTTTTGCTCTTCTAATTGCCTCCCATTATATTCTCTTTCTGAAACAGAATGGTTCATGGTGAGCTACCACCAGCCCCCGGTATCTGCCCCACTTGGCTAATCTTCATCCAGAATCCTAGACAGTAGTGGGCTCTTTGACTAGTGGAGTCATCATAGCCAAGTCCAACACATCAATAGGTAAGAAATCTATGTTCCACAAAATAATCTATAATAATAATATGCAGTTTTTATCTGTGCGGACTGTTTTGATAGGTCAATTTAAAGGGTGTATCTGTTGGTGGGTTTATTTCATGGGCAGTGTCTGGGTAGACTCAGTACCTGAATGTTACAATAAAGTTTTAAAATATCTAATTAACCAATTGTCATTCCACAGTTGCAGAACAACAGTGCTTTACAGACAATCTCACCAAACATAAAGCACTCTGCTTGATGGCGAGGGAGGGAGGGGGAACAGCATGGGAGGGGGGGGAGTTGGTGGGGACAGCATGGGGGGGGGCGGCATTGGGGGGAATGGTTCGTTTGGGAATGGCGTGGGAAGGGGTACGGATTAGAGGGGAGGAAGGCATGGGGTGGGTATGGAATTGGGGTTGGAAATGGAATGGGATGGCATAGGAGTGAAGGAATGGGGGATGGGAATGGCATAGGAAGAAGGCGTGGAGTGGGTGGGGATGAACTGAAAGAGATAAAAGAAATGGATATGACATGAGAGGGATGTTATGGGAAGGATGGAATGGCATGGGATGGGGATTTTATAAAGTACTGTTGCAATAAAGATCCTAATTTCACCGCCACTGTTTTGAAGGTTTCTGTTAGTTACTATATTTTAAATTATATTCCATATTTAAATTAACTACGGCAAAAAAAGATGACAGTGTATCTGTGCGAGTAATTACTCTAACATTTATTCTAAAGGTTATTTGCTGAGGTCAGTTGCTCACATTTACATTGTTACGAAATTACTTTCATTTTTTTGTTAAATTTTGAGGACTTGTGTTTTATTTGGGAAAACCTAAAAGGATTCCATGGATCTTTTTTCATTAGGGTCATTGAAAGGACTGAGAGGCCTTGTTTGCAAACAACATGTATTGGAAGCCACCTGTCTTCAGATAAATACCCAGCAGGGGTTCTTTTTTGACTTGGAGAAGATCTTTACAAAGAAGTGACAGGTCATGATTTATCAGGGTCAGGAGGCTTGACTCTTGAGATATTGTTTTGGTTTCACTTTGGACAGGCAGTTGGGGTATGGACAATATTTTGAGTTGGAGTTTTTTTTTTAAAGCCAGGAGAGCAGTTACCCCAGCTCATCCTTTTCCATCTCTTTGAAAAGCTCTTACAAGCAAGTGTAAGAAATCAAGAAATTGATGCTACATTCGTCTTTAAAGGCCTGCTTGAAACCCCTGTTGCTGCACTTCTCCTGAGGTGCTGGAAAAACCTCCCGGACAAATCCTCGATAATGCCTGACCGAATTGCTCCAGAGAAAGATCCCAGTGACAGCCATCTACGCATATTGGGGACACCAAACCAAAAAAGAGAAAACTGACATTTCTCCATATCTTTTTTTTCTTCAAGAATTAGCAAGTATTTGGCCAAAGTATTCTTTTTTGTCTTTTTTTTGTAACAGAGCTCTAAAAAGAAAATTTATATATTTTTTCAGTTAACCCGTGTGTGCATGTCTGTGTGTCTCTGTGCATGTCTGTGTGTGTGTGTGTGTGAGGGGGTAAGGTAAAAGGGAACTTCCATATTCAATCTGTGGATTAATGTTTTGCTTCATTACTGGTTATGTCTTGTTTTATAATAAACTGATAATTTTGTTGTTTATTAAAGAAACCTGGTTGGTGTATTTTATTCTGGGATAAAGAGGAGAGTCTATGATTGACTGTATCGGTAACTGGGTAAACATTTAAATGTATGTTGTGACCCGTGGAGTATTGGAACTAGCAAAGACAGTGCATTCCTCCCACCTTGGTTGTAACAACATTTAGATTTGCTTTATCACAACGACTGGAGACGTAATTCTTTCTTTATACCTTTCTAATTCAAACCTATTTAGCAGGGACTAAAGACACGATGATAGGAGCTGGTACCGAGAGTGGTTAAGAGGTTGTGTAAAGCAGATGCACATAGACTAAATGCAGCTAGAAAGGGTGCAAATGGGGAAAATTGATGCCCTAGTTTGGGGAGATGAAGATGCATGATAGCCGGAGGATTAAACTCGCCCAACTGGAATGTGCGTAATGTCTGCAGCAAAGCATCCTTCGTAATCTCGGCATTAGACTTGAATTTATAACATTTAGGCGGTGGAGGTTCTGCACAATCGGTGATCTGGGCACAAGTTGCGCTCAAAATTGTGCCCACTTTGAGAAGTGTTTCTTTTCTCAAGTTTCCGCGCAAATTCATTTGCATATCTCCGAATGAAAATCCTGCCATGAACCAGCGCAATTGGGCGGTGTTTCAAAGGAGAAATTTTATTACAAATAATATACTTTAAAAAAATTTTGTTTTACTATTTAGGAATGGCAATTTGTTGCAGTCTGTATACAGCTGAAAATGCTTTTATTGCAAAAACTAATCACTTTTAATCACAGTGTCAACCCGCCAATTCTGAATTAAACCCAATTTTAAATTCCTGAAACTGGCTTTTAAAAAATGTACAGAACTATTTTCTAGTTACATTAGGGTGACAATCGTCAGTTTCCTGGTAAATTAAAAATATTACATTCAAGAAGCTTTTAAATTCTTCCGATTAGTGTCCTTATGCCCAAAAGAACCAGCTTCATTTTTCCAGCCTCTTCGAAGGCCAACAGATGAGCAATCGGCATAAAGTTGCCATGGTGATTAATTCATTCTGGGGACGTGGTGGGTGGGGCCTGCTTCTAGCATGATGTTTTTAAACTCTGCAAAAGATTGCGGAAACTCAATTTGCACTGAACGTAATTTGTGTTTCAAATTCCACAATCTTTTGCCCGGGTTACAACGATTTCTGGTGAATTATGCTGAGAAAAACAGTGCAGCTGAATGGAAGCTCTACCACTAATCTCTAAGTTTGACACCTTGACATATAGGCCCTGGACTGCAACCTTTCCCAATTTCATTACCAAATTCCTATTCCTAACACCTTCACTCGATATCCACACAAGTACACTTCCAGCTTTGGCAATCTGGAGCAGGAATACTAGCTGCCTTCCTCCCATCCCTGATATATGAATCAGTGGCCATCTCTCACATCCCCAGCACACAAAGCATGGATTGAACTTGGGCCTTCCTGGTCCTTTTTTTTCATTCCTTCATGGGATATGAGCATCTTGGGCTAGGACAGCATTTATTGCCCATCCCTAATTGCCCTCAAGAAGGTGGTGGTGAGCTGCCTTCTTAAACTACTGCAGTCCATGTGGGGTAGGTATACCCCACAGTGCTGTTAGGAAGGGAGTTCCAGGATTTTGACCCAGCGACAGTGAAGGAACGGCGATATAGTTCCAAGTCAGGATGGTGTGTGGCTTGGAGGGGAACTTGCAGGTGGTGGTGTTCCCAAGCATCTGCTGCCCTTGTCCTTCTAGTTGGTAGAGGTCACAGGTTTGGGAGGTGCTGTGTAAGGAGCCTTGTTGAGTTGCTGCAGTGCATCTTGTAGATGGTACACCCTGCTGCTACTGTGCGTTGGTGATGAAGGGAGTGAATGTTGAAGGTGGTGGATGTGGTGCCAATCAAGTGGACTGCTTTTTACCTGGATGGTGTCGAGCTTCTTGAGTGCTGCACCCATCCAGGCAAGTGAACAGTATTCCATCACACTCCTGACTTGTGCCTTGTAGATGGCGGACAGGCACTGGGGAGTCAGGAGGTGAGATACTTGCCACAGAATTCCCAGCCTCTGACCTCCTCAAACTGTCCAGTCACACTTGGTGGGGGTTGACTCTTTCAAAGTCAATGGGTATTGATGGCTCTTGATGACTGTACTGATAAAGCCATTTCAGATAATTTAATCAGAGAGCACCCCATTGTTCTGGTTAGGTTGAATCAGTCATGTTGTCTCCAGTCTACTCTGTTGGTGTTTCATATGTAAATTGCAGTGGCCATCTTGGCTGCCAGCATTTCTTTTTAAAAGTTATTTGTAAGAATTTCCAGTAAAAGTCTCAGGCAAGGTTCCAACTGATGAAATTAATATTTCCCATTTGGCATGTAGGATTTTCATGACAATCCCCACTTCTGACCTTATGATGGAGGGTAGGTTATTGATGAAGCAGCTGAAGACGGTTGGGCCTAGGACACTACCCTGAGGAACTCCTGCAGTAATGTCCTTGAGCTGAGATGATTGACTGCCAACAACCATGACCATCATCCTTTGCGCTAAGTATGACTCCAACCAGCAGAGAGTTTTCCCCCTGATTCCCATTGACTTCAGTTTTGCTAGGACTCCTTGATGCCATACTCGGTCAAATGCTGCCTTGATGTCAAGGGCAGTCATTCTTTTGTCCATGTTTGAACCAAGGCTGTAATGAGGTCAGGAGCTGAGTGGCCCTGGTGGAACCCAAATTGAGCATCAGTGAACAGGTTACTGCTGAGAAAGTGCTGCTTGATAGCACTGTCGACGACACCTTCTATCACTTTGCTGATGATCAAGAGTAGACTGATAGGGCAGTAATTGGCTGGGTTGGATTTGTCTTGTTTTTTGTGGACAGGACATACCTGGACAATTTTCCACATTGCCGGGTAGATGCCAGTATTGTAGCTGTACTGGAACAGCTTGGTGAGGAGCACGGCTAGTTCTGGAGCACAAGTCTTCAGTACAATCTCTGGAATATTGTCAGGGCACAAATCCTTTGCAGTATCCAGTGCCTTCAGCCATTTAGAAACATAGAAAATAGGAGCAGGAGTAGGCCATTTGGCCTTTCGAGCCTGCTCCGCCATTCATTATGATCATGGCTGATCATCCAACTCAGTAACCTGTTCCCACTTTCCCCCCCATAAATCCTTTGATACTTTTTGCCCCAAGAGCTATATCTAACTCCTTTTTGAAAACATACAATGTTTTGGCCTCAACTGCTTTCTGTGGTAGCGAATTCCACAGGCTCAGCACTCTCTGGGTGAAGAAATTTCTCCTCATCTCAGTCCTGAAAGGTTTTCTTGATATCACGTGAAGTGAATTGGATTGGCTGAAGACTGGCATCTGTGATGCTGGGGACTTCAGGAGGAGGACAAGATGGATCCACTCGGCACCTCTGGCTGAAGATAGGCAAATTCTTCAGTCTTGTCTTTTGCACTGATGTGTTGGGCTCCCCCATTGTTGGGAATTTATGGAGCCTCCTCCTCCTGTTAGTTGTTTAATTGTCCACCACCATTCACGATTGGATGTGGCAGGACTGCAGAGCTTAGATCTGAACCATTGGTTGTGGGATCACTTAGCCCTCTCTATTGCATGCTGCTTTTGCTGTTTGGCATGCAAGTAGTCCTGTGTTGTAGCTTCACCAGACCTAATTTTTAGGTATGCCTGATGCCGTTCTGTACGCTTCATTGAAGCGGGGTTGGTCCCCTGGCTTGATGGTAATGGTAGAGTGGGGGATATGCCAGGCCATGAGGTTACAGATTGTGGTTGAGTACAATTCTGCTGCTGCTGATGGCCCACAGCACCTCATGGATGCCCACTTTTGCATTGCTAGATATGTTCGAAACCTATCCCATTTAGCACGGTGATAGTGCCACACAACACGATGGAGGGTATCCTCAATGTGAAGATGGGACTTCGTCTCCACAAGGACTGTGCGGTGGTCACTCCTACCAATACTGTCATGGACAGATGCATCTGCTACAGGTAGATTGGTGAGGATGAGGTCAAGTATGTTTTTCCCTCGTGTTGGTTCCCTCACCACCTGCCACAGACCCAGTCTAGCAGCTATGTCCTTTAGGACTTAGCCAGCTCAGTCAGTAGTGGTTGCTACCGAGCTATTCTTGGTGGTGGACATTGAAGTCCCCCCACCCAGAGTATATTCTGTGCCCTTGCCACCCTCAGTCTTCCTCCAAGTAATGTTCAACATGGAGGAGTACTGATTCATCAGCTGAGGGAGGGGGGTAGGTGGTAATCAGCAGGAGGTTTCCTTGCCCATGTTTGACCTGATGCCATGAAACTTCATGGGGTCCGGAGTCAATATTGAGCACTCCCAGGGTAATTCCTTCCTGACTGTGTACCACTGTGCTTCCACTTCTGCTGGAGGGACAGGACATACCCGGGGATGGTGATGGCGGTGTCTGGGACATTGTCTGTAAGGTATGATTCCATGAGTATAACTGTCAGGCTGTTGCTTGACTAGTCTGTGGGACAGCTCTCCCAACTTTGGCACAAGCCCCCAGACGTTAGTAAGGAGGACTTTGCAAGATCGACAGGGCTGGGCTTGCCGTTGTCGTTTCTGGTGCCTGGGTCGACACAACTGAGTGGCTTGGTCGGCCATTTCAGAGGGCATTAAAGCGTCAACCACATTGCTGCAGGTCAGGCGTCACACGTAGGCCAGAGGTAAGGACAGCAGATTTCCTTCCCTAAAGGTCAGTCGTGAACCAGATGCATTTTTATGACAATCGATGATAGATTCATAGCACCATTACTGAGGCTAGCTTTCAGTTCCAGATTTTTAATAATTAGCTGAATTTATTAATTGCATTTAAATTCCACGAGCTGCCATGGTGGGATTTGAACCCATGTCCCAGGAGCCTCTGGGTTGCTAGTCCAGTGACACAGCCACCACACCACCACCTCACCATCATGAGCTCCTCGGTTAACATCTGTCAATGCATCACTCCGAGGATTCCCAACTGGCCCACAGTCAAGAGTCAACCACATTGCTGTGGGTCTGGAGTCACACATAGGCCAGACCAGGTAAGGACGGCAGATTTCCTTCCCTAAAGGACATTAGTGAGTCTGTTTGGCTCAATGACGCAGTTCAGATTACGGTTTTAGTTTAATGCAGCAATGACGAAACAAATGTTCACAGGCACGTCGATTTTATACTGAACCACTCATCCAGATAGAGCTGCACCTTGGGCGAACAGTGGTCTTTCAAACCATTGAGCGTAATAATAAGGATATTAAGGACATTCTTGTGTCAGAGGCACAGTGGAAAACAACTAAGAAGGATTCTCTCAGGTGTACGCTGGCAGGCATGAACTTAATTGATAGAATGCACCCTTACCCAGGCACCAAGCTATGGGTGTTAAACCCTGGTGGTAGCAGCAGGTGGCAGCAGAGAAGCAGAAATCAGTCAGAAATGAAAGTTTGCTTTCCAAAAAGTCTTCGTGCAACTTTAAACTTCAATAACTTCGGATGTACACAATGCAAGCTGTAAACAGCATATGAAAGCATAATTCAGGAAGTTTTAAAATGTTATTTCATTTTGTTTCAGCTGTTGAAACTGATTGAAAATGGCGACAAAAGAAGAGAAAGTGACTTGGAAAAATCAGATCGAATGACAAATCACAAAAGACACCAGTTATGTTGAATCCTACAAATTTGAACTGTATTGTGTTATAGCATTATAAATTATGCTTTCATACGCCATTTACAATTTCCATCCGCCAGATGTACGTCAAAAGTTATTAAAGTTTTAAGTTGCAGAAGGACTTTATAAACACCCTAAATGTGATGATATAATTAAGTTCCCAATAATGTTGGATATATCATTCAGTGTGTGGAAGTAGATTGATGGTTCAGTCTGCTCTCTTGTCCAACAATCAAACCACTTTATCTTTTCATTCCTTGCTAAAGTGCAGGTGAAATATATTTTTTACTTCAATATTCATCATTCAGAGTCTCAGGCCAATCACACTATTCAAAATCTGTCCATATGTCCTCCTAATGCCTTTTAATTACACCATATCAATGTTACTTCATTCAACTTGTAACCTCTGAATCTACCAAGAGACCCCGAGATCCAAGTTGTCTCAATCATTGCTGCTGTTTCATAGAACAATTCTGGGCATTTATTTCAAGTTATATATCTTTCGTAATATACAATAATATGTTTGTCATTTAGCTTAAGTATGTAGAGCATTATCTTTCTTAATATTTAATACCGTTTATGAAATGCTTATTTGCCATGTCTCTGTAGGTGTTTTTAGATCATTAAAAAAGACCTTGCGTTTTATAATGCCTTTCACATTCTCAGGATGTTTGAAAACTCTTTCCAGATGATGAAATACGTTTCGAAGTGCAGTCACTGTTGTAACATAGGATGCACGATGGCCAGTTTGCACTCATCAAGGTGTTTGAAACAGCAATAGGGTAAATGACCAAACCATCTGTGGGATAAATATTGTCTGGGACAGCGGGGAGAATGCTGTTCCTTGAATAGTGCTGTGGGAGCTTTTAAATCCACGTGAGAGGGCAGACAGCACTTCAGTTTAATATCTCATCCGAAAGACAGCACCTCCAACAGTGCAGCACCAGGGGTTTGGCCTAGATTTTGTGCTTAAGTCGCTGGCGTGGGGCTTAAACCAACAACCCGCCGACTCAGAGGTGAGAATACTACTCACTAAGCCTTGACACATCCAGCTTGACCTCTCAATGTCGTCTCGCTCTCATACACTGGCAATCCAAGTACAATCCTCAGGTCCGAGAACACACCTCTTCAGTTGGGTCTTTGTACTCAAACAGACAGCAGCTCAGAGGACTCTGCTCCTCACGTCTACTACCCCCTTTATAACTATTTGTACTGGTATCTTTTCTGCCCTACAATCAGTTTCAGTTCATTTATTGTAGCCACAAAAAAGGATCTACTTTGAAGTGATACTTAGATGTTTTATTCAAAGACTAAGAAATAGCAGCTATTAAATAGTAAAGCCATAACCAAAGAAGAGGAGAGAAAATTGCCTAAGTTATAAATTATATTTTCAGGGAGAACAGAGGAGGAAGTACCTGTACACAAATAACTCTCGATATTATAGATAAAATATATTGAAATGCTGGTTACGTGCCTCATTATGTTCGATTATAAATACTATGTCCAGTTAAATCTGGAATGGTGTCAGTTATGCCTTAGTTGGTAGCACTTTCACCTCAGAGTCCAGGAGGTTGTGGGTTTAAATCCCACTCCATAGACTGGAGCACAACATTTAGCCTGACACCCCAGTGCAGTATGGAGGGAATACTGCACTGTCAGAGGTGCCATCTTTTGGATAAGACATTAAACTGAGGCCCCCCTCCACTCTCTAAGATGATGTAAAGGTACAATTTTGAAGAGTTCTCCCCAGTGCTATGGCCAATATTTATCCTTCAACCAGAATCACTAAAAAAAAAACACAGGTTACCTGATCATTATCACATTGTAGTTTGTGGGAGTTTGCTGTGCGCAAATTGGATGCTGCATTACCCGCATAGCAACAGTGACTACGCTCTCTGCAGCAGAGGAGGCCACGGGTTCCAGTGAAGCTGCTGCACTTTAGCGACTCCAGCAACGAATAAAAGCTTCCTTGATGGTGCCACAGGAAAGGACTATGGCCTTCGGGGCCGCACTTGTCGCTTACTGCACATTCTCAGAGACTGACCTCAGTCTGTCCGTAGATTTGACGTTCCCCAAATATTCATCGTTTTAGTCAACTAGCAATTGATACATAGAATCTTACAACGCAGCTGGTCATTCTGGCCGACATATCTGTGCCAGTTCTCTGAAAGAGCTGTCCAGTTACTTACACTCCACTGCTCTTTCCCAGCAAATGAGGCCTCGTGACTCTGAAACCAAGGGTTGCCTTCTCCTCAGCCTCTGCATTCTCACCCAATTCACTGTCTTATGGCCAGGATTATGGGCCAGGTAAAGACTGTCTTGGCATCCAGGATGCCCTAGAAAGGAAGGGGAGAGTGGTTAGCATATTGGTTTGCCTGCCCTTGTCTGGTCTTTCTTGTGACTCTGATCCTCTGGTTCTAGCGGAGAGAGAGCTGGCACAGTGCCAGTGTCACCTCCCTCCACCTGGCATCAGACACGTCGTTCCTGTGACATCTCCCTGCGGAGACCAGCTCTCTGCTGAATGTCCTTGAGAAGGATTTGGACATTTGTTTCATCGAGCTTTGTGTGCTCTTCTATTGTACCTCTTTGACATGGCATTCACCCTTATCCGACTGTCTCTGCCAGGCTGTCAGGTGGAAGACCTTCTTGGAAAGTACCAATGTGGCTCTTCCAACTCCTTGACAATCATCTCTGTGAGCAAGCCACTAATCTGCTGTTCCCCCGGCCTTCTGCAATCTCCAGCCAGCCTTGGCTTTTTAAAAGCAGCAATCTAATTCCCAAACCACCCGCAGAACAGTATTCCCATTTTACACAGGATTTGCGCTTGAGAACTGCCAAAGGATTTGAAAACGAGCCAGCCCAGGAAACAATGGTGGGATCAGCATTGTGGAACATTGGCGGGTGAAAGTCCAGCTTCAATGGCACAGATCCAAGCCAATTCCCTGTGCAGAATTCCAAAGCCAATGGCTTTGAGGGGAAAAGTTAACAGCTGGATAGTCCTGCTCCATCCATTCACTTCCTAAATGGTTCTGTATTTGTAGAGGTTAGAACCATCTATTCCACACTCTGTCAAGTCACAACCTTTCAATCAATCTATTTCAGCCAGCGGGCAATCTTTCAAATTAATTAGGAAGGCTTTGAAGCCAAAAAGAATCTATTTAGGACATGCATGGACATAGTTCAGCATAGACTTGATGGACCAAATGGCTTAAAACTTTTTTTAATTTTTATTAAAATTAAAATTTAAAAACTGGATTCACCTGATCTAAAATCACTAAGACTTCTTGAACATTCTTCCTCTTAGTGGTTGTGACTATGAGGGACAGAGACCTTATTTTCATAGATTAATTCTTGGGACATGATTAGATTAGTTTAGAGATACAGCACTGAAACAGGCCCTTCGGCCCACCGAGTCTGTGCCGACCATCAACCACCCATTTATACTAATCCTACACTAATCCCATATTCCTACCAAACATCCCCACCTGTCCCTATATTTCCCTACCACCTACCTATACTAGTGACAATTTATAATGGCCAATTTACCTATCAACCTGCAAGTCTTTTGGCTTGTGGGAGGAAACCGGAGCACCTGGAGAAAACCCACGCAGACACAGGGAGAACTTGCAAACTCCACACAGGCAGTACCCGGAATCGAACCCGGGTCCCTGCAGCTGTGAGGCTGCAGTGCTAACCACTGCGCCACTGTGCCGCCCCTTCTACATGGGCATTGCTGGAAAATTGCACATCCTCAGCTGCCCTTCATGTGGTGAAGGTCTCCCACAGTACTGTTAGGTAGGGAGGTGCCTCACTACTCTTACATTTATATATGTATATACAATGTACATTTGATTTACATACCAAAAGCATTCTCTGGTGCAAACAGGTTTTACAGGTTTCCAGCCCCTCGGTTCACTATGGCGGGAGGACCTTACACAGTGGTCTTTCCCCACTCAGCCTTTGTGGCGTCTGCCCCAAGCTTTAGTGCGTCCCTCAGCATGTAGTCCTGGACCTTGGAATGAGCCAGTCTGAAATTTGGTCGTGGACAGCTCTTTGTGCTGGAAGACCAGCAAGTTCCAGGCAGACCAAAGAACCTCTTTCACCGAGTTGTTGGTCCTCCAGCAGCAGTTGATGTTTATCTCGGTGTGTGTCCCAGGGAACAGCCCGCAGAGCACAGAGTCTTGCGTTACGGAGCTGCTTGGGATGAACCTCGACAAAAACCACCGCATCTCTTTCCACACCTGCTTTGCAAAGGCACATTCCAGAAGGAGGTGGACGATGGTCTATTCCCCACTGCAGCCACCTCGAGGGCAGCGTGCGAAGGCAGTGAGACTCAGGGCGTGCAGGAAGGACCTGACAGGGAGGGTTCTTCTCACTGCCAGCCAAGCTACGTCTTGGTGCTTGGTTGAAAGTTCTGGCAATGAGGCATTCTGCCAAATGAGTTTGACAGTCTTCTCAGGGAGTCTCGTGAATGGGATTTGTATGCATGGCTGAAATAACAAAGTTGCGAAAGCACTCAGTGAACATACAGCTAGAAATATTCCATTGTCATTCTTCTACACTGTACCCTCATTACGTCCATCCAACCAACTTCCCAATGTTGTTATTAGCACTCATTGTTTAAATAAAAGTGCTCTACAAATATTCACTAGAAGACGTGAAGGAAATAGTACATTGGTGTTTTAACCCACTGTGCCCAAGAGTGATGACATGGATTTGTGAATCGCTTTGTAGTGACTTCCTTATCTCGGTTGCACCTTAGGGAGGAGATACCAATTGAATGTCAGGCATTTCTCCACGAAGACAGTGGATAAATCAGAGGTATTACTCCAGACTGCTCTATGTACCTTATACTCTGTGGTATATTGGGAGAAACCTGGGACTAGTCAGTCTTGAAATTATATTTGGGAAAACATTTCCTTTCAAAGTACACTTGGGTTACTTTTTTTCCTTTAATTGCACAGAAGTGAATTGTGGTGACCTGACTCACTCGGGCTCAAACCATGGGCTGTATTGCAGAAAAAGCAGCTCATTCCCGACTCGTACAGATACTTATCATTTGTTCTTGGTTTACGGGTGGTTCTGGCAAGGCCTCATTTGTTGTCTATTTTGGGTTGTCTTAAGAAGGTGATGCCTTTGAATTGTGCTCCCACGATGATGTTCATCAGGGCATTGCAGGTTATTGACTCAATGGTAATGAAGGAATGGTGATTATACATCCACGTCAGGATGGTGTGTGACTTGGAGAGGAACTTGGAGGTGTTCCCATGACATTGCTGTTTAACTGGTTACTTCCTGCTCTCCCTACTCTTGTGTCCTCTCCCTGTGTCTGCCAATCTCCACCCATCCTCTTTCCCTACGTTGGCTGTTTTCCAGTGTGCGTTCTGGGCAATAAAAGTGCATCTTTTAGAATGTGCATTTCTCATTCTTTCTCCTCATCTCTATTCTCATCTCCAAGGTTTTCTGCCAGAAGAACGAACCGTGATTTTTCCATTTTGTCTACTTCAGCTGCAAGGAAGATGGTGCATTGAAATAGCACCTTTCCTGACCTCAGGATGTCCTAAAGCACTTTACCGGCAATTGAAGTACTTTTTTGAAGTGTAATCACTGCTGCAGTGTAGGAAGCACGACAGCCAGTTTGCTGCCAGTTAGCTCGCACGAACTTCTTCACCAGAAAGTGAACAGATGAAAACAAAATCTTCCCTGTCAGTTTGGTTCAGCTGAAAATACTCTCAATTTAAACAAGTAGATTACAGCTTCAAGCACCACCGTAGGCTACAGAATCCAGATGGATACGGCAGTGATTGTTTTATAATTCATTCATGGGGTATTGACGTTGCTGATAAGGCCAGCATTTATTGCCCTTCCTTCATTTCCCTTCAGCAAGCTCACCTCCGTAAGTTGGCCATTATAAATTGCCCCTAGTATAGGTAGGTGGTAGGGACAGGTGGGGATGTGGTAGGAATATGGGGTTAGTATGAATGGGTGGTTGATGGTCAGCACAGACTCGGTGGGCCGAAGGGCCTGTTTCAGTGCTGTATCTCTAAATAAATAAATGGCCGATCCCTTATTCTGAGACTGTGACCCCGTGTTCTAGATTTCCCAGCCAGGGGAAACATTTTCTCAGCATCTATCCTGTCAAACCCCATAAGAATTTTAAGTTTCAATCAGCCTTTCAGCTGAAGACCTGACCTTGGAGGCTCTTTAAGGCCTGAAGGAGCCATTGAAATTTTCCCCCATTTTGTCATAGAGTCCCATGTTTTAATAGCCAACTGAACATACAGACGGATCTCACATCTTTGCTTCACATCTCATTCAAATTATTATGCCTTTAACATTGCTGTATTTCCTCAATGCTGTGGCACAGTGGTTATGTTGTTGCACTAAGGAATTTAAATCCCACTGTGAAAATTGGGGAATTTAAACTCAATTAATTAAATAAACCCAGAAATAAAAAGCTAGTGTAAGTAATGGTGACCACGAAACTACAGGATTATTTGTAAAAGCCCATCTGGTTCTCTAATTGTCCTTTAGGGAAGAAAATTTGCTGTCCTTACCCAGTCTGGCCTACATGTGATTCCAGACGCACAGAAATGTGGTTAACTCTTAACTGCCCTCTGAATTGGCCTAGTAAACTGCACAGTTGTGCACTCAAGAAGGGGGCTTGTGTATATTGCTTCATGAAATTTGCATGTAATCAGTGTTTGAATGCTGAACCTGTAGGTCTCTGTTCCAGCACATCCAAGCAAGTTCAAATGATGATAATCAGCAGTAAAATCAGAACTGCGTGCTAAAACCAGACTTTAAAACAAACGCGTCTTATTAGCATTTTCACTCTTTCACCAAAGGGCTCTACCCTCAACCAGTGCCATTAAAAATAGCTTATTGACATTTCTTCTCACAATGTGAGTGACCCTGGTGTGGGACCACATTTATTGCCCCTCCTTAGTTGCCCTGAGAAGCTGGTAATGGGCCACCTCTTTGGACCTCTTCAGTCTGCTTGATAATGATGCTGTAGAATTTTGACCCAGCGACGATGAAGGAACTGCAGTCTATGTCCAAGTCAGGATGGTGGGTGATTTCGAGGTAATGGCATTCCCATGACATTGTTGCTGTCGTTCTTCATGATGGTGGAAATCATGAGATTGGGAAGCAATCTCGAGGTAAGCTTGGTGAGCTGCTGTAGGCAGTATATGCTGCAGCCACAGTGCACTAGTGACGAGGGGGTGTCCAGTGTTAATATCAGATTAACTGGTCATTGTTGTCAATGCTGGTTATGTGTGTCCAATAGCTGCTAATATTGCCATATTGACTATACTCGAAAAGTCATTCATTATCCGTGAAGAGTTTTGGGACTCTGCAAGTTCCTTCTTTAGTTGATCTGGGAGGTGGTCCAATGACAAAGCGTTGCTTGGAAGCTGAGTGTGCTCAATCTCCATCAGCTGGAGAGGTTAACAAATACTATAGGGGCTTTCTTGCTCAGCCTAGGTCATCTGGGAGAGTGCGACAGGATCCTTACTTCCATTCTTCAAGAGCTGACTCCCCAAAGCCTTGGCACAAGCCAGGAGTGTGATGGAATACTCTCCAGTTGCCTGGATGAGTGCATCTCCAACCACGTTCAAGAAGCTCAGCACCATCCAGGAAGCACAATGGACACCAATAAACGAATCATGACAAAATAAAAAGCAACAGAATATAAAAAGGGTAATTGAAACAGATTTTTATTTTAATTTGTGTACCGAAACAACAGAAAGGAGAACCACGAAAGACACTGAAGGGGGAATCACCAAAGAAATCGCAAACTAAAGGAGAAACGGAATAGAATTTTGAAACAAACAGAGGAAGCACAAATCTGAAAGATTCCGCAACCAAACCACAAAAAAAAACAGAACCTACAAGCAGCTTATCTCCTGCAACTGTCATTTCATGCAATTTGTACATTATCCCTGAGAAAATCACAGGAGTGTTACGCTCAGGAGAAGATGAAAATATAGAAACAAGCTGAAGAGTTATGAAGAGTTAAAACAATTTTAAAAGATTGGTACATTTGCTGTCAATAAAATGGTGGACACATCACATGATGCACACTACCTACTGCACTAAAACACACATCCATGTCTACTAGAGATAAAACCAATTAGCCCCATCTGCACGGAAATGAGCCAGCTTATCACACATGGATGTGACCTATACACAAAACCAACTAAGACAAAGGCATTCTTCAGACTCTATGTCTCCAGCTACCCTTCACCACAATAGAGTGTGAACAGCCCTCATTTTATCAAAATGGGGCCATCAAAAGCTATTGTACCAGCCCATCAAGAACTGAGACCTAAAGTCATATGGATGAAACTAACACTTATGAGTTCAGCTTCAAAGGTAATCGTTTTGAAGAACAAAGGAGTATTTCCAGTACAGAACATCAGTCATCAACATCAGTCTAGGCTCTCCAGCTACACAGTCAAATTTGAAAGCCATCTTGAATTCCAGCACAAGGCTGAGAGAGAGAGAGAGAGAGAGAGAGAGAGATCAATTCCAGTCAAGACCTTTGAATCCTGCTGAGACAAGTTGAAAACCAACTGCCTTTTAAAATCACTCCTCCACCTGCGAAAACTGAACCAAGGAATCAGCACCATCTTCAAACTGGTGAACAGCCAGAAGTCTTCAGCAACCCAGAAAATACAAGACAACCAGCAAACAGGCCTGCATCTTTAAATATACCTTCAATGAGGATCCAATAGGTTTTTCCTGAAAACAGTAGACTTTTACACCTTGAGCTCTTAACGCCTCTTATCCTTTATCTTCTATCTATCTTCTCTTGTGTGTGCATGTGAGAGTGAATGCGTGCATGGGCGGTGTTGCGAATGGTTTGGGTGATGAATATTGTTCAAAAAATATTTAATCTTCTGTTTTAAAGCTACGAGAAAACCTGTCATTGCCTGTTTATTTGGCCAACAAAGCACAGGAGCTGAAACACTAATATAAACAAAAACACTGTCTATGGTCAGTTGGGAGGTGGACAGTGGAAACCAGCCATGCCATCACCTACCTGTCCATAACAGGAGTTTCTCTTTTGTTATTTTATATTTCCCTACATTACAACATGGACAAAACTTCAAAAGAAGGTCATTGGTTGGGATGTTCAGAAGTTGTAAAAGGTGCAGTGTAAATGGAATTTCTTTCTTTCTTAAACGGCTGTGTTTGCTGACAATGCCACCACTAGGTGGCACTGCAATGGCACATGCATAAATGCAGCCTGTACCACTAAAATGTCACAGTCTGTGACGACAGGCAGCTGCCAGGATTAAAGATGGCGCTGCTCAAATAATCACATGATGGCAACCTAAACACATGGCAGTACACAATGGCCGGAGGGGAGGGAGGGAGCGGGCCGGGGAGGGGAGGGAGGGAGCGGGCGGTGGGGGGGGGGGGGGGTTAAGGAGGAGAGCGCACCCGCCACCAGCAAGGTCTTCGGCTGCGCTCTCCCCGCACTCGCTCTCTACCCGCTCCCTAGACCCCCTCCCCCTTCACCCCTGCTCTGTCCGGCCCGGATCCCCCCACCATCTGCCACGTTGCAATGATGTCATCTGCGCATGTGCCAACCCCATCTGCCTGCGTTACGCGATGACGTCATCTGCGCATGCGCCAACCAGACCTGGCACTGCAGAACGCAGCGCATGTGCAGTTGGTAGGAACCAATCCAGAATTGAATGCAGAACTCCTGATGGGATCTGTCCAGAACTCTGTACAGTTTAAGCATAACTTACTCACTTTGCGTTCCAGCATTGAGTTTCAGCTCCAAATGGAGGCAAGTAAACCAATTTGACCTCACCACTGACAATTCCGTGCAGTCTCTCCCAACTCGGTGTCCTCCTCGGCATTTCGTTGAACCAGCACTACAGTCAGCTGACGGACTCAGCTCTTCTATCAATCATTAGAAATTATTTCAGTTCCGTTGCTGCGTTGGTCATTACGTGAAGTTTAGTAGCAGACGGTGTGAGAGATTGCTAGGTTGGGAGGTGTACAGTCAGCTGCTCTGTCAAGGCAAGAGAATGGCAAGCTTCCAACATAGGAATGACAAGCAAATGGCCAAGCTAGAAAAACATAGAAAGACTGGCTACAAATTATTGAATGAAAAGTTCAGACTAGAATTCACTCTGAAGGTCCTATAAAATACTGCCCTTGGAGGGGGTGCAGCACAGAGACACAATAATGATGCCAGGGCTAAGAAAGTTAAATTATGAGAATAGGTTGCATTGGACTAGGCTTGTATTCCCTTAAGCAGAGAAGGAGGGGGTGATCTAATTGATGTGTTTAAGATGATTAAGGAATTTGACAGGGTAGGTTGAGAATGGGCCTTAAGCTAAACATCCAGAAGACAAAGGTCCTCTATCAGCCTGCTTCCACAGCGCAACACTGCCCACCGACTATCAAGATCCACGGTGAACCACTGGACAATGTGGATAATTTCTCACACCTGGGGAGCCTCCTCTCAGCAATGGGAAAACTGGTACATGCTCATTAAAGACATATTTTCTCTGCCTACAATTTATTTCTCTTAACTGGTGAAAGTTCATCAGATCAGTCTGCCTTTGAGTTGCCTGGTTGCCTTAATCAAAGATGGCCGCCGACCCAGCATGGCAAAGGCAGGGTGTGAAGATTTGTGCGTCACAGCAAGGCGTCCGGCGGGAGCCGAGGCCTGTCTCTTGGGTTCCGCCGTTGGTGATTTTTTTTAAAAAAATAACCGTTCACGTGATGATGTGAGCGTGTGCAACAGTGTGTGATGTCCGTGCTGGAAGATGGCGGACGAGGTCGGCGGCAGGCAGCTGGGCTCCGGCTCCGACTCTGAGGCGCCGACGCCCACTAACCCGAGCCGGGGCCCGCGGCTGGTCAAGATCATCAAGTCGGAAACCGGTTACGGTTTCAACGTGCGGGGCCAGGTGAGCGAAGGCGGGCAGCTGAGGAGCATCAACGGCGAGCTGTACGCGCCGCTCCAGCACGTCAGCGCCGTCTTACCGGGCGGAGCGGCTGAGCGAGCCGGCGTCCGCAAAGGAGATCGTATTCTGGAAGTGTAAGTAACCCGGCGGCGGCCCCCGGCCCCGCTAACCGGCCTGGCAGCTAGGGGAAGGGGAAAAAACAGCAACCCCGTCCGGGAACGAAGCGGGCCACGGCCGGTTAACCGGCAAATATTAAAGTGGGGTCTGAGTGTAGCCTCTCCCCGGGGGGGGGGGCGGGGTGGTTTCTGTTTTTCTTTCTTCCACACCCCCTCCCCTGGAATGAGGAGATGGGGAGCTGGATTACGGCTCCAGGCTGGGGAGTATTTGTTTGAGGGAGCCGACATCTCACCCCAACCCTTCTCATACCTTCCCTACTCCTCACACGCCCCCTCACCACCACCTCTTCCCCTGGCACAACCCTGTATCATCTCTTTTTTTTTTCTCCCTCTCACACCTCCCCACATCCGTTCCTCACCACCCCATTCCCTCAGATAAACCCGTCCATTCCTTTTCCCTCACATACTTCCCCCATATCCCCTACCCCCCCCTCATGCCCTCTCTCCCAGCTTGCTCCTGTGTGCGCCCTGCCTGCTTGCCACTGCATGTGCCTGTCCCTGTGTGTGCCCCTCCCTGCACGCGTGCCCCTTCCTGCTTGCGCCCACACGTGCCCCTCCCTACTTGCCCCGTGCGTGCCCCGCCCCTCCCTTCCACTCCCCCCTTTTCCCAATCCCCCTCCACTCTGGGTCTTTCCCTTTTAATGGCTGCCCTCTTGCCCCAATTCTCTTTACCAGCTCCCTCACCCCTCTCTTACTGGCTCCCTTGGACCTGCCCCGACTGTCCTAATGAAGGGGCTTGATGGTGTGCGTCCTGTCTCAGCCATGTTACTTTCATGTAACAAACCTAATAATCAGACTATGAAGGCACTGTATAATTTTACATTGTTTCTGTAATCTGATACATGAGGTTCTCTCTGTATCGTGTTATGGAAACTTCCCCTCCGGGTATCCGTGCTTTACTCTCTCCCTCTTGTGGTTTGTTAATTGTGGGAACAAAATTGTCTGTTGGGAGCTTGTTCTCTAACATTGACTGCTGTTTTACTGATTTTAGCCACCAACTGTACGTTTGTATGATTTTAGAAGTTTTATTTGACATATTTCTCAGACCTTGACGTTTTTGTTTTGACTTAATTGTGATCTATTGCTGTAGCTTCCTGAACTGTGACTGCCCTGCTACTGGTGTACTGCCATTTACCTCTTACAGAAGCAGCATCCTTCTCTGTTGTAGGCAGGGTGGGGGCAGACGCGGGAGCCCCTTCCGGTACATTGTTTTCCCTCCTAGGCATGTCCAAGGCATTTGGATGTTTTGGAGGGAAATTGCAAGAAAAAAGGGATGAATACAGCAGTCAGTTCATTAAAAGCGGAAGCTGAACCTGGCTGGTAAAAGGAGTGGGGCATTTTTAAAAACTCAGATCTTGGTGTGTGGCTCCTCCTTTAATTGATTTAATTGATAAAATTAATATTGCCCAACTGAAATATACATTGATGGTTTGAGGTTTATAAGGAAATAACTTCTTTGAGGATCTCTAATTAAATGACCAGAACAGAGTTGAACAGGTTGCCATTGGAAACCAAATTAGTTGCAGTTTCACCTGCTTAGCCAGAGATATCATGTATAATAATTATACAGTTGGTTCTGAGACATCAAAGATTGGTTACATGAGAAGGCTGCAATATTAGGCTATTCTGCTGATCTTCACATTATCAATTTATGAAAAGCTATCATGAAATAATAGAACAGTGCAGTGCAGGAGGTGTCTGGTCAGTCACCTCTGAAAGAGCTCTCTGCTTGTTCATGCCCCTGCCCTTTCCTCTTCCGTTTACAGATTTTTTCTTTTTTTTTTGAGTTGTGGTCACTTCCCTTCTATAAGCTATTGTGGATAGTGCGTCTATCCTGGCAGGGCATTCCATACTTGAACAATCTTTGTACAAAAATAATTAGTTCTCCTAATTCCCTTGTTAGCTTGACACTCCCTAGTTACTGACTCATTCACCAGCGGGAAATAGTTTTTCACAATTTTCGTTATTAAAAATCCCTCATAATATCTCTTGGATCTTCTCTTGCCCTTCTCCGTTCGAGTATAGAGTTCCAGTTTCTCGCGTCTCGCTGTTACTATTTGATATTTGCTATTTTTTCTGCAGCAACAGCACCTTTAGCTAGCGCAACGCGCTTCACAGCACCAGCAAACAAAAATTGACATGCCACATAAGGGGGCTTTAGGACACATGACCAAAAGCTTGGTCAAATATGTGGGTTTTAAGGGGCATCTTGAAGGAGAGAGCGGTGGAGGGGTTTAGGGGAGGGAATTCCCGAGCTTGGATCTTGGGCAGTTGAAGGCACGGTCGCGAGTGCTGGGGAAAAGGAAATCAGGAATGCACAAGAAGCCAGAACTGGAGGAATGCATTATTCTCGGAGAGTTATAGGGTTGGCGGAGGTTACAGAGATAGTGAGGGATGAGGCCATGGAGGAATTTGATCGCAAGGGTGAGAAGTTAAATTGGCAATGTTGCTGGACTGGGAGACAATGCAGGTCAGTGAGCACTGGGTGGAACAGAACTTGGTGCCAGTTGGGATCTGAGTAGCAGAGTTTTGCATGAACTGAAGTTCATGGAGTCTTCTCAATCCAAAGTGTTCAAACTGCTGCCTTTTTGACTCGTGAGTCTGCATCATTTGTGTTCTGTTCGGATTTTGCAACTCAGGAGTGTTGGAGATCATTTAAGTCACTGCCTCATTGGAAGATGAATTGTAAATCAGAACACCAGTACCAGTCCATGTCAACATCTGAGATGTCTGCACATTAGTGACAGTGTAGCTTTGAACTTTGCATTAACTGCAGAGGCTCACTGACATGCACCTATGCAGCCTACAAAGACAAATAACTTGGATGCTCCTGCTCTGTTATAGTATGAATGGTTTAACCCATTTTGTAGTTGTGAAGTATAAGGGCGAGATCAATTGAATAATTCAAATTCCATCCCACGTGGGTGCCCCTCTTGTTTTAATACGTTTTTGGGATGGAAGTGATATGGAAGTTGGGCAGCTAAGTGTGATAGGCTATGGGGAAACTGAGTAGTAGCTTTAACTGGATAGCTCTTTGAAGGAGATAGCACAAGCCCAATGGGTCAAATGGCTGTCTCCTGTAGGATTCTGCAACTATTTACTTGTGTGGAGTGAAAACACTGATGGCGATCGGTTGGGTCAAATGACCTTTTTCGAGGGTTCTAAGCTCTTGTGTATACAGGTAGGGCAATGGGCAGTATGTTCCCCATTACTGCTGGTCCCTATTTCTCAGGCAGGATGTGCTAGTGACAGAAGCAAGCCAGTCCCTAAAGTGCTGAAGTGGTTTGGCCATTTGTTAACACACAACCATTAAAAAAAAAAGCCTTGGCATAGGGGCCTTTGGAAAAAGCGCACCAATTTAAAAGTTGTTTTGGGAACTATAGAAGTTCACAGTTTCAGTCCGCCACATTTGGTCGTCTTTTTCGCACAGGCCCTCATCCCGCTCCCTTGAGCTCGGCACACTGGGGTTAAGGTGGCCAATAACTTGCCCCACAGGCCTCTGCTCTTTGAAATTGGCCACTAGCAGTTGCCCAAGAGCCATTTGTTGTCCAGGGATTAATGCCCATCCCTTCCTGTGAGTAGCCCCTCCTTCATAGTGGTAACAGGGCTGAGATCAGGAATTCAGCTCTGTGGGTACTGCTCCCTGTCCCTGTGTCCATGCTCCATCAGTGGATTGGTCTCATGTGCCATCAGCCCATTAAAATAACAGCGCCGTCTTGTTTCGTTCGTGAGGCTTCAGCCTCATTCAGATCTGATAGATGGAAATAATTCTTGTGCTGGCACTGATTAAGGGGAAGGCTTGGTTCCAGTCTTCGACAACACTGCACTGTGTATAATTGGAAAATGAGGCAAGTCTGCCACTTGCCAGATTACTTTGCAGACTCTTCTTGCATTTATAACTTGTTTCTTAAAATGCCTGCCACCTTCTGGAATTGCATGTGTTGCAGAGAATACTGAAAGAAAGAAAGGTTGCATTTATTGAAGTGCCCTTGCTGGTTTCAGGGTGTTGGGGTCAGCTTGCTACATGTTCAGCAGTGATTTCCTTTCACCTTGTGAGTGCAGGAACCCCAGGTTCAGGAAGAGGCCTCTTTAAAAAGCCTTTCGTAACCAAGAAAGTACTTTTGAAGTGTGGTCTCTGTTGTAATGCAGGGAAATGCAGCAGTTAATTTGCACACAGCAAGCTCCCACAAACAGCAATGTGATAATTACCAGATTATCTGTCTGTTTCTGGTGGTTGAAGGATAAGTATAGGTCAGGACACCGAGGAGAACATCCCTCTCCTCCTTCGAAATAGTGCCATGGGATCTTTTAGAGATCTAAGACGGGACCTCAGTTTAACATTTCTTCCAAAAGGCTGCACTTTTGACAGCGTAGCACTCACTCAGCACTGCACTGGTGTCGGCCTAGATTGTATTCAAGTCTCTGAAGTGGGGCTTGAACCCATGACTTTGTGACTCATGAGATTGTGATCCGCATCTAAATCTCAAACCTTACTGATCGATAACGAGCTGATTCGTCCTTTCTGCTTCCTATGGAGAAGAGGCTGAGATTAGGATTTCAGTATCGTTTGGACCAGGCGGGACGGGGTAGCTAAGGTTGAAGAAGCAGTGCTGGGACCTCTGTTGACAGAAGCACAACTGCCCGATAGTGAAGTCCATGTGATTTGTTAAAAGGTGTTTCTTAAAAAAAAAAACAGCAGTGTTTAGTTGTGGTAGTGACCTACAAAATGTGTAGCTTGTGACCATAGGCACTGCAAACCCACAGTATCCTCCCCTGCAGCCTTCCTCCTTTCAGCTTTAGAGCTGCTGAGTACTTCAAGAACTAAACTAACTAAAGTGCACTAAAACTGTGCTCACCTGAACCCTGAAACCTGCCTGACGTAACTCCCTCATTCTTAACCTTCACATGTCCTCAGACTGACCTTTCAACCCTCTGAGTGCAAGTACTGAATCTATACATTTGTTTAAATTTTCCTACTTGTCACTGCTATTTTGAAGTTGAGCGTGGTGACAGTATCGAGGAAGGGTAGTGATCCTGCACCCATCGGTCCTGTTATGTCGACATGTCTGCACTATAGTTGCATTCGATACCCGTCAGGAGGCAGTCATACTGTATTGCACAGCTGTTTTTTTTATTTCATGGGATGTGGGTGTTGCTCACAAGGCTGGCATTTGTTGTCCATCCCTAATTGCCTTTGAGAAGATTAGCAGCAAGGATCAAAGTAGAAAAATAATTTGGAATAATCAATGGCATTCCCTGCATGTTAATGCATATTTAAACCTGAGCTGTAATTTGAAGGTGATGGTTTTGTTTTTGGAAAGGAGAATAATCCTTCCCCTATTTTTCTGTGGAATAAAGTGAATGTTCTCCGATTGGCAGGATATGATCAGTGGGTATTCCTGTACCTGGGGCTCAGCTTTCCACTATATCTGCAACAATGATTTGGATGAAGGAATAGAGAGCAATACAGTAGTGAGGCACAGTAAGCCATGTAGATTGGCACTGCAAGTTTAAAAAGGGGCAGAGACCAAGTGAGTGAGCAGAATTACAGCAGGTGGAGCCCAATAAGTATAAGAACATCCACTTTGGATTTGAGAAAGACAAATTGGAGTATTTTCTTAATGAGACACGTAACCACTGTTACTGGGGGTAGCATTTTTTAAAAAATTCATTCATGGGATGTGGGTGACGCTGGCCAGGCCAGCATTTATTGCCCATCCCTAATTGCCCTTGAGAAGGTGGTGGTGAGCTGCCTTCCTGAACTGCTGCAGTCCATTTGGGGTAGGTACACCCATAGTGCTGTTAGGAAGGGAGTTCCAGGATTTTGACCCAGTGACAGTGAAGGTACGGCGATATAGTTCCAAGTCAGGATGGTGTGTGACTTGGAGGGCAATTTGCAGGTGGTGGTGTTCCTATGTATTTGCTGCCCTTGTCCTTCTAGTTGGTAGAGGTCGCGGGCTTGGAAGGTGAAGGATTTGTCAAGGTGTTAGAAACGTGTGAAAATTTGCTGGGGGAGAAACTTGTATTTTGTGTGATCTCTCCACATCTACCTGCAGTGTCTCTGTTCCCACCTGAACCACTCAGTAAGAATGCCTGCCTTTCTCTGCCTGCACTGACCCTGATTCATTCTTCAGGAATGAGAACACGCTTATTCGGGGAAGGTTGGTTTGGCTGTAATATGTACTCTTGTGACCAGGGTTATTTATCACCATGGTCTGTGACTAGTCTACAGGTGAAATGTATTTACAGTTAGTACATGTTCATGTACAGCACTTGAGGTTATGATGTTACTCTTGTATTTTTCCTTCACGCTGTACAGTTCATCCAACCTTGGCAGTGTGAACTTGTTTTCCACTTCTGTGCCTGCGATTACAAATGTTACCTATCTAAATCCGAGCAACAGGGATATAGACTTGACACAATCCCTCTACAAAGAGCCAGCATGGACTTGATGGGCTGAATGGCCTCCTGTGCCATAATGACTCCATGACTCTAAAACGCTTCCCAATTCAATATTTAGAATTGTCAGGATCCAGTCACCTGCTGAGAGCAGGGGTTAAAGGTGATGAGATCCAGATTTCTCCAAGCCAGCCTGATTGTTGACTGCTGAGTGGTTATTTGGTTGCCTGTTGTCCTGGCAACAGGTTCAAACCATTTCATGGTGCAGGGGATCCTCAAGCTGATCGAAGAACTCAACTCAGCCAGTGTTTTTTTAAAAAGCACCCTTGCCTTTGGGTCAGGAACATTCATTACCTCCATATCTGTCTGATTAAACCAGAAGTGTATTTAATTGCAGCGGTGCAGATATATTTCTGCAATCTTAAATAGAATGAACTCAAAGGGACTGGCATTGGTGTATTGTGTAGGTTTGGGAGGAAGGGTTGTGCTCAGTGGAAGGATTGACCGGGCTGTGCTGTGTGAAGTGATCAAGACGTCACAAACTGTACGTGGCCTTCCTTTGGGTGATGCAGGCAGTTCTACTTGCACCTAGCACTGCCTCTGAGAAATCTTCAGTAGAGCTGGAAAAAAAAATCCTCATTTGCCTAAAACATCAGCATTTCGGAGTTTGTCTGTGTTTCTAACTCTACTTTTGCCATTTAAGAGAAGAGAGTTGCACTTTCAGTGCTTGAGTGAACTTTTGCCTTTTTAGTAAATTGTTCATGAAGATAAGTAAATGACACCACTGCTGTTTTGTATGCATTAAATTAACTACAGCCATATTGAATAATCTGTAATTATCCAGTTTGAATTTGAAAAACAAAGTAGACTACAGGAAATCTATGACAATTGGTGCCTTGATGCCGCAGGAGATAGCAGATCATGGACTAAATTATCATCTTGGAATTGAGTTGAGATGAAGTATCTTGTGAATTTAGCTGGAAGGATATGTTCTCTATCAGTTTGGTCTGGTCCGCTTGGCACTTGCCATCTCAATGTGATCTCATGTGGTAAAATACCTTTCTACATGTAGTACATTGACAGTGTATGTACATCTGGTCTACAAAACCATACTTCCTGTTATATTTTTGCCACATTTTGTGTTATCCTATTTGCATTTATAATGGAAAATATCCATGTAAACTCAATCCTCAATCTTCATTCTATTTTGGCTGCCATATCTGTTTGGCTCCAAATGAAAGCGTTACAGCTGAACTATCCCCACCGTCGTTCTTTAGTGCCTACTGTTTATGCGCCTCTTTAAAAATACAGTATCACCCGCAGTTTCAGTAATTCCAGTCAAACAAATGCATTTTCCAGTCAAATTCCAGTTGTGCACAAAAGTGCTTTTGTACAATTCTAATTCAATTGCTTAATTAAAATTCTTGCATAATTCAATTTTTTTGTTGACAAAGTGCCTTTGAATTATCGGAAGTGGACTGTGTCTTCAAATGATTTTATTGTTTCAGGTCATGAGGTTTTTCTTTTAATTAACTGTTTGAACTGTGATCTGTCATAGGCAATTCGGCCCTTCAAGCCTGCACCACCATTCAATACAATCACGGCTGCTCTTCCAAACTCAGTACCGTGTTCCTGCTTTCTCCCCGTATCCCTTGATTCGTTTAGCCCTAAGAACTATATCTAACTCTTTCTTGAATGTATTTATTTAACTGCTTTCTGTGGTAGAGAATTCCAAAGGTTCACCACTCTCTGTGTGAAGAAATCCCTCCTCATCTCTCCTAAATGGCTTACCCCTTATCCTTAGATTGTGACCCCTGGTCCTGGACTCCCTGCCATCGGGAACATCCTTCCTGCATCTAGTCTGTCCAGTCCTGTTAGAATTTTGTAGGTTTCTATGAGATCCCTTCTCATTCTTCTAAACTCTAGTGAATACAAGCCTAATCGACCCAGTCTCTCTCCATACGTCAGTCCTGTCATCCTAGGAATCGGTCTGGTGAACCTTTGCTGCACTCCCTCCATAGCAAGAACATCCTTCCTCAGATAAGGAGACCAAAACTGCACACCATACTCCAGATGTGGTCGCACCAAGGCCTTGTATAATTGCAGCTAGATATCCTTGCTCCTGTACTCAAATCCTCTCGCAATGAAGGCCAACATACCATTTGCCTTCTTAACTGCCTGCTGCACCTGCATGCTTACTTTCAGCCACTGGTTCACAAGGACACCCAGGTCTTAGTGCACTTCCCAATCTATCACCGTTCAGATAATCTGCCTTTCTGTTTTTGCCGCCAAAGTGGATAACCTCACATTTTTCCACATTATACTGCATCTGCCATGTATATGCCCACTCACTCAGCCTGTCCAAATCACACTGGAGTCTATTTGCATCCTCCTCACAGCTCTCACTTCCACCCAGCTTTGTGTAATCTGCAAACTTGGATATATTACATTTAATTACCTCATCTGTATTAATATATATTGTGAATAGCTGGGGTCCTAGCACTGATCCCTGCAGTACCCCACTAGTCACTGCCTGCAGTTGGTCCTTGTATATATCACAGCAGATTGACTAGTACATTATGATGTATATTTCATATGTGCCACCTCCTGAGCAGTAGTTCTGTGTACTTTGAATATTCTCTTTAGATCATTTAGATGTCAGTCATTTACGGCACAGAAGGAGACCATTGGGCCCATGGAGTCGATGCTGGCTGTCCAAGGAGCTATCCAGTTAGTCCCACTCCCCCGCTTGATTCTCCTAGTCCTGCAAATTTATTTCCTTCAAGTGGCCATCCAATTTCCTTTTGAAGTCATTGTCTCCGCTTCCACCACCCTTGTGGGCAACGAGTTTCAGGTCATTACCATTTGCTGCGTAAAAATGTTTTTCCTCACAATCCCTTGCATCTCTTGCCCAAAATCTTCAATCTGTGTCCCCTAGTCCTTGTACCATAAGTCAATGGGAACAGTTTTTCCTTGTTTAACTTAGCTAACTAAGCCTGTCATAATCTTGTATACTTCTATTAAATTTCTCCTCAATCTCCTTTGCTCCAAGGAGAGCATCCCAGCTTTTCTCACCTAACCCTGTAACTAAAATCCCCCCATCCCTGGAATCATTCTAGTAAATCTCCTCTGAACCGCCTCAAGGACCCTTGTATCCTTCCTAAAGTGTGGTGATGCAATACTCTAGTTGTGGCCTAAACAGAGCTTTATAAAGGTTCAGCATATCAATAGCCAGATCTTTCCAAATTTGTACATGAAACGCCTCTATTGAAAGGATATACTTGCCTACGAGGTGGTGCAACGAAGGTTCATTAGACTGTTCCTGGGATGAGAGTAGAGATTGGGCGTATACTCTCTCGAGTTTAGAATGAAAAGTGATCTCATTGAAATATATTTTGAGGGTTTGACAGGTTGGATGCTGATTGTCCAGAGCTAGGTCTCAATCAGTATTCTCAAGGGTGCGACCGATCGATTTTTGGACTCTAGGGGATGGATCGGTCGGGGAAGTGGAGTTGAGGTTGAAGATCAGCCATGGTCTTGAATGGTGAATCAGTTTTGCAGGGCCGCATGGCCTACTCCCATTCCTTACGGTCATATGTAATTGGATTTTCTTTTCTAAAAATTAAATTTCTGTGTATGACTATGACTTTTAGTTTTCACTGGGTAAAAAAGGAAAAGAAACCTTAGTTCATAGAATCCTTCAGCACGGAAGGAGGCCATTTGGCCTATCACGCCTGTATAAGACCTATCTAAATAGTCCCACTCCCTGCTCTTTCCCCATAACTCTGCAAACTTCCCCTTTTTAAGTGCATATATCCATTTCCCTTTTTGAAATCACTGTTGGAACTGCTTTCACTAACCTTTCAAACAGTGCATTCTAGATTACCATGAATGTGTGTCCTCTGGTTACCAACCCTCTTGACATTGAGTAAAGAAGAAATTGTTTCCAATCAAAACTCCTCAAAAAATTTGATCATGTTTTGATGGTTAAATGTTTCAAAAGATGTGCATCAGAGTGTGACCAGGAAGTTACTTGGGCAATTGATGGGTGTCAGATTTCTTGAGTTCATCCTGCTTCAATCCAGTTTGTGCCATTTTGGTTAAATAAGACTTATTTCTAACCAAGTGCACTAGCTTGGAGTACATAATGGTTGTGGTGGCTCAGATTGCTGCTGTTAGACCTAAGTATTTGGTTTTACATTCAGCTTAGACTGATGGGATGAGTGCCATCTCTGTTGTAAGGGTCCTGCAGTAAAATTGTTTTGATTGGTCTCTTAATTGGCACAGATCTATCTGTGAATAGTGATGCCACTATTCCTGACCACAATGGAGATATTTGGGTAATTTCCCCCTGTCAATCACTGCTGTAAGTGATTTGGTTTTATGCACATAACTTGTATGTAACTTGCCTTCACTCAGCATTTTGCTGAAAAATAATCCGTTTGTTATTATATAACTGTCCTCCACTAACAGCATTTTGTTTTAGAAATTGCTCTGCTTTTAGATGTTGCTGCAGTTTTGGGCATGAGTTCTGTTTACTACAGTTCACAAGAGGCTCTTAATAGATTCTGAAGACGGTTTCCTGTAGCGGGTTGTTTAAACACACCCTATTTGCTGATTAACTTGACCTTTCTGTCAAGTACACTGCTGCAAGTCTGCTTAAGGCCTGCCTCCAACTCATTGGCTGGCATAGTAGTACTGATAGATACTATATGAAGCTACAGCACAAAGCTGCCCATAACTTGGCAGTGACTTAACGTTGAGAGAGGCCACAAGAAGGGACTTTGAGGAAACGAACTTCCCTCCTGTAACCTGCGATGGGGTAGTGCAGGGGGAAGCTCCTTACTTTGTATCTACACCTGATCTTGATGCTGCCACAGGCTGCAAGGACTTCCCTCAGCTTGACATCGCAAAATATTCCCGGTGGTTGAATGTTTCAGTGCCTTTCCAGTGAATTTTATTTGGATGAGAATTTACACGTGTCGGGATAATCCCACAACAGGGTGGCGCAGTGGTTAGCACCGCAGCCTCACAGCTCCAGCGACTCGGGTTCAATTCCGGGTAGTGCCTGTGCGGAGTTTGCAAGTTCTCCCTGTGTCTGCGTGGGTTTTCTCCGGGTGCTCCGGTTTCCTCCCACCACCAAAGACTTGCAGGTTGATAGGTTAATTGGCCATTATAAATTGCCCCTAGTATAGGTAGGTGGTATGGGAATATCGGGACAGGTGGGGATATGGTAGGAATATGGGATTAGTGTAGGATTAGTATAAATGGGTGGTTGATGGTTGGCACAGACTCGGTAGGCTGAAGGGCCAGTTTCAGTGCTGTATCTAAATAAAAAAAAAAATTTTTTAATTGTAAATATTTGAAGGATTTTATAGTGCATCAAAGAGCCCCATACTATGCTAGACAGCAAATAAATTGTTTTGTAAAATGCAGATTATTTTACTTCAAATGTGTTTTTGAAGAAAATCTGAAAAATTGATAGATTTTGGTGTCGAAGTTACTTGTATAAGAAGCTGTGGAACACAATAAAGTCCAAGGGTCGTCTTGGCCAGCTGCCTGACACAATCTTGTGTCATGATATAACTGCAAGAAAAACTTTCATTCTTACAGCTCCTTTTGTGATCTCAGGACGTCCCAAAGTGCTTTACAGCCAATCAAGTGCTTTTGAAGTGACCTTTGTAATGTAGGAAACGTGACAGCCAATTTGCAGATAGCGAGCTCCCACAAAACGCAATGTGCTAATTGTCCAGGATGTTGGGGATCACTCCCCTGCTCTTCTTTGAGTACCATGTGATCTTTTATGTCCATCTGCGAGTTTGGACAAGACCATGTTTTAACTGCGTCTGCATCTCCGACAGTGCTGCACTCCCTCAGTACTGCGCTAGGAGTGTCAGTCTGGAGTGGGACTTGAACCCACAACCTTCTATCTCAGAGGCGAGAGTGTTATCAACTGAGCCACGGCTGACAGTTTTATTCTGCCTTTTTGCATCTCTAATATTCCAGGGTTTTTTGCGTACGTTGAATTACTGTGTGCAAATTATGTAGGAAAGCACAGTGGCCAGTTTGCGCACAGATTCCACAAACTGAAACTACCAGTTCTTCTGTTTTAAGAACCGGAGATCATGAGCAACAACTGAAGAAGCCAGAAGGTTAACCTAACTGGGAGTATAGCTCCCTAATATTGGAAATAATTGAGCTCAGTTTAATGCTGGGTTCAGCAATGAAAATTCTTGTCGTGAGAATTTGTTTACTGAAGTCTGGCTTAAAGTCAAGCTTTTCTATTTGCAAATCTGAAGCTTGTATTTATTAAAACTGTACTTTACTTTATTCTTAAAGAAAATGACTGGAGGTTCAGGTCTGCATATTGCTGACGTACAGTAAAGCTGAGTTCTGTTGCCACACTGAAGGTACGAGGAGTCCTTCATTGGTTGCTCTGGTAAGTTACAAGTGTGTTGTGATGGGAAAATTAGGACTACGCGGAGAGATGGGCAATCTTCAGTTTTTTCCCTTTCTGGCGTGCTCTTGCTCTCACTCATCCACACCGTCTGGACCCAGACCTCTCCTGCTGTCAGGGCCACCAAATTTAAGGAGTAACATGTGGGAGCAGGCTGCTGTCTGGAACAATGTAAGATTTTCGATGTTCTGTGGATTGCTGTTGTAATTACTTATGGCTACCAAGGGGCGTTTAGTGAGAAACCATCAGGTGGAATGCACTGATAAAATAACGCATTTTTCTCTAGCTATCCTTTGGTCAGGAATTCCAGATCAGTAAATGCGAAGTTCCTGGTTTGTGGGATGAAATGAAAGTGAATGGGATGTGGTTTGGAAAGTCAGAATTCAGAGATTTTTAATCTATCTTCATTGTGCTGCTTTAAGAAAGGAGAGAATGACTGACTTGCATTTAAACAGTGCCTTTCACAATCTCAGGCCCCAACCTCTACAGCCAATGCAGTACTTTTGATGTGTAGTCACTGTTGTGATGAGGAAACGTGGCAGCTGATTTGTGCACAGCAAGTTTCCGCAAACAGCAATGTGATAATCACCAGATAATGGTTTTTTTAGTGACTTTGGTTGAAGAATAAATATTAGCCAGGATGCTGCTGCTTTTCTTTGCCCCGGGATCTTTTATGTCCACCTGAGAGGGTAGCTGGGGCCTAGATTTAGTGTCTCATCTGAAATATGGCACCTCAGTGCTACACTGCCTCAGTGTTGCGTTATGTTGTCCTGAGATTAACTAAAGTTGTTCCGTTTGAATTTGGTGACGAACTGCATTAGACACTGACCACTGGGATCTTGGCCCAAATTAGCCCTGATATTTGGGGAGTGAAGTTTCTCCCATCTGCTGGGCATTCTCCATGTAGTCGTTCGATTCTCCTATCCCTACACACTTGTAAGTTACCAGAGCAATCGGTGAAGAAAGGATTCCTCGTAACTTCAATCTGGCAACAGAACTCCGTTTTACTGTAGGTCAGCAATATGCAGATCTGAACCTCCAGTCGTTTTCTTTCCTAAGGATCCAGTCCTCGGGCACAAACCTGCCCCTTATTGGGTGCAAAATTGATGAAACTGTAAGGAAGTTGCGGGATTTATAAAATGTTGCACTAGTACAATATGGTGGTCCCTGAGTCTCGTCGTGCTAGCAGACCTGAGGGGTGTGTGTTGTTAGTGTTATGGTTATTGCATTGGCCTAAGCAGTCCAGATGTTGAGAGTTCAAATCTCGCCATGACAAGTTGTCAAGTTGAGTTTGTGAAATTGGGTGATTGTGGGCTGACCAGGGAAAAATAACCATATAAGTATTGTCATAAGAACCCACCCAGCTCATGCATGTCTTTCAAGGAAGGGAACCTGGCTCTTTGACCTGCATGCGACCACACTATATGGTTGACTCTTTGCCTTTAGGGCAATGAAGGATGAGCAGCCTTGCCAGTGACGTACATACATGCACCCACGCCCTTCCCCTCTCTGAAATATAAGTAGAATATCGCAAATAATATAAAAAAGACTTTGAAGGAGCTTTACTCCAGAGAAAACCTGAGTTTGGCTGCACTTGGGAGTGTTCGATGGGGCAGAGTAGAGGAAATGTTTCATCATTTAATGCTGGTCCTAATCTGGGAGTGCTTAAACATTATTTCCTCTTCACCCATGTCCCTTGCCCTGATGAGCACAACAACTGCGCATGTAGGAGATGTAATACATGCCAGGCTTTCGAACTTTACACCTATTACAAGCTAAACTGTACCCTGTGCCAGAGACTAAAGTTACCCAAGAAAAATGATTCAGATAGAAGAATATTGAAGTAATATCTGTCTGTATTAGTAAACAAGTTGGTCCTTAAAGGGACTGTGCTGATGCACATCAATCACTTGAGGCTGCAGAGTAATTTTTCCAGTTTTTGTCTCAGCCCCTCCCCCTGGCCTCTGCTACCTTTTCGGTCCTGGGTTTTTGTCTCGCAGGAGGTTACGTGGCTGCGCGTGGAGGGGAAAGTGAGTGGTGGGGAGTTGGGTAAGATGTGTCTAATCACAATGCTTCTGACATTGTGTGGGACAGGCTTGGTGATATTTTCCTGCCCGTCATTTTGATATGTTGATGATTAACTTTCAACGTCCGGAAACATAGGAAATTGTAGAAACAAGAAAGGGCCATTTGAGCTAGCAAACCTGTCCCCTTTTAATCTCAATCCTCCTTCCTAGCCTTCGACTCTTAACACCTCCAATGGATCCATCTTATCCTGAATTAAATCTTTCTTGCCTGTCACCCCTGCCCTTTCCCACCACTGGCTCCCTGCTCCCCACAATGCATTGAAGCCAGTAGCTCATCTTTGTTTGCAAGTCCCTATTCTGTTTCCCCCTTGTGTGATTCCATGTGCGAGAACTTGCAGCAACATTTGCTAGCTGTGGTTGGTGCAACAAAGATTCTGCCCCTAGTGATATCCAAGCCTCACCAGCTTGTTCTGAGCCTTTAGGATGCTCAATTAAGCTGCAACTTAAACATTTTCAAAGATTCACAGGCACCTCATATCAGTCTGTGTTTTGTCTAACTGTGCGCAGCTGGGAATGTGGTGTCAGTTGAATTTTAGCTTAGGTTGACACACACTACTGATAAAGAAGTCACTTCCCTGTCATCAGTAAAACACAGAATGTGCCTCATGCATTTGTGGATTGAGTTGTGACGCTCCCAGAAATCTAACTCTTGACGCGAGTTGATTTTGACACTATATTGGCAGCTGTAGAGTTATGGGGAGGATTGAACCTTCAATAAGAGCTGGCATTTCTAGAGCAGTACTATGGGCTTGTTGGAACGCACTGAAAAAGGACCAGTGAAGACCAGCTAGTTCATATACCCTGCTAGCATAGGACAGAATGAATGTTCAGCATAGTATAATCCCAATCTTGTTGCATCTCTCCCTAGCCATGCACACAGTCTCTTGGATTAGGTGCAGAAACGTGTTGGGGTGGAAGAAAAGTTGGGCCAATTTAGGGCTAAAACTGGGGAGATAGTTCACTGACCTCTGAAGGTGATCGAACAAGCTCCAGGAGACCATGGCCATTGCGTGTCGCATTGCCCCTACCTACCTTCCATACGAGGTTATGTTGGTCGTTCACAGGAACTTGTCTAGCTCACTCAGTCTCGTGTCCTCTCATAAACCTTTTCCAGTGTATCTACAAGACCCACCATGTGAGGGGACCAGAATGGACACTGTAGTCTAGATGTGACCTGAGAAAGGCCTTGTATAGAGGAAGGATAATATTTCCAAGTAATAAAAACAGGAAATGTTATAAATACTCAGGTCTGGCAGCATCTATGGAGAGAGAAACTGAGTTTGAAAGCTCATTGATGTGAAACTTTAACTGTTTCTCTCCACAGATGCTGCCTGAGCTGCTGAGTATTTCCAGCACTTTGTTATTTTAGATTTCCAGCATCCGCAATATTTTGCTTTTGTTATATTTCCAAGGGTAGCTCTGAGTCAGAAGCCAAGTCCCACTCCAGAGATTTGAGCACAAAATCTAGGCTGACACTCCAATGCAGCGCTGAGGGAGTGCAGCGCTGTCTGAGGTGCCGTCTTTCAGATGAGATGCTAAACTGAGGCGCTGTCTGCTGTCTTGGGTGAATGTGAAAAATCCCATGGCATTATTTCTAGGAACAGGAGTGTTCTTCCTGGTAATCTGCCTAATATTTATCCCTCAGTCAACGCAGCCTGCCAACACGAGAATGACCCATTTATTCCTTATCTCTGCTTTCTGCCTGTTAACCAATCCTTAATCCATGTCACAATATTGCCTCCTATTCCATCTGCTTTAATTTTGCTAACCATCCTCCTGTGGGGATCTTTATCAATAGCCTTCTGAAAATCCAAGTATAATATGTCCACCAACTCCCCATTATCAATTCTGTTAGTAACATCCTCAAAAAAAAACTGCAACAGGTTCGTCACGCATGATTTCCCATTCATAAATCCATGTTGACTATGCCCAATCAGATCATTATTATTGAAGTGTTCATTTATCATAACCTTTAGAATAGATTCTAACATTTTCACTACTATTGATGTAAGGCTGACAGGTCTGTAGTTTTCTGTTTTTCTCTCTCCCTTCCTTCTTAAATAGTGGGGTGTCATTTGCTACCTTCTGCAGGAACTGTTCCAGAATCTATAGAATTTTGGAAGATGAGCTTGTGCGAGCAGTGAGCCCACATCCATGGAAGGAAAAGCTAGTAAAATGTATCTTTTTCTCAGTGACATCTGTTTTTGTGAAATAGTTCTGACAGCAGACAGTTTAGTTCACTAGAGACCTACTTATTTCCTCACATCCTAAGATACACTCATTAGAATTCATACTCTTGGAGACGGAGCAGAGAATGATTGAATTACCTGTGATCCTATAACAGCTGGTAAACCAGCAAGGTGAGATAAAGTATACATATTTATTGCATTATCCAACAAATTGACTTTTCCCAGCTTGTCAATATGTAGTTCATGTGAAATGTGCATTGTGCTGCTCAGCAACAGTCGAAAGATAGAGTCAGAGTTATGCAGCACAGAAACAAGCCATGTGTGCTGTGTGCCATGAGGTACTTGCTGTGTTCTTGTTCAGCTGCTGGGTAGCATTAACTTGCCGATCCATTTTTGGCAATCAAATCCTTCCATGCCCTCTTTCTCCCCCTCTCCTCCCTTTGTGTGAAGGATTTTTCAATAGCTGTGCTTTCCTTGTAAGTTTCTTGCTTCCCATGTTATTTAGGTACTGCTTGTCTCTCCTGAATAGCTCCTTCTGTCCTGAAAATGGTCTTGGCACTTGCCGAAGTGACATTGTTATTTTTACACCAGTTCAACAGCCATTTATTTATATGCTTGGTTTCCATGGTAAGCTCCTTTCCCAAGTGCCAAATGTACTTGTATTTAGCTTCCTGTTGTTGAGATTTGAGACAATTTTCAATTGCGTGTCTCAAGCCCCTCTGGGACTGCTCCACATGGCCTATCCACTATAGGGTCATTGCCAGTGGCTCTATTTCTGTTCCCTTCTGTAGCTCTTCCAATCTCTGCTCAATACGTGCAGCTACAGCTCTAAATACCTAGCCATGTATGCATGTTGCCCATGTCACATGGCTATCTTGTATATTGCAATCTGCTTCCATGTGTTGAGTTTATTTAGAATGTTGTACCCCTTTTGTGGGGTATTAGATATGATTGGATAGCCCTATTACCCTTACATTGTGGCATTATAGGATATTGCTAAACATCCTTTACCCCTAATGCAAGTTTAAGGACTAGGAAGCATTGAAGCTCTGGTTAATAGTCTTTATCTCATAGGCTTGATTTAATACTAAAACAGAACCCTTTGCATGCTGTGTCTGAGGAATAGGTATCCATTACAACATTACAACTCACATTCCAAGGACTCCTTCAGGAACATTGGAACAGGAGGAGGCCCTTCAGTCCTTCCAGCCTGTTCTGGCATTCAGTTAGATTGTAGCTGATGTGTATCTTAACCCCATTTACCCACCTTGGTTCTGTAACCCTAAATACCCTTGCTTATCAATAATCTATCTCCTTTTTGAAATCTTCAATTGAGCCCAGCCTCAGCAGTTTTTGAGTTGTTTGAAAGCTTGTTGTCTTGGCTACTTACACTACCCTCAGCAAGACGAGATCAAAGCATCCCAGGGAGCTCCTATGTCTATATCTGTTTAATTACATCCTCCTAACATGCCATTATGTCAGTGTATTCTAACTATGTCTGGTTAACCCCTCTCCAACGCTTCTGCCCAATAACATCTGTTATTAAATCTGACTCTTGTGCCTAAACATCTGAAAGCCATGGGTTCTGGTGATCTCCAAGGTTTTATCGGTAGGGATTCAGTGATAATGGGGTCATTGAAGATCGTGGGGAGATGGCTGAGTTTTGTCTTGTTCAAAATGATCATGACCTGACAATTATTTTGCACAATTACTAGGATGGAATTGTGCAGCTCAGAAGTAAGCCATTCAGCCCATAATGCCTGTGCTGGTTCTTTGAAGCAGCTCTCAAATTAGTCATACCCCCAAGTGCACTTTGCCCACAGTACAGCAACAATATAAGTAAATTGAGTGTTCCCATTAACAAATGGTGCAAGGACTAGAGGACACAGATTGAAAGTTTTGGGCAAAAGATGCAGGGGGTGTACACAGTGGGTGGTAATGACCTGGAACTCGCTGCCCACAAGGGTGGTGGAAGCAGAGACAATCAATGACGTCAAGAGGAAGTTGGATGGCCACCTGAGAAACTTGGAGGACTACGTGGATCGAACTGGGGAGTGGGACTGACGGTGTGGCTTTGTGGAGAGCTGGCATGGATTTGATGGGCTGAATGGCCTCCTTCTGTGCCATAAATGACTCTGACTCTATACACTGCCAGTTGGAGTGCAAGTTGAGGATGCTGTACTGAAACCTCTATCCTGTTGTCTGACTATACCTTGCTTCTAAATACATTGTTACTCATTGAGACACAAGTGATAAGTTCAATTCCTGAAGGTGATGTAGAGGATTGTTATGTATGAAAGAGTAGTTACTTGCTCTCTGCTGCCCTAAATGGATCTGTTTGAAAACCTCAAAGGGGATTGGGTGCACTAATTCAAGATAATCCATGACAAGGTGACAAAAAGGCCCAGGTTCATGCAGTTGAAAGAGAGGCTTAGGACTGACTGAGTCCTTCACACCCAGGCAGTTGTGTTCTATTTCCAATTTGACTGTTGTTTTTGTGAACCTGGAGGTTTGGAAAGGACCTTTCTTAGCATTGTTGCCTTGTTGCCTTGTTGGTGTATAACTCCTAAATCAGAACATCAGCATCTCGGTATCAAAAGTTTGAGATAAAACTCAATGAGATATTGCATTAATCTTTGAGGTCTCCAGGGTTCCATGTTTTTCATCTAAACTGCCTACAACAGTAAAATGCTTGATACCCTCATTGTATACAGAGGGGCTAGGTTGGGCTGAATGGCTGCCTATATTTATCTTTTAATCATTGGATAAGCTAAACTGTGTGGGATTATTTCAGAATCAAATGCATGTCCCATGAGATTTGTTACGGGATTACATCAGCTGTTAATTTTTATTGTATGTGTGGATTGTCATTGGCTGTCAGTGACTGGTATGATCAGATTCACACCCTAGGGTTGTCATTCAACTCTGCTGATGCTAGATTATCAGTCTTTAAGGTATTTAGCTGTCATGATGTATAAATAAATGAGTTGTCTGACAAGAGTAGTTCCCAAAAAGATTAATTACCCTTTGCTTGCATCAGTTCAGGCATAATTCTATTCTTTATGTCAAAGCTGTCTTGGCAAAGATGCCATGTATGGAAAATACGCAACAGGCCATGAGCATAAAGCTGTTGATATGTTGAGTAATGCATGTCTTGGGAATGTCTCATTACAAATTGATGGCAGCTGTTGTCCTAAATTAGGTCTACTGTACACTGAGACCCTTGTGTTTGATCACTAATGCACTGACACCCTGGAAAAATATATTCTTGGCATTGTGAAAGTTGCTTTCCCCTCAGATCCTACATTATTCAAATAGTTACACAACGGCCTTGTGCTGAGCTGGCAGGAGGTGACTCATCAGAAACCCCACTAACACGAGGTTCGCAATCCATGGAATACTTCTCCTTTCTAATTTCGAGCACCATTGTACATCCCTGGGTTAGGTGCAAGATGAAGCTTCCACCAACAATATGCTGTATTCCCAACTACCAACAGTGTCCTGTTAGTAATACTGTGACAGCATGATTTCTCATTGCCATCATTCTTGGGACTTCTGAGGGAGACCTGAGTTCAGTTTGAGCTAAATTGTAGAGAGTTTTGTGAGGTGTTTAAAGTAGAATTTTTGGGGGGCATTCATCAACCCCTCTGCCTTTTCCTAACCTTTGACCCCAGCCTTTGCTGATTTTATTCTTTTGTCTGTTCGTGTTAGATTGTCTCAGTGATTAACATTTAACATTCTTGCGCAAGGTCCTATTCACTTTAGTTAGCACAGACTAAACTAAGGAAGGACATTAATGTCCAGGGAGTAAATAGTTATGGAACATGAATGTAAAAAGATGGTTAAAAATAAAGTGAGCGGAGTTGCTATTAAAAATGGATTAAACTGCACAGTACACAAAGCGTCTAATAAAATGGGAACTGGAGGTAATACATTATGAGGAACCATCTGGCTGCAAGACAAAGTAAAAAGTAGGAATAAAGGGTAGCAATTCAGAGTGGAAGTAGGGATCAATACTGGAACCACTTTAAAAGTCATATAAATGGTTTAGTTGTTGGAATCGAACACAATTTCTAATGGCACTAAATTGTGGGCGGAAAATAATACTGAGGATGACTGCAACAAATTACAAGACAAATTGACCAATGAACTTCAACACATAAGTGTGAGATATTTTATTTGGGTTTAAAAAAAAGTCACATCTTACTTGGAAAACAGGAATCTAAACAGGAAGAAAGGAATCGAGGAGTATAAATACACAAATTGCTAAATGTAGTGACACAGATTAATAAACAAAACAAACAAAAGCAAGCCAAACACGCGTGTTTATTTCTGCAGGGATGGAATTGAAAAGTAGCGAAGTTGTACAAAATTTGTATCAAACCTTGGTTAGATAACATTTGGAGTACTGTGTACAGTTCTGGTTGCAATATTATAAACCGAGGCACTGGAGAGGGTGCAAATAAAAATTGAAAGGATGGTCCCAGAAATGTGAGGTTATACCCACTAGGAAAGGATGAAGAGACTGGGTCTTTTTTCTCTTGAAAAGAGTAAGCTGAGGAATGACCTAATACAGGTTTTTAAAATTATGAAGGGTTTTGATAGAGTAGATGAAGAGAATGTTTTCACTTGTGGGGAGGAGCATGACTAGAGGCCATCAATATAAAATAATCACCAAGAAATCCAATAGGGAATTCAGAAGAAACTTTTTTTTACCCAGAGAGTGATGAGCATGTGAAACTTGCTACCACAGGGAGTGTTTGAGGCAAATGTCCTTTTAGGGGAGGAAATCTGCTGTCCTTACCTGGTCTGGCATACATGTAACCCACAGCAATGTGGTTGACTCTTACCTGCCGTCTGAAAAAGCCTAGCAGGCCACTCAGATGTCCAGGGCAGTTGGGGATAGGCAACGAATGCTGTCCTTGCCAGTGATGCCCACATCCCATGAAAGAATCTTAAGAAAATAGTTTGCATTTAGATACACATAGATGCATTTAAGGCGAATGTAGATAAACATGCGGGAGAAGGGAATAGAAGGTTACATGGTTATATGAGGAAGGATGGGAGGAGACCGAGTGGAACATAAACACCGGCATGGACTGGTGAGCCGAATGGCCTATTACTGTGATGTAAATTCTATCTAATTCAATTTGGCACAAATGTTCGAAAGCTCGTCGTTTCTTTCTGTCTGACTCATTGAGACATCAGTTACAAGACTTTCCAAATCGACCTGCTGAGAAATCCATGCAAGTAATGTTTGTTTGCCTGATGTGGAGTGTGCACATGCTTCCTGTAGAGAACTAAATGAAATTCAGGGAGAAAATAAGCAAAAGGCAAGGCTTGGGGGCCCCCAAACACGGGCAGAGGTACTACTGGAGTTTAATCAGCTACAACCACGCAGCCTACAAAGACAGCATTGATGAGTTACCACTGCTGGTCCAGCTGGGACCATCTAATCTGTTAGGGCATTAGCTTTCATGATCATCTGGGGCTGAGTCGGCAGATTCCCAGCCTTAATCAACTGTTCGGTCCCTCGGATGCACTATTAAATCTGGCTGGTCTGCCTGGCTCAAATATTGTCAGATCTACCCCGGGAACTTTGCTAATGTTAGGTAAATAAGCATATAGATTTTGATGAAATAGTTCATAATCTGATTAACACCATTGGGGCAAGTCATTGGACAATGATGACTGTTTGCCCCCCCCCCCCCCACTTTAAACATCTCCTCCATTTCATAACTTCTTCAGTCTCCTCTCTTCATCCCCCTACCCCTTTTTTTTCAACACCTTGAGATTCTTGATCTATCTTGTCACCCATTCTAATCTCTCTTCCTAACTGTCTTGTTTGCCTTGTATACTTGTGAACTGCCTTGTTATTTTTCTTTACATAAAAGGCACAGTATAAATGCAAATTATTGATGTGACTTGCTGCACAATGCAACCTAGAGGTGAGAAAATTAGCGTTAACCAATGATTTAATAATCGATGTGAGTTCAGATGCTGCTTCTTCGTAATTAGCGTGCATCATAACTGGTAAGTAGAAAGTATTATAGGATGCAACTATTTCCAGCTTTCTTGCATGCTGTTAATTTCCCTTCCGCTCTCAGCTCTTTGTGCTATGGACATGGGCCACATGCCACAGCTTGTCATTATCTTTGGTTTTTCATGTGACGTTCTTATAATCTAGTTAAGAAATCTGACCATTTGTGGGATTGAGCTTTCTCTACCGTTGTGCCTCAGTTACTCACTTTACTCCCACCATTGTTCTTGCATTGCAGCCAACACAATGTAAATTGGCGACGTATATTGGCAGTCTAAACCACTTCAACTGTAGATTTGCACCAGTTGATCCAGCCTCCACCTTGTGGTGTTTTTACCTGGTGCTGCCATTGCCTTTTATACAGACAGAGCACTTAACAATCATTTGTAGATTCAACTGAAAATCAATAGCCATCTGCTTGTTAGGTAATTTGACTGTCAACCCTGGAGAAGGCATTCAGAGGCTATTTGGGCGACTGCAGGTAAATCTGCTCCTTTGGAGCTGAAACAAATAGACTACTAACTGTTAACACAGCATTGCCTCAACAGTTGGGACAAAGCAGGTAGAGGTTGCTTTGTGATTTGAAGTAGGTTAGGTGCGATGGAATTGATTGCACCATTCACTTGGGAGGCAGCAGTCTTGCAGAGTAGGTTTATTTATATCAATGCTTGTCTTTAACAGGTCAGGATGTATTTTAATGTGTGCAGTAACTGAGATTAGTCAGGTTGCTGTGCGCTGACGAGCATCACAGTTGGGGCAGTTTCCCTTTGGAATTTTTTGAAAAGTTCCTGGTCCCACAACTTAGATTGCTGATGACAAGCTTATAATTAGTAATCTATTCTGTAATTACAGTGAGTACTGTCAAAGGTTTTGTGTACTTTGTATTGTCCAACTTGCAGTACTGTCCCGGTTTTTCAGTGAATTGATTGAGATGGGTTGAAATCGTATTTGGTGACCTTTATGTGTATTTTAAGAGTCATTGTCGGGTGGGACTGTTGTAATCTTGAGTAAATTTAGGGTAGGTTTATTTAGAAGTTTTGATCACTGGTTTCAATCCAAGGAATTGCATTCTTCTGTACCTCAAGGGGCAGCACAGTGGCGCAATAGTTAGCACCGCAGCCTCACAGCTCCAGCGACCCGGGTTCGATTCTGGGTGCTGCCTGTGTGGAGTTTGCAAGTTCTCCCTGTGACCACGTGGGTTTCTGCCGAATGCTCTAGCTTCCTCCCACAGCCAATAACTTGCAGGTTGATAGGTAAATTGGCCGTTGTAAATTGCCCCCAGTGTAGGTAGGTGGTAGGAGAATTGGGGGAAGGTGGGAATGTTTTTTTTTATTGATTCATGGGATGTGGGTGTCACTGGCATTTAGTCCATGTGAGGTAGGTACACCCACAGTGCTGTTGGGAAGGGAGTTCCAGGATTTTGACCCAGCGACACTGAAGGAACGGCAGTATAGTTCCAAGTCAGGATGATGTGTGACTTGGAGGGGAACTTGCAGGTGGTGATATTCCCATGCATCTGCTGCTCTTGTCCTTCGAGGTGGTAGAGGTCGCAGGTTTAGGAGGTGCTGTCGAAGGAGCCTTGGTGCGTTGCTGCAGTGCATCTTGTGGTACACACTGCTGCCACTGTGTGTCGGCGGTGGAGGGAGTGAATGGCACCCCATCTACAAACAATCAAGCAGGCTGCTTTGTTCTGGATGGTTGAGCTTCTTGAGTGTTGTAGGAGTTGCACCCATCCAGGCAAGTGGAGAGTATTCCATCACACTCCTGACTTGTGCCTTGCAGATGGTGGACAGGCTTTGGGGAGTCAGGAAGTAAGTTACTCGCCACAGGATTCCTAGCCTCTGACCTGCTTTTGTAGCCATGGTATGTATATGGCTACTCCAGTTCAGTTTCTGGTCAATGGTAGCCCCTAGGATGTTGATAGTGGGGGATTCAGCGATGGTAATGCCAGTGAATGTCATGGGGAGATGGTTAGATTCTCTCTTGTTGGAGATGGTCATTGCCTGGCACTTCTGTGGCGCGAATGTTACTTGCCGCTTATCAGCCCAAGCCTGGATATTGTCCAGGTCTTGCTGCATTTCTACACATACTGCTTCAGTATTTGTGGAGTTGTGAATGGTGTGGAACACTGTGCAATCATCAGCGAACATCCCCACTTCTGACTTTATGATTGAAGGAAGGTCATTGATGAAGCAGCTGAAGATGGTTGGGCCTAGGACACTACCCTGAGGAACTCCTGCAGTGATGTCCTGGAGCTCAGATGATTGACCTCCAACAACCACAACCATCTTCCTTTGCACTAGGTATGACTCCAACCAGCAGAGAGTTTTCCCCCTGATTCCCATTGACCTCAGTTTTGCTAGGGCTCCTTGATGTCAAGGGCAGTCACTGTCACCTCACCTCGAGTTCAGCTCTTTTGTCCATGTTTGAACCAAGGCTGTAATGAGGTCAGGAGCTGAGTGGCCCTGGCGGAACCCAAACTGAGCATCACTGAGCAGGTTATTGCGAAGCAAGTGCTGCTTGATGGCACTGTTGATAACACCTTCATGACTTTACTGATGGTTGAGAGTAGACTGATGGGGTGGTAATTGGCCAGGTTGGACTTGTCCTGTTTTTTGTGTACAGGACATACCTGGGCAATTTTCCACATTGCAGGGTAGATGCCAGTGTTGTAGCTGTACTGGAACAGCTTGGCTAGGGGTGCGGCTGGTTCTGGAGCACAAGTCTTCAGTACTATTGCTGCAATATTGTCAGGACCCATATCTTCTCTTCTCTTTGGCCTCCTTATCTTGAGAGACAATGGGTAAGTGCCTGGAGGTGGTCAGTGATTTGTGAAGCAGCACCTGGAGTAGCTATAAAGGCCAATTCTAGAGTGACAGGCTCTTCCACAAGTGCTGCAGAGAAATTTGTTTGTCGGGGCTGTTGCACAGTTGGCTCTCCCCTTGCGTCTCTGTCTTTCTCCCTGCCAACTACTAAGTCTCTTCGACTTGCCACATTTTAGCCCCGTCTTTATGGCTGCCCGCCAGCTCTGGCGAACGCTGGCAACTGACTCCCATAACTTGTGATCAATGTCACAGGATTTCATGTCGCGTTTGCAGACGTCTTTAAAGCGGAGACATGGGCGGCCGGTGGGTCTGATACCAGTGGCGAGCTCGCTGTACAATGTGTCTTTGGAGATCCTGCCATCTTCCGTGCGGCTCACATGGCCAAGCCATCTCAAGCGCCGCTGACTCAGTAGTGTGTACAAGCTGGGGATGTTGGCCGCCTCGAGGACTTCTGTGTTGGAGATACGGTCCTGTCACCTGATGCCAAGTATTCTCCGGAGGCAGCGAAGATGGAATGAATTGACACGTCGCTCTTGGCTGACATAGGTTGTCCAGGCCTCGCTGCCATAGAGCAAGGTACTGAGGACACAGGCCTGATACACTCGGACTTTTGTGTTCTGTGTCAGTGCGCCATTTTCCCACACTCTCTTGGCCAGTCTGGACATAGCAGTGGAAGCCTTTCCCATGCGCTTGTTTAATTCTGCATCTAGAGACAGGTTACTGGTGATAGTTGAGCCTAGGTAGGTGAACTCTTGAACCACTTCCAGAGCGTGGTCGCCAGTATTGATGGATGGAGCATTTCTGACGTCCTGCCCCATGATGTTCGTTTTCTTGAGGCTAATGGTTAGGCCAAATTCATTGCAGGCAGCTGCAAACCTGTCGATGAGACTCTGCAGGCACTCTTCAGTGTGCGATGTTAAAGCAGCATCATCAGCAAAGAGCAGTTCCCTGATGAGGACTTTCCGTACTTTGGACTTCGCTCTTAGACGGGCAAGGTTAAACAACCTGCCCCCTGATCTTGTGTGGAGGAAAATTCCTTCTTCAGAGGACTTGAACGCATGTGAAAGCAGCAGGGAGAAGAAAATCCCAAAAAGTGTGGGTGCGAGAACACAGCCCTGTTTCACACCACTCAGGATAGGAAAGGGCTCTGATGAGGAGCCACCATGTTGAATTGTGCCTTTCATATTGTCATGGAATGAGGTGATGATACTTAGTAGCTTTGGTGGACATCCGATCTTTTCTAGTAGTCTGAAGAGACCACATCTGCTGACGAGGTCAAAGGCTTTGGTGAGATCAATGAAAACAATGTAGAGGGGCATCTGTTGTTCACAGCATTTCTCCTGTATCTGATGAAGGGTGAACAGCATGTCAACGGTCGATCTCTCTGCACAAAAGCCACACTGCCTCAGGGTAGACTCGCTCGGCCAGCTTCTGGAGCCTGTTCAGAGCGACTCGAGCAAAGACTTTCCCCACTATGCTGAGCAGGGAGATTCCACGGTAGTTGTTGCAGTCACCGCGGTCACCTTTGTTTTTATAGAGGGTGATGATATTGGCATCGCGCATGTCCTGGGGTACTGCTCCCTCGTCCCAGTACAGGCATAGCAGTTCATGTAGTGCTGAGAGTATAGCAGGCTTGGCACTCTTGATTATTTCAGGGGTAATGCTGTCCTTCCCAGGGGCTTTTCAGCTGGCTAGAGAATCAATGGTCTCACTGTGTTCCGATTTGGTTGGCTGTATGTCCAGCTCATCTATGACTGGTAGAGGCTGGGCTGCATTGAGGGCAGTCTCAGTGACAGCATTCTCCCTGGAGTACAGTTCTAGGTAGTGCTCAATCCAGCAGTCTATTTGTTTGCGTTGGTCAGTGATTATGTCCCCTGATTTAGATTTGAGGGGGGCGATCTTCTTGACGGTTGGCCCAAGAGCTCTCTTCATGCCATCATACATTCCTCTGATGTTTCCGGTGTCTGAGGCCAGCTGAATATGACTGCATAGGTGTTGCCAGTAGTCGTTTGGGCAGCGCCTGGCTGTTCTTTGTGCAGTGCTTCTGGCTGCTTTAAGTTAAGACCCATAGCCTTTGCAGTATCCAGTGCCTTCAGTTGTTTCTTGATATCACGCGGAGTGAATCGAATTGGCTGAAGTCTGGCATCTGTAATGCTGGGGACTTCAGGAAGGAGCAGAGATGGATCATCAATTCGGCACTTCTGGCTGAAGATTGTTGCAAATGCTTCAGCCTTATCTTTCGCACTGATGTTCTGGGCTTCCCCATCATTGAGGATGGGGATATTTGTGGAGCCACCTCCTCCAGTTAGTTGTTTAATTGTCCACCACCATTCACGACTGGATGTGGCAGGACTGCAGAGCTTAGATCTGATCTGTTGCTTATGGGATCGCTTAGCTCTGTCTATTGCTTGCTGCTTATGCAGTTTGGCATGCAAGTAATCCTGGGTTGTAGATTCACCAGGTTGACACCTCATTTTGAAGTATGCCTGGTGCTGCTCCTGGCATGCCCTCTGCACTCTTCATTGAACCAGGGTTGGTCTCCTAGCTTGATGATAATGGTAGAGTGGGGGATATGATAAGCCATGAGGATACAGATTGTGGTTGAGTACAATTCTGCTGCTGCTGATGGCCCACAGCGTCTCATGAATGCTCAGTTTTGCATTGCTAGATCTGTTCGAAATCTATCCCATTTAGCACGGTGATAATTTACTTCAGTTTAGTTTAGCGATACAGCACTGAAACAGGCCCTTCGGCCCACCGAGTCTGTGCGGACCATCAACCACCCATTTTATATGAATCCTGCACGAATTCCATATTCCTAACACATCCCCACCTGTCCCTATATTTCCCTACCACCTACCTATACTAGGGGCAATTTATAATGGCCAATTTACCTATCAACCTGCAAGTCTTTTGGCTGTGGGAGGAAACCGGAGCACCCGGAGGAAACCCACACAGACACAGGGAGAACTTGCAAACTCCACACAGGCAGTACCCAGAATTGAACTCGGGTCGCTGGAGCTGTGAGGCTGCAGTGCTAATCACTGCGCTGCACAACACGATGGACGGTATCCTCAATGTGAAGGCAGGACTTCGTCTCCACAAGGACTGTGCGGTGGTCACTCCTACCAATGCAGTCATGGACAGAAGCATCTGTGGCAGGCAGATTGGTGAGGTCAAGGTCAAGTATGTTTTGCCCTTGTGTTGGTTCCCCCCACCTGCCACAGACCCAGTCTAGCAGCTATTTCCTTGAGTGCTCGGTCAGTAGTGGTGCTACTGAGCCACTCTTGGTGATGGACATTGAAGTCCCCAACCCAGAGTACATTTTGTGCCCTTGCCACCCTCCGTGCTTCCTCCATGGTGTTCAACATGGAGTACTGACTCATCAGCTGAGGAGGGCAGTAAGTGGTAATCAGTAGGAAGTTACCTTGCCCATGTTTGATCTGATGCCATGAGACTTCATGGGGTCCAGAGTCAATGTTGGCGACTCCCAGGGCAACTCACTCCCAACTGTAGACCACCATCCTGCCACCTCTGCTGGGTCTGTCCTGCCAGTGGGACAGGACATACCCAGGGATAGTGATTACAGCGTCTGGGACCTTGTCTGTAAGGTATGATTCCATGAGTATGACTGTCAGGCTGTTGCTTGACTAGTCTGTGGGACAGCTCTCCTAACTTTGGCACAAGCCCCCAGATGTTCGTAAGGAGGACTTTGCAGGGTCCACCAGGCTGGGTTTGCCATTGTCGTTTCCGGTGCCTAGGTCGATGCCGGATGGTCTCTGGTTTCATTTTGTATTGACTTTGTAGAGCTTAGGTACAACTGAGTGGCTTGCTAGGCCATTTCAGAGGGCATGCAAGAGTTAACCACATTGCTGTGGGTCTGGAGTCACATGTAGGCCAGACCAGGTAAGGACAGCAGATTTCCTTCCCTAAAGGACATTAGTGAACCAGATGGGGTTTTACAACAATCGACAATGGTTTCATGGCCATCATTAGACTAGCTTTTAATTCCAGATTTATTAATTAAATTCAACTTCCACCTTCTGCTGTGGTGGGATTTGAACCCATGTCTCCAGATCAATACCCTGGGTCTCTGGGTTACCCGTCCAGCGATGATACCACTACGCCACCGCCTCCCCTGTTGTAGGGAATATGGGATTAATGTAGAATTAATATAAATGGGTGGTTGATGGTCAGCGCAGACTCGGTGGGCCGAAGGGCCTGTTTCAGTGCTGTATCTCTGACTCTGTGATTCAATACAGGGAAACACATGCTTTTACCTTGGGCAATCTATAGTAGGACTTCAGGATCTTGAATATTGTATCCCTGATCCATTAATTTCCTTGTGTCTCAGTATCAGAAACTTGTCTGATCATGATCAATTGTGGCTCAGAAGGTTGTGGGTTCAAGTCTCACTTCAAAGACTCGAGCACAAAAATCTAGGCTGGCACTCCAGTGTGGTACAGAGGGAGTGCTGCACTGTAGCACGCTGCCGTCTTTAAGTTGAGATGTTAAGCGAAGGTCCTGTCGGAAATTATAGGTGGATGCAAACCGTCCCACAGCTCTATTCAACGAAGAGCAGGGGAGTTGTCCTGGTCAATATTTGTCCCTCAACCATTCCTAAAACAGATTATCTGGTAATTATCTCATTGCTCTTTATGGGAATTTGCTATGTGCAAATTTCATGGCTGGCCTGTTTCCTGCATTACAACAGTTGACTATGCAACAAAAACACTTAATTGGTTGTGAAGTGCTTTGGAATATCAGGTCGTGAAAAGCGTGATATAAATGCAAATTTGTTCATTCTTTCTGATTTTAGATTCATCTACCAATGAAGCAACAGTGTGAAGAACAGCTCCCTCCCATATCTCCAGGCTTACAAATCTCTCAGAACGAACCTCTGAATAAAATATACAAATGTCTTTAGATATGATTAGCCTAAGGGCTGTATTGCCTGGACTGAGGGGTCACAGTCTGGGTCCCCTGCATTAGTTGAGGCTATTTGACTGAACAGGTTGGTACTGGACTCCACGGCTTTGTCCCAGTGATCTGCTGCAGCCTTGCATTACTTCTCTTTAATACTGAAATACTCCCAGCCCTCAGCTACATCATTGGTAGTCACTCACTCGCCGTATATTCCTGTCCTGTGGAACTGCTGACCCACTACCCTCCCATCTATAAATTAATTGGCTTTGTTGTTTTTGAAAATCTGAACTGTAAAAATGATGTATTGCAAAATTATTTCAACACTTGACTGGATGTGACGCAAAACTGAAATAAGTGATTTGGTTTCATACTAAATTTGTAACTTTGGTTTGTGGTCTGCTTAACATTTTGCTGCACATTATACTGTTTAAAAGAGATGTGATAGCAAGAGAGCATATCCGTATAAAGTTTTGTAACTATAAATAGTGAGTTTTTTGCACCGGGAGCTTAACGTGTTTGCAGAGCTGCATGTCCACTTTTCGACGAATTTTCTAGATTCAAAGAATTGTGAACTCTAATATTTTGAGGTCTTGGGTAGAAGTATTTTTTAATGTGGTGAATACACCCATACTTAATATTACCTACCAAATATTTACGGCATTTAAAATCGCACGATGCTGCCTTGACTCAGTGTTCACAGTCTCGCCTGAGTCGGAAAGTCAAAAGTTCAAGTCCCATTCCAGAGACCTGAGCCTGTGAACCAGGCTGATACTCCATTGTCGTACTGAGGGAGTGCTGCACTATCAAAGGTACTGTCTTTTCGATGAGATGTTAAAGATGCTGTGACAGTATTTCCAAGACGAGTTGGGGTTTTCTGTATCCTGGACAATATTTATCATACTATCAACATCACTAAAAAAGGTTATTTGATCATTTATCTCATTGTTGTTTGTGGGACGAAGGTGTGCACAAGTTCGATGCTTTGTTTCCTACATTTTAACAGTGACAACACTTCAAAAATAAATTGCTTTGTGGCATACTGATGTCATGGAAAGCACTATATAAATGTAAGTTATTTCTATCTAAATGTTTTGTACAAACCAACCCAAAGTATTGAGTACTGTTGGAGAAGGAAACATAACTAAGACAATACTAGAATGGAGAGGAGGCTTGGGTTTGGACAGGACTCAAAACTTAATATTCCAATTTATAATCTGAGTTATAGGGAGAAAAGAAAGGAGGTGGGCAGTATTAATAACGGATTCTATCACTGTCCTGGAGCATAAGGATGTTCTTGGGGATTGCGTTAATACATCTATGTAGATGGAGTTAAGGAATGGAAAGGTAAATGGTACAATTCTTGGTCTGCATTACTACCCACTGAACAGTGACGATGAGATAAAGGGGAAATTTTTAGACTGTTCCGAGAGGCAATAATACCGGGTGATTTTTAATGATCCCAAGTTAGAATGGGGGAAAGGTAATATATGTGGTGGAAGTGGACAATCCATTTTTGAATGCATCGAAGATTGCTTCCTAGCTCAGTGTGTTTATAGTCCAACAAGGTAAGAAGTTTTCTTTTATCCAGCTTCAGGAAATTGAAGTGAGGCAAATGGCTGTAGAGCAAAACAGAAACAGTGACCTACAGCATAATTAAGTTAGTTGTGAAAATAAAGAAGGGTGGTGGAAGAGAGCGTGACCAGATAAAGGCCAAGTTCATTGAACTAAGAGGAATATAACTTGAATTAACTGGGCAGAAAAAGTATCAAAGCAAGTTGACAGATAAGTCAGGGGCAGCCTTAATATGAAATGCATGAAGTACAGAATAGACATATAATGAAGCAAAAAAGGATTGCATTAAAGCATGAAACTCTTCAAATAAATGAAAACTTAGCTAATATAAGGAAGGCAGGTGATAACCCTGGGATTAACAACAGAAAATCATGAGGAATAAAGTGCGTATTGGGGAGGTGAAAGGGAGATTAGAATAAGACGACTAACGGGTACTTGGAAAGAATTGGGATAGAATGGCTTAGGGAAATAAGATGTAATAAATATTTTGTGTTTTAACTTTTACAATTGCTGGAGATGAGTATTAATTTACTAGAGGAAGATGGAAAACAATTGTTAGAGATAGCTGTAGGAAGGGAAATGGTCTTGACAGCGCCAGAGGCTGTTGAAAGAAATTGGAGGGGAGTCAACAGAGGCTGTGGCCTTTATTTTTTAATCAACCTTGGGTCGTAGAACTGGAGAGCTCAATGCAAAATGCTTGCTGAGGAAGGGAGGGAAGGTTAGCTGTTAACTACAATTAGTTCGACTAATGTCAGCTGTAGGCAGACACTTAAACCATAATTTCAACATCCAATTTAATAAGTATTTAGGAGTACAATGGTTAATTGGGGACAGCCAGCATGGAATAAGTGCAAAAGTAATTTTGAGATATGCTTAAATCTCATTTAAAATAATTTATTGTGACAGTAATTTTTAATTGAGGTTGCTATAATGTACCAGGATGAGTGAAAATGTTTAACATCAGTAGAGGTAATAAAACAGAAGAATTAATATTGTGTAGCAGCACATTGCACAGCATTATCTGCTAATGCATGAGGAAGGGAGATTATAGTTAAAAGAGACAATTAGTGTTTGCAGTTCTTTTGAATTATTGTGATGGATTTTTCTGTGGAAATAAGGATAAGACTAATGGCGCTCAGTTATGTGCAAATCAGAAAGCAGTTTTTTACTTTTGTTTGTTTCAAGTCTGAATACAATCTATCTTTTTCCCCCCTGTCTGCACCTCATATGACATTGAGTTCAGATTGTAACTTGCACTTCTTAGTTCAGACTGTACTGCTCATTAACAATTCTTCAATCTGTTTAAGGAGATGCAGTTGTTTGTCCTGTTCACACAGGTCCCAGATACCCTGTAGAGGGTGCTGACAGCAACTTGCCCTACAAAAACTCATAGAAAGTTTACAGACAAGTACCACTCACAACAAAATCTGGCCCAATGTGTATAAAATCTTAGAGTCAAATTAATTGGTTTGTAAATTATTTTTTTGAAATTTGAATTAATTTCTAGAAATGGCTGATGTATTTTTGCTTAGCCGTTTTGTGTGAGCTGTACTGAATGCAGGTTTACAAGTTTGTGGTCGAGCTGCACGGAATACGTACGTACAGGTGTTTTGGCTGCACTGAGATTTGTGACTTCTGGTGTAGTTTAGTCAGATTTTTGTGTCCGAAACTCAAATACTATGGTTGAAAGGTCACAGTCCTGAAACGTTGACTGTGTCTCCACAGATGCTGCCAGACCTGCTGAGTATTTCCAGCATTTTCTTGTTTTATTTCAGATTTTACGTGTTTTATAAGACTAGGATTACTTATACCATCTGATATGGCATAGTTTTGAGTTTGTAGTTCTGTCCGACAGAGGCCACAGAGTCTCATTGTTAAGTGCGCGGACGCTCAGGTGATTCACGGTTTAAATGTCTGGTCGGGAAATGTAGGAAATTGAATCTGGAGCTTGTGGTTGATGAGGGATCAGTGAATCAGAATAGCCTGCATATGTGACTATAGCAGAGAAGCACACATTGTTGCACTCTTTTCTATTTTTGAAGTGTGATGAGTGTGCATGTAGAAATGCAGTTTTTAATACTTTATCGTAATGTTAAAGCAGGAGCGTTCTTCCCCAATGTTCTGGTGAATATTTATCCCTCAACCTGATCATTACCCCATTACTGTTTGTGGGAGTTTGCTGCACGCAAATTAGCTGCCACATTTCCCACACAACACCAGTGACAGCACTTCAAAAAGTAATTTATTGGCTGTAAAGTGATTTGGATGTCCTGAGATTGTGAAAGGTGCAATATCAAGGAAAGTTTGTTTCCCACTTCAAGATTTAGGGTGATGTTGTTCTGCGGTAAAAGAAAGAAGGTTTTGCATTTATATAGCACTTTTCACAACCTTGGCTTGTCCCAAAGTGGTTTGTAACTGAAATGTCGATTTAGATTACATGAAGTCTCTATCATGGGATTTAAGGACTTTAAACGTGCTGCAGGAACAACTAGCTGGCATCTTCAGTGCAGTGCTGCATTGTCGGAAAGCTATTACTGAGGGAGTGCTGCAATGTTGGAATGTCTTTGTTCAGATGAACAGAAAAGATCCCACAGCACTATTTGTACACTGTTGAGTCTTCCTGTGTCCAGGCCAACACTTCTCCCTCAGCCCCTGCCATTGCTATCAGTGAGACCCTAAAGTGTGAAAATTGGCATTTGCCCAGTAACGTTGATTGTACCTCAAAAGTAGTTCATTGGATGAGAGCTTTGAGACATCCTGAGGATGATACAGGATTTATATAAATGAAACATTCTTCCCTTTAAATATAGATAATGCACAGCAATGGTTATAGACGTGCCTATGTTGTAAATCGTGAGGTCTGATGCTCCTCGTTGCTGAATTTTGTCGTCAGAATATTTGATTGGAGATGTCATCATGAAGGCAAAATGTATTAAGCTGCTTTCCTTAAAATATCTCAAATGAATTGTCAATAATAGTCGATTAACTAACTGAATTAGATTTGAACTGGATATTTCCTAAAGTAGCAAAACACAAAAATTAATGTTTTTTTTCCACGTCAGTAAGCGTCTAATTCTACTTGTACACTCAGTTCATCGACTGCACTATACTACAAATCCAGTTTCTATGGCATCCACAATGGCAAAAGGTGGCAGTCTGTTTTTCTCAATTCCATTCTTAAGTCAGCCACAGCATGTGGGGTAACAAACCCGAGTTGATTATCCGCTAGTTTTTCTTCCTTTGGAGTAATGTCTAGTCTTTACGCTGGATACCTACCTCACTGGATGGGTCAGTTCAGAAAGCGGACATGCAGTGTTGTTGGCATAACAGTATTTTACCCCATCAGGGCTGATCTATATGGCAGGTGGTCCAAGAGCCCCTTTGACTTGGTCCTTGGAGCTCTTTTTTAAACTTCCCAGGTCTGGAAAAAGCAGTTTTCTCTTGATGGATTTTGATCAGGTAGCAGCCTTTACCAATTTCCCAGGCCTGGGAACTTGAAAGGCTTAAAAGGGAGGAGCAGAATGATTGATTGCAATGGAGAGGTTCTTGCTTTTTTTTTGTGCATCTAATTTTAGTGTGTACATCCTTTCTGAGGATGACTGATGATCGTGTACTGTCCACTTGCATGTTTTGACGTGTATCTGACCCTTGCCTCTAAAAGGTTGGATGTCCCTGCCGTATTGTTACCCTACTCGTTCTAACTTCTGATGGTTTTGCGGGATTAGCGCTAGTTCTGTTGTAGTCACTGATTGAACTGGGTCAGTTATCCCTGTGGGCATTATCTGCTTGAACCCTTTAGAGTCCCAGATATTCCTTTATAACTTGATGTAAACAAAGAATTGTAAAGGAGTTGAGCTGTATGTAATTATTTTGAAGAAGTATTTTTATAGCTGTTGGAAGTTAGGTCTGTAATGTCATTTTTAATCCCTTGTTCTGAGAGATGCAGTGGGAATTGCTTTTAGGACCAGGTTGGCTGCTTGCCAAGTCTACAGCATCAATAACAAAGAATTTTAGACTTACTTCAGCTTTTCATTTTTCCTTTTCCAGTACAGTGGTCCTAATGAATTTGTGGACCAGTCCTGTGCTCATGACAGAAGGCCAGATTTACGTAACAAAATATTAACAGGCACGTTGCTTTGCTTTGAACAGTGCTTCCGATACAGCAGCAGTCTCATCGTTAATTCAGTATGCTGTACTGAGGTAGTGTTGCACCGTCTGAAATGTTGTCTTTTGGATGAGACGTTGGCTAAGGTTCCCATCTGCCCTTTCAGGTGGTTGTAAAAAATGCCATGGTACTATTTCAAAGAACAGCAGGGGAAGTTCTCTCTGGTGCCCTGGCCAATATTTCTCAACTAATATCACTAAAACAGATTATTTGGTCATTATTTTATTTGTGGAGTTTGCTGTGCGTAAATTGGCTGCTGTGTTTCTTGCATTACAACTGTGACTAAACTTCAAAAGTACTTCATTGGCTGTAAAGCATTTTGGGACATTGAGATTGTGCAAGGTGCTATATAAATGCAAATCTGAGCAATCTCAAATAGTTATTCCAAGAGATGGGAGATTTGCCAGGAGTGAGTGTTTACCACTTCAAACTTACAAGCTGAAGAGTTCCCGAGTCCTTTCTGGAATCCTGGATAAGTAATGAGATGTAGGACTTTCTGGGCAGATATGCCCTGCATACAGTGTGGATTGTGGAAATACTGAGGCGGTAAAATGAAGCCGGGAGTGGGACTGAAGGGATAGCATGATATTAATGGGCCGAATGGCCACCTTCAGTGCCATAAGTGGCTCTGATTCTGTGACTAGTGTTTCTTTTTTGTCTCTTTTTTTTCTCCTCTTTTCTTTCTCTCCTCTCTGTGGCCTGTGTTGCCCTGCCAGTTTCTGCCTTAACTGTGTGAGAAGGTGACTGTAAATCTGTGCTAAGCCTTTGTATTTTAGCTTTTTGGTGAGCTGTGAATAAGAGAGTTTGTCACTCCTGGTTTGTGTGTAATATCCAGCCATTTAACGAAAGTTTGGAAACCCATTTTGAGTCTACATTAAGGGCTGAAAGTATGTTTCTATGAGTAGAGTATCGTCAATCCTTAGGTTTGCTCCTGTGTTACGAACAGTGTATAAAAAAGGAACAGCTTTCAGAACATAACGGACATCAGTTGCTGTCAGATTATTGGGGAAGTGGAATGTTGTTTATAAACATTGACATGATCTTGGCCATTTTCCGATGCACAATCTTTTGGTCCCATTAAAAATGCTCAACAAAACGCCTGCCATAAAATAACCTTGGCAGGTGAAGAAAGAAAGACTTGCATTTATATAGCACCTTTCACCGCCATCAGCCGTTTCTAAGCGTTTAAAGCCAATGAAGTACTTTTTGAAGTGTAGTCACTGTTGTATTGCAGGTAATTTACTTCCCTTAAGGTCTCGCGTCTAAACAATGCCCATCGGTAACTCTGCCCTGCCACTACTGTTGGTGAAATTTGCAGGGTACACCATGATACCTCATCCAGAGGGATATCCTTCACAATGTATGCTAATTAGATCCAATTGCCAACTTTAAGCTGCTTTTGTACAGTTGGATTTTGGGGAAACTGGTGTCCACAAGCTTGCTGCCAGTGTTAGCCTTGCAAAATACTATGGCTGATTCATATCTGTGATAAACTAGTGGTACCAGTCTTCCACTAAGAGTAAGGAGCTGGATTTAACCCAACCATTGGTGGACATGCCATCAACCACCTAGTCTCAACGCTTTGGAATTCCCATCCTAAAGCCTCTCCTTTTAAGAACCTTTTTAAAGCCAACCTTTTGGACCGACCTTTCTGTCACTCAACTTAATATCTCCTCCTTTGGCTCAGCATAACCTGATTATGCTCCTGTGGAGTGCCTTGGCTCAGTGGTTGCACTGTTCCCTCTGAGTCAGAAGGTGGTAGATTCAAAGCCTTTTGCAGATACTTGAGCACAAAAATCTAGGTTGACCCTCCAGTTCAGAACTGAGGTATTGCTGCAGCGCAAGTGGTGCAGTCTTTCGGATAAGTAGTTAAACTGAGGCCCTATTTGCCCCTTGTGTGGATGTAAATACCCTTGGGCAGTAATTCGAAGAACAGAGAAGTTTTCCCCAGTATCCTGGATATTTTTACCCCTCAACCAACATCAATAAAACATTATCTGGTCATTATGGCATTGCTGTTTGTGGGCAAATTGGCTGTTGCATTTCCTACATTACAACGGTAACTATATTTGAAAAAAATAGTTCATTGACTGTAAAGCGCTTTGGGCTATCCAGAAGCAGAACTTGAACCCACATCCTTCTGACTCATGAGTGAGTGACCACAGCTCTCGTGAGTATGCTTCACCAGTTCCCTGTCCTGCAACTAAGTGATATTTCCAGACCTCTCTGCTCCCCCCACTACCCTGGCCAATTGGTCCTCACCACCCCGCTTTCTCGACGCTCGCTTCCTGCTTCCCTACCCCCAGCTCCATGCCGCGCCGCTTCCCTCTCCTCGGCCGCTCGCTCCTATGTAGCCCCGTCTCCCCTCGTGGCCCTTGCTTCTTCAGGCGACGGACGGAGAACGATCAAATGTGGGAGCGAGTGGCTGAGAGGAGGGAAGTGGCACGGCCTACAGCTGCGGGAAGTGGTGGTGGGGGAGGGGGTGGAGAGTGGGGAACCATCAGCCAGGGGTGTGGGGGGAGCAGCAACGTCTGGATTTGCCCGATTTTCTTCTCTATCGATCAGGGTGGCAATTCACTATCTGCCAAAAGTATCAGGACATGGAAATTCAGTCATAAAATACCTTTTGTATTTAATAGGATTGCTGGAATATTAAATGGATCTGAGGATTACAGTTAGTATCCTATACTACATACTAGTGTATTACTGGGCTTCCATCCAACTTAATGTAAGGCGAGTTTGCTGGAACAAACTAGCCATAAGCATTTCTTGTGATAAATTGAGCAGTGCCATCTTTAATTCTGATAGTGACGTTTCAGTGGAAGAGGCTGCATTTGCGCAAGTGCTCATACTGCACCACCTAGTGTTTGCATTGTCAGCAAATTCAGCCATTCATTAAATGCTTTGCTGAAGTACTTTGTGTCTTAACAGTGTCCCTCTTGTACTCTTGAAGAATTTTTACCCCTCCCCTATTGGCAAGAATCTTGGAGGTACACAAAACACTTGAACAAACAAAACGGTGTGCGCTTTGAAAGCGCTTCAGTGTCCCATACATGTACAGAATGACTGCTGCCCAGGCAACTATTATACTGCCCTCTCTCTAGCTACCCTGCTAACCATTATTATCTCATCTAGGCACAAAGAGCATCCCCAGTTACAATGCTACTGTTGCTGTAGTTGCATAGATAACCAAGACGGACATCTTTGAATACAAGCTCTTTCTGCAGAGAGATGGGGAGAGGGCTATTTGGTGATTAATTTCCTAAGTGTCAGATCATTAACCCCACAAGTATTTCTCTAGATTGAGGTGTCCAAGCTTTGTGCTAATTAACTTTAGGGGGCCTTAGATAAAGTTTAAAGCCCTCAGCCCATTAATCTTTCAGAACCTCAAGTTGCTGACACTAACTGATCTTGGTTTAGGATTTATCTGCCGATGAGGGAACAAAATGAAGAGCAGTCCTTTACAAACCTCTCAGGCCCACAAGTTCAAATAGGACAAATAAGAAAAAAACAAATATAGGAGAGTATCACTTGGACTTCAAGGGCTGGATTAGTGGGGCTGCGAGTGGTTGACTGTCCGGAGACCCTTGTTCTATATTTTTTGTCTTACAATCCCCATGCAGATGCTTTTGGCAAATTTCAGCCACCAGAAGGTTTACATTTTTTTGATTAGCTTCAAACCCTAAACTATGCTTTAATCTGATCTCTCAGTAACATGGTAGCAGGAGAAAACTTTACCATTGCGAGTCATTGTTTCAGCACGTCACGCACATACTGCATGACTAATTATGCAGAGACCAAACTGGCTGGAAGAAGGGTGTTTTCCATGAGCTTATCCCCATTGCATGAATGGGAGGAAAAGCACTCGCTTATCTCCATGGAGGTGGGAGTCTTTTTAAACTCATTGTTTGGTATTGGCAAGGCCGACATTTTTTAACCCGTAAATAAAGCAAAATGCTGCGGATGCTGGAAATCTGGAATATAAACAAGAAGTGCTGGAACCACTCAGCAGGTCTGGCTTCTCTTTCCACAGATGCTGCCAGACCTGCTGAGTGGTTCCAGCATTTCTTGTTTTTATTTTTTAACCCGTCCCTAGTTGCCATTAAGGACGTGGTGGACTTCTTGAACCGCTATAGTCTACGTGGTGAAGGTGCTTCCCCAGTGTTAGGGCGGGAGTTCCAGGAATTTGATCCAGTGACATTCTAGGCAAGGCGATCTATACCCACATCAGGAAGCTGAGCGACTTGGAGGGGATGGTGTTCCATGCACCTGCTGCCCTTTTCCTTCTAGGTGGCAGAGGTCATGGGTTTGGGAGGCGCTGCCGAAGAAACCTTAACATGCTGTAGTGCGTGTTGTGGATGGTATTAGTGCAGCTGCGGTGCACCAGTGGTGAAGGGAGTTGATATTTAAGCTGGTGGATGGGTTGCAAGTAGATGCTTCCTAATTAAATGCGCAGTTGAAGTGCAAATATTCCAATCCCCTGAATTCATGTTTTCACAGCTCAGCGTACTATGTGTTGCTCTGTTGTTTAATCCCCACCAAATACAACACATCCTTTTATATGGAATGCAGCCCTGATTTGCGTGAGGTTTTTGTTAATGTTGGTTCAGTAATATTCTTCTGGGTTTCTGTTCAGGGTTGAAGTTGGCTGTGGCTCCCACCGAGCTGTTGAACTGGGCGATAGTACAAGTGTGGTAAATTGGGCATCTGTTCTCAGCAGCATAAAGAACTCCTGACCCAAGCAGAATATCTCTTGGCAAGCAAGTGCAGCGTTTGCTAGGACTGAAGTGAAGCAGCCAATCCGTTGAAAGCCTGGCGTTCAGAAAGAACTCATGATGTTTTTAACCCTTTCTCAATGGAGCGCTTGTGAAGAAACGTCTTGCAGTTCGGGACAATGAAATTCACATGAAATTAGGACACTGTCCTTTCACCGCTCGGATCCGGGTTTGAATTCAGTGCAGGATAAGTCTCTGGCTCTGGTTGTAACAACGAATATGTGTGAGAATTTTGTGAAGCCTCATCTCACTTTGTAACAGGTTTGGGTACACAGCATAGTCTAATTGCCGATCACACATCTCACAAGTGGCTTGCACTGGAAACTGAAATTTACACTGGTATAATGGAAAATATTAGTGAGAAATATTCTCGCGATCGGAGCGAGGGCACATTAGGGCCGTGAAGGGTGAGCTTTGCATTGCATTTAATCTGTATCGCTAAGGCTTCTTGTTGAGGCAATGTGGTCCAGACCATTATTCATCCAATCTCTACTGTATCTGATGTAGAAAGGCTTATTACTGACACATAGGAACAGAGGTGGCCATTCAGCCCGTCCAGCCTGTTCTGCCATTCACAAGTTTTGGCTGATCTGTTTCTTAGTCATTTAGTAAATTCTTCTGGAAAACTGGATTCTTGAACCTGGAAAATATCCAGGCATTCCTCACTTTGAGCATGAAAATTAAAGAACAGGAGCACAGTCTTGTATTTCTATAGAGCCTTTCACAACCTGAGGACATCCCAAAGTGCTTTTCAGCCAGTCAAGTACTTTTTTGAAGTCAGTCTTGTGATATAGGAAATGCAGCAGCCTATTTGCACACAGCAAGCTCCCACAAACAGCAATGTAATGGTGACCAGATAATCTCTTTTTTTAGTGATTTTGATTGAGGGATAAATATTGACGCCATCAGAGATAACTTCCCTGCTGCTCTTTGAATTGTGCTTTGGGATTTGTTGCATCCACCTGAGAGGGCGGATGGGGCCTCGGATTAACGTCCGTTCAAAAGAAGGCATCTCTGGTGCGGCACTCCTTCAGTACTGCACAGGAGTGCCAGCCTAGATTTTTGTGCTTGGGTTTCTGGCATGGGACTTGAACCCATAACCTAGTTATTCAGAGGCAAGAATGCTATCAAACAACAGAAACAAATTCCCTCTAAGTGGACAGAATTATTCTTATAGATAGCAACTAGAACCATTCTAGGTGCATTACAGAGGCCACAGTGAGTCTGGTAGGTGGGGAGGGAAAAAACAAACAAACGTGAGCATATAATCCAAGCTGACATCTCTGCAGCACTGAGTTATTCAGGGTCATATGTGCTGTCCTTTGGTTGAGATTTTAAACTGAGGCCATTTATTCCCTGTTCAGGTGGATGTGAAAGATCCCATGGAGCTGTTTGAAGAAGAGTAAAGGAGCTCTCCAGGTATCCTGGCCTTCATTTATCCCTCTGAACAACAGGACAATCATATTAACTGGTTTTATATCATTATTGTTTCTCTGACCTTGCTGAGCACAAATTAATTGTGGGCTTGGCCTACAAATGAGTTACTACATTTCAGACGTACATCATTGGCTGTGAAACTCTTGGGAGTCCTGAGGACTGGAGAAGCATTAACAAAAAGCAGTTTTGCTCCTGCATTCGTCCGAAGCTAGTGAAATAATATCGGCCAAGTTATTGGCGATCACAACAGAGCAATGCACCTTATCTGACTGAGAATTGTGTTAATAGTATATTGCACAGTTGATGGGCTTTACGTGAGATTTTCTTTGTGCTGGTGACATGCTGGATTAAGGGTACCGATGCACTGTGCCTGAATCGTAAGGCGCTGTTTTTTGCCACACCGTCCTTTCCCCATGCACAGGGATCCTGAATTTGGAGGTATTTGCTTAGATCGGCGAGGCCAAGATAATTACCCGAAAGAAAAGACCAGGGTGAGTTTCAGGTCGCTGCCCAAATAAAAGATCCTACCAGACTGTTTGAGCAGCTGATAACAGCCTGAGAGCAGTTCTCATTCCATGCGTTATGTTGCTACGTCACCTGTCATGGTGCTGAGACCGAAAGAGGGGCAGAAATGGGGCTGGCTTTTTTTTTTCATTACTTTTCTTCCCACCCCCCCCCCCCCCCCATTTTTGATGCTGCTCTGAAAATGTTTCTATTTAGTCAATCTCAATTCTTAACATTCTAACTGACCCGTTGCTGCAAGTATTAGAGAAATTGCTGAAAATAGAGCCATATTGTCGAAGCTTTTAGTCTTGCACTCATCAGGACAATCGCAAGAATAACCTATGTAAAGGAAAACAACAATTTATACTGCATGAGAAGAGAGTGCTGATTGGTTGACGAGAACTCTGATTGGTAGAGGCGTTGCCATAGCGAATGCACCAGTTTACGGTGACTGACAGTTAACTGCCAAGCTTTGTTTGAAATTTAAACCAGGCAGCTTGACTCTGGTCAAGGCATTGCCCTGAGGAATGAACCAGCAAATGGCTGTCACTTGTTCAGCTGAAACAGGCATAATGTTTGTACATATTCTTTCTGTCTGTAAAGAACAGGGCCCTGTGTATTAATATATACAGCTTCCATGCGCAAATGTGCCACACAGCGAGCCCTACTGACTATCTTAAATTGGTTGTCAGCGTAATTCTTAGCACACTGTGGATTATTTAACAAATGTTGTCCAATCACGAATCACATCTAATGTTGGACACTGTTGTGAATTTCGCAAGCACGGGCTGGTTGGGTACGTCCCCTACCTTGCCCATTGCGAACAGCGGAAGGGACATTTTGTTTGATATAAACATTGCGCTTGTTCCTCAGGGCAATGCATTAACCAATCAGAGTCAAGCTGCCTGGTTTAAATTTTAAACAAAGCTTGGGAGTTAACTGTCAGTCACCGTAAACTGGTGCATTCTCCATGCAGAATCCGAGAGCACTTGCCAACCAATCAGCACTTTTCTCGTGCAGTATAAATTATTGTTTTCCCTTGCATTGGTTGTTATTGCGATTGTCCTGATGAGTGCAAGACAAAATTCAGTTTGGGCAGTCTCAGCAAAGCCTCAGAGCTTGGCATGTGGTTGTAGGATGATTGTTGCATTGAAAGTATGTAATTGTTTAGAGAATCCCATGCCACAAGTCACAAATAGAGCTTCTGTTGAGAAAATGTCACCATCTTTTCTGTAGGAGTCTTTGCTTTGAGTTCATTTGATAGTTTTATGGTCTTGCCTCACCTCTCTATCTCTGCAACCTCTTCGAGCCCTCCACAATCTCTGCTTTCTTCCAATTCAGGCCTCTTGTGCATTCCCATGCCCTTACTCAACTCCACCATCAGCTACTGAGGCCCTAAGCCCTAGAATTCCCTCCTTTAACCCCTATACCTCTCTTTCCTCCTTTTCAGACACTCCTTAAAATCTACCTCTTTGATCAAGCTTTTGGTCACTTGTGCTAATATCTCTTCCTTTGGCTTGGTGTCGGTCTTTGTCTGAGAACGTTCCTGTGAAGCATCCTGAGACGTTTTACTCTGTTAAAGTTATGGTTGTTGCTGTGTGACTTCTAATTAGAAAGATCAGCAAATGGCTCTGACCATAAACTCCCTTCAGTCCTGCCTGCTTTTCCAGTGATGGGTTTTAGCACTTCCCTAAATGGCATCTTTGGCCACAAGTTGTTGCAGTTGCCTCTCCATCAAGAAGAGGCGTAACTATGCATGATAACATAAGGTGTAAGTGCTGTGAAACTATTTATGTAGAGGGATATCTGGTAACCATACCTATGTCGTGGACCTACCCCAAAAATGGCCATCAAACCTCAGCAATGGAAAATGGGGCCAGTGCATTTCTGTTACTTGTCATGATTAGAAGTCTAATGGGTAAGGTATACATTTTTTTTTTGAGTCAAGGGAGTGCTGTGCTTCACTGGCAGCTGACTGTGTCTGCAGTGTGTGAGCTTGGCATACTAAGGCATTTTTAAAAAGAAAACTGAAATAAATTAAAACACTGACAAATAAGCAGTCAGTTCTTCAGTAAGATCTCCTGTGGGATGAGGCCCCTTCATCTCCTGTAAACTCTGAGCTGTGCAAATATTGGCTACAGATCTTGGGGCTGTTGGGAAGTTTAAAGTATGAACTTTAAGGTACGCTTTGCATTTCTTTGACTTGGGGGAGGTGCCTCCCTTGGGATTGGCTCTAACACTGAAGTATAGGAGGTTCAGTTTCAGACCCCCAACTTTGACTCCTAATTTGTAGTGTTTATAGTCAAGGGAGTGGAGACCTCGTTGGACTTGCCCATCAGTTCTATTAGCTTGTGATGAGTCCAGAATTAGAGGCCATGAACATGATCGTCACCAATAAATCCAAGGAATTCAGGCCAAACTTCGTTACTGAGTGGTTACAATGTACAACTCCTTACCACGTGAAGTGGTTGAGGTGAATATTTGATGCCTTTAAGTGGAAGCTATATAAATATGATGAAGAAAGGAATAGAAGGATATGTTAGTGAGATGAAATAGAGTGAGAGGAGACTCGTGTGGAGCATAAACGCCAGTATAAATGGGTTGGGCCACATGGGCTGCTTCAGTGCTGTAATATTCTATAAGTAACAAGTCGGTCAATGTGTGTTGTTAAATCCAAGGCCCATTGATTTACAGACATGCAATGACAGACTGGAAATGACCCTTTGGTCCATCCAGTCTTTCACACGTAATTACATTGCCTTTTGGCTCACAGTATAAATAACTCCACACACCACCTGAAAGCCATGTGGTGTTCTGGGAAAGGCTAAAAAACAGATTTTATGCTGCAGGCTCTGATTTAATAATGAAGGGAAAGTGACGTGTTGCACAGTCTGTTGTCCGGATCACACCTGAACCCATTCACGATGTGTATTTCTGGCTTGGACTCCAATCCTACAAGCCTCTTCAAAATGGGTGCAGTGAACTGGTATGGTTTCTACAGTTAATAACTGCAAACACTTTAACACAGCGAGAAGTTGTCCAGAGTTTCACAACAAGGGGCTGCAGACATGAAGCTCGAAGGAGCAAGAAATAACCTAGTTTCTCCTCTTCATATGTTTACCTACATGGTAGGTGATGCACTCGATTCTCAGCCCGACAAGTGTGTGCCTTGGGACATGTTTGAACCCTTCAGTTCTGTCTGCACCTCAACTGAAAAGCTAAAGCTGGAATAATAGTGTGTGCAGTTTTCATTTTTTAAGCTTTTTCTTTGTTCTAAGAGGGCAAAGGAAGGATTGGGTAGCATAGTTCACCTTCATTTGCCTTTCCTGTTGGCTGCGAATTGGGTAGCAGTCACGACCTGGGTGCCCTGGTCCCCTGCTGAGGGGAGTACTGTGGGTGACTGACTGCAGTGGAGAAGAAATTAAGAATAAAATAACTGAAGCACAGTGTTATCTTTTTCCTTTTTTTTGTGCATTCAACAGTAATGAGGGCGATGCTAAAATAAGTGGAGGTCACTGATTTCTTTCACAAGCTTTCACAGTAGTTTAAGCTATTTTGCAGATCTGGTAACTGTAGAGGGGATTCTGGTGAATAGACGAATCCAGAACTTCCCAAATTTGTGCTTTAAAATTGGGACAATTTTGCAGTTCGCTGCAAGGTGAATGTCACATCCCAGCTACACGTGCCTCATGTTACCATTCTTCTAAAGTGATGAACGGTATTTAAAATATCTGATCATGCGGAGATTTCCTGAAGCACTTTTTTTTTCGCAGACTGGAGAATTTCTGCCATCTGTCTTGATACAAAAGGTGTTAATTTTAGAGCATGAGCTTGCTTTTTATGGAATGCTATTGGGCTGGTAAATTCTGAAAGCTGGGTTTCAACCCATCACAATTGAGGGCTGTGTGCTTAGCATAACCCCCCTAGACTGGATATTTTCCCGCAATTAAACCTATCAGTAGAACCCGTAGACAGCAAGATGACATATTGAACAGCCAGATAATGTCTTGTTGTTTTCCAAGAGCATCTGTAATACATCATCCAACATCCAGAAGAGTTTGACGACTGATCTGGTTCTGGGTTTTATTGCGGTGTTCAATTTGTGCAGACTGGAGCTGCTATTTGTTTTCATGTTAATTGTCGAGTAAACCTGTTTGTGGTACCAGATCACTTAAACACAAGATTCATTGGAAGAAGGCCAACAAGCATTTTTCTATAATTAAAAAAACAGCCAACTGGGTTCAAAATATTTGCTGTTTACTAGACTGATAAAGACTGGCAGACAACTGATATCAAACTTGTATGAATTAAGTCCTACAGAAAGAAAAGAGAAGACCTGCATTTATGTAGCGCATTACACACTATATCAAAACACTTCACAGCCACTTAATTACTTTTGTTGTAGTCGTTTTTATAGGTAAGTGCAACAGCAAGTTTCAAAAAACCAAAATCCATGAACAACAAATGGTTCTGTTTTTAATAGCGTTACTTGAGGGATGTGTGTTGGTTACGACACCAGGTGAATTCCCAAACGCTTTGTTGAATGGTGCAGTGGAATCTCTTGCAGCTACCTAAGTAGGCCTGGATTTAGCATCTCGTACAGAAGATATCGCCTATGATAATGCGGCACTCCTTCTGTACTCCACTGTTGTATATGCTGAAAACCTGATTGTAACCTTGAATCCACAACCTTCTGACAGTTGCCTGCATGCCCACAATGTATTGCAATTCCTCAGTGCTTTTTAAAAAAAAAAAAAATTTCTGATAACGCTGTTCGTTGTTTCTCCAGGAATGGCGTTAATGTCGAGGGAGCAACGCATAAACAGGTTGTGGACCTGATTCGAGCAGGAGATCGGGAGTTGATTCTGACGGTGCTGTCGGTTCCACAGCAAGAAGCTGATCGGCTTGATCCTGGTGATGACTCCTCTGGGAACATCTACTATGACTACAGTGAGAAACGGGCAGTGCCGATCTCGATCCCTGGCTACAAACATGTTGAGAGGAATGGGGAGAAGTTTGTGGTGAGTAATTGATTGTTACACCTGGTTTGCCATTCCTTGTTGAAAAGCCCAGCACTAGATCTACATATTTGGTCTCCGTGTACATTAAACACAGGATGCGAGCCGGGCATTTGATACTTGATGGGATATTTGTACAGCCAATAATTTTTGCAGTGTAATTTTGCAATGTAGTAGGAAACATTTACTGCCAATTTGTGTACAAGAAACTTCCACTATTGTGTGGCAACCCAGCAGCTTTCACAGTCGTTTTATTCTGGTCTTTTTTACTTGATTTATTATGTTCAGTTTTGCAACTCATGACGGAAGTTGAAGTCATGACATTAGTTGTTAACCTGCAGCTTCAAGAATGTTGTCTTAGCAACCGTGTGCTGAGTGAGCTTTTGTGGGTTATTATTCATCAGCACCCAGCTGCCTGGTGTTTGTTGAACACGTACTGCCCGATAGACTTGTATTTCTATCCTGCTCGTGTGCAGAGAGATACCTTAGTCACTACACAGAATGGAAGAAAAATTGGCAGCAGAAGCATAACCGGGAAAGAGCAGGGTTTTCGGGAGCCTTTTAAAAGTGGGAAGGGATTTTTGCTAAGCGTACAAGAGTTTGGGAGAACTTGCTGAACTAATTGAGTTTCCTTATGACTGGGGGGAAAAAAAAGTACTTTCATGTAGTGACTTTCATGATTGCCTGAGGTGCTTCACAATACAATGAAGTACTTTTGAAGTGTAGTCACTGTTGTAATGTAGGAAAATGTGGCAGTCATTTTGCACACTGCAAGGTCCTAGGTCCTACAAACAGCAATTAAATATTTTACCAGACAATCCATTTTTTTTTTCATGATGCTTGAGGAATAAACAGGAGAGATTCCCTGCCCCACCTTGAATTGCGTCATGGGATCTTTTGCAAGAGGGCAGACATGGCCTCGGTTTAGTGTCTCTAAGACTGTACCTCCAACTGTGCAGCACTCCTCCAGTACTGCACTGGAGTGTCAGCTTGGATTATGTAATCAAGTGACTAGAGTAGAATTTGAACCCATGACCTTCTGACTTAGAGGCAAGTGTGCTACTCTCTGAGCCATATTTAAAATAAATATACATTAAAATAATAGAAATATTGATATTTAAAAATTGTTGACTATTCTTTAAAAAAAAAAAATCTACTTTTGAACTGTTGCAGTAATCTCTGACTTGCTCTGCTGCTTTTGTTTTAGGTATTCAACATTTACATGGCTGGGCGCCAGCTCTGCTCTCGACGCTTCCGCGAGTTTACTATCCTTCACCAGAATCTGAAGAGGGAATTTTCCGACTTCCATTTCCCGAAACTCCCGAGGAAATGGCCGTTTACACTCTCTGAGCAGCAGTTGGACGCCAGGCGGCGAGGCCTGGAAGAGTATCTCGAGAAAGGTGAGCTTGGCACTCTATGCCTATTACAGCTACTCCTGGCATTTATATAGCACCTTTAATGTAGTAATACATGCCATGGAGCTGCAGAACTCACAAGGACCGTACAGCAGGGGTTGTAATTGGAAAAGGTGAGTGCATACATGGCCGAGGCAAGCGGAATGGTGGTAGATGTGTAAATCAGGTAATTGTGTGGGAGGAGATGCACCACAGGTGAAGAGGGAATAGCATTCTGCTTATAGTACAGGCGTGATGAAAAGCAAAATCTTCACTCCTTACGGGAGTAACTCTGTCATCTGTTTCTTTATTCATCTCAGTGCTGCCTGCTATCACTTGCCAGATTCTGGAACAAACCAGCACCGTTATAGTTAGTAAAAGCAAAAAACTGCGGATGCTCGAAATCTGAAACAAAAACAAGAAATGCTGGAATCACTCAGCAGGTTTGGCAGCATCTGTGGAAAGAGAAGCAGAGTTAACGTTTCGGGTCAGTGACCCTTCATCGGAACTGTTCTGAAGCCCCACTCCAGATACTTGAGGACAAAATCTAGGCTGACACTTGATTGTAGTACTGAGGGAGTGCTGCACTGACTCCTGGCTAATACCTGTCTCTTAACCAACAACACTAAAAACAGATTATCCAGTCATTGTTTGTGGGCCCTTGCTATGTGCAAATTGCATTACAATAATAACTACACTTCAAAAAGTACTTTGCTGTAAAACACTTTGGGATGTCCTGAGGTTATCAAAGGCACGATTTAAATGCAGTCTTCCTTTATTTTCACAGATGTTACAGTGAGGTAAGTGATATGCAACACACTTCACTCCAATTAGTAATTCAAGTCTTGCTCTGCTAAGAATGTTCATGCAATGTTGATAATTTGACTACTTGGGCTGATAATTTTGAAAGCTGATGATTTTAGTGATTGTGTGCTAATGGGTGTTAGACTAGCAGCTGGACCTCACAGTCTCTCTCCTTGGCTTTCTCGTTGACACCAATGATTACACTTTTACCTGATAGTTAAATTCTTAAATATTTATTAGTGGAGCCTGCCCACTGCTTCAGTTTTTAATAACCCAGCAAAGGGCTATTACTTTATCCATGCCATTAGACAAGAGTGCCAAGCCTGCTATACTCTCAGCACTCCATGAACTGCTTTGTCTGTGCTGGGATGAGGGAGCAGTACCACAGGACATGCGTGATGTCAATATCACCACCCTTTATAAGAACAAGGGTGACCGCGGTGACTGCAACAACTACCGTGGAATCTCCCTGCTCAGCATAGTGGGGAAAGTCTTCGCTCGAGTCCGTTCTAAACAGACTCCAGAGGCTGGCTGAGTTTTTCTACCCTGAGGTACAGTGCGGCTTTCGAGCAGAGAGATCCACCATTGACATGCTGTTCTCCCTTCGTCAGCTACAGGAGAAAGGCTGCAAACAACAGATGCCCCTCTACGTTGCTTTCATAGATCTCACCAAAGCCTTTGACCTCGTCAGCAGATGTGGTCTCTTCAGACTACTAGCAAAGATCGGATGTCCACCAAAGCTATTAAGTATCATCACCTCATTCCATGACCATATGAAAGGCACAATTCAGCATAGTGGTGCCTCATCAGACCCCTTTCCCATCCTGAGTGGCTTGAAACAGGGCTGTGTTCTCGCACCTACACTGTTTGGGATCATCATCTCATTGCTGCTCTCACATGCGTTTAAGTCTTAAGAAGGAATTTTCCTGCACACAAGATCGATGGCAGGTTGTTCAGTCTTGCCTGTCTTAGAGCGAAGACCAAAGTATGGAAAGTCCTCCTCGGGGAACTCCTCTTTGCTGACGATGCTGCATTAACATCCCACACTGAAGAGTGTCTGCAGAGACTCTTCGACAGGATTGCGGCTGCCTGCAACGAATTTGGCCTAACCATCAGCCTCAAGAAAACTAACATCATGGACAGGACGTCAGAAATGCTCCATCGGTCGATATCGGCGACCACGCTCTGGAAGTAGTTCAAGAGTTCACCTACTTAGGCTCAACTATCACCAGTAACCTGTCTCTTGATGCAGAAATCAACAAGCTTATGGGAAAGGCGTCCGCTGCTATGTCCAGACTGGCCAAGAGGGTGTGGGAAAATGGCGCACTGACACGGAACACAGAAGTCCAGTTGTTTCAAGCCTGTGTCCTCAGTACCTTGCTCTACGGCAGCGAGGCCTGGACAACATATGTCAGCCAGGACCGACGTCTCAACTCATTCCATCTTCGTGCCTCCGGAAAATGCTTGGCATCAGGTGGCAGGTCCGTATCTCCAACGCAGAAGTGCTTGAGGCGGCCAACATCCCCAGCATATACACCCTACTGAGCCAGTGGCACTTGAGATGGCTTGGCCATGTGAGCCGCATGGAAGATGGCAGGATCCCCAAGGACACATTGTACAACGAGTTCGTCACTGGTATCAGACCCACCGGCAGTCCGTATCTCCGCTTTAAAGACGTCTGCAAACGCGACATGAAGCCCTGTGACATTGACCACAAGTCGTGGGAGTCAGTTGCCAGTGACCGCCAGAGCTGGCGGACAGCCATAAAGGCGGGGCTAAAGAGTGGCGAGTCGAAGAGACTTCGCAGTTGGCAGAAAAAAAGACAGAAGTGGAAGGAGCGAGCCACCTGTGTAACAGCCCCGACAACCAATTTTATCTGCAGCACCGGTGGAAGAGTCTGTCACTCTAGAATTGGCCTTTATAACCACTCCAGGCGCTGCTTCACAAACCACTGACCACCTCTAGGCGCTTACCCATTGTCTTGCAAGACAAGGAGGCCAAAGAAGAAAGAAGAGACATCTGCCTTGACGGAGCCTTCATTTGATAAAGTAACTTGCTAAGTCTGTGGTGTGCCTCTCAAAGTGCTGCTGTTTGAGTTTTAACATCTGTAGCGCTGATTGAAAAATATTTGAATAAAGCAGACAAGCTTGTGTATGTGTAGCTTTTCTAACAGGTGGTGTATATTTTTGGGATTAATTATACCCTTTTGAAAGATCTTTTTCCTGTAAAGACTATTTACGGATGGTTCATGCTTCCTTTCACTTCTCCACTCTCAAATACTCTGCCTTCCCAATTCCCTACTCCGACCCTTCAGTACTCCTCTACCTTCCTGCTGTTCTGTCCGTGGCTTGACTCCGGATCCCATGAAGTCTCATGGCATCAGGTCAAACATGGGCAAGGTAACCACCTGATTTCCACCTACCGTCCCCCGCCTCGGCTGATGAATCAGTCGTTCTCCATGTTGAACACCACTTGGAAGAAGCACTGAGGTTAGCAAGGGCACTCTGGGTGCGTGACTTCATCACCATGAGTGGCTCGGTAACACCACTACTGGCAGAGCTGGCCGAGTCCTAAAGGACATAGCTGCTTGATTGGGCCTGCGGCAGGTGGTGAGGGAACCAACTAGACGGAAAAACCTACTTGACCTCGTCTTCACCAATCTACCAGTTGCAGAGGCATCTGTCCATGACAGTTTTTGGTGGAGTGACCACCTCACAGTCCTTGAGGAGACGACGTCCCGTCTTCACATTGGGGATACTCACCATTGTGTTGTATGGCTCTACCACAGTGCTAAATGGGATAGATTTTGCACAGATCTAGCAACTCAAAACTAAGCATCCATGAGGCGGTGTGGGCAATCAGCAGTGGCAGAATTGTATTCAACCAGCATCTGTACCCTCATGGCCTGGCATATCCCGTACTCTACCATTGCCATCAAGCCGGGGAACCAACCCTGGTTCAATGGAATGTGTAGGAGGGCATGCCAGGAGCAGCCTCAGACATTCCTAAAAATTAGGTGACAGCCTGGTGAAGCTGCATCAGAGGACTACTTGCATGCCAAACAGCGTAAGCAGCATCATAAAGTGATCCCACAACCAATGGATCAGATCTAAGCTCTACAGTCATGCCATATCCAGTCGCGCATGGACAATTAAACAACTAACAGGAGGAGGAGGCTCCACGAATATCCCCATTCTCAATGATGGGGGAGCCCAGCACGTCAGTGCAAAAGACGAGGCTGAAGCATCTGCATCCATCTTCAGCCAAAAGTGCCAAGTGGGTGAGCCATCTCAGCCTCCTCCTGAGGTCCCAGCATCACACATGCCATTTTTCAGCCAATTCGATTCCCTTCAGGTGATATCAGGAAACTGCTGTAAGCACCAGATACTGCAAAGGCTATGGGCCTGACAATATTCCAGCAATTGTATTGAAAACTTGTGCTCCAGAACTAGCTGCGCTCCTAGCCAAGCTGTTCCAGTGCAACTACAACACTGGCAATGTGGAAAATTGCCCCGATATGTCCTGTACACAAAGTAGGACAAATCCAACGCAGCCAGTTACTGCCCTAGACTGCCGTCTACTCTTGATCATCAGCAAAGTGATAGCACTGTCGACGATACCTTCTACCAAGTGGCACTTGCTCAGCAATAACCTGCTGAGTGATGCTCAGCTTGGGTTCTGCCAGGGTTATTCTGCTCCTGACTTCATTACAGCTTTGGTCCAAAGATGGATAAAAAAGCTGAACTCCAGAGGTGAGAGTGATTGCCCTTGACATCAAGGCAGCATTTGACCGCGTTTGGCCACAAATAGCCTGAGCAAAATTGGAATCATTGGGAATCGGAGAAAACTCTGCTGGTTGGAGTCATACCTACCACAAAGGAAGATGGTTGTGGGTGTTGGAAGTCACTCTCAGTCCCAGGACATGACTGTATGAGTTCCTCAGGGCAGTGTACTGGACCCAACCATCTTCAGCTGCTTCATCAATGACCTTCCCTCCATCATAAGGTCAGAAGTGGGGATGTTGGCTGATTGTGCAATGTTCACCATTCGTGACTCTTCAGATACTGAAGCAGCCCACATCCAGATGCAGCAAGACCTGGACAACATCCAGGCTTGAGCTGTTGTGAGGCGTGGATGTTACTTGCCACTTAATGGCAATGACCATCTCCAACAAGAGTGAATCTAACCATCATTCAGTGGCATTACCATCACTGAATCCCCCACGATCAACATCCTGGGGGGGATCACCATTGACAAGAAACTGAACGGGAACAGCCGCATAAATGCTGTGGCTACAAGAGCAGGTCAGAGGCTGGGAATCCTGTGGCAAGTAACTCACTTCCTGACTCCCCAAAGCCTGTCCTCCATCTACAAGGCACAAGTCAGGAGTGTGATGGAATACTCTCCACTTGCCTGGATGGGTGCAGCTCCAACAACACTCAAGAAGCTCGACACCATCCAGGACAAAGCAGCCCGCTTTATTGATATCCCATCCGCTCCCTTCACCACTCATGCACTATGGCGGTAGTGTGTACCATATACAAGATGCACTGCAGCAATTCACCAAGGCTCCTTCGACAGCACCTTCCAAACCCACGACTTTTACTAACTAAAAGGACAAGGGCAGCAGACGCATGGAAACACCACCACTGCAATTTCCCCTCCAAGCCACACACCATCCTGATTTGGAACTATATCGCCGTTTCTTCACTGTCGCTGGGTCAAAATCCTGGAACTCCCTTCTAACAGCACTGTAGATGTACCTACACCCCAAGGACTGCAGTGATTCAAGGCGGCAGCTCACCACCACCTTCTCGAGGGCAATTAGGGATGGGCAATAAATGCTGGCCTAGCCAGAGACCCCCACATCCCATGAACAAATATTTAAAAGCTGCCTGTTAGACAAACCTACAACTTCCCTCTGTCCCTATTTCAAACGGCTTATCGAGGCACTTAGCGCTGGCTCATTATAAGCAACAACCTCAATTGCCCCATCCTGCCCAGTGTGCCCAATGGTGGCTAATCTTGGCAATTTGCATGTCCAACTTGCCCTCCCAGTACTGACACTGGACTCTGCCAACGGATCAACTCTCGCTTCCCCTCTACTCATCTCCCTCCCAGAATGTCTGTCTCTCTGTTGTGGACAAGGCCCTTACCATCGGTGAACTTATTGTGGATGATTTCATCGACATCATGGCCTTCACGGAAACCTGGCTGAGGGGTGCCTGGCTACGTTTTCCGCCACTTGCCTTGTCAAGACCATCATGATGTTGGTATGGCGCTTATAACCAGGTTACACCTTGGCCTGACCCGTTACTTGTCTGGCATTTTCTCCTCTGAGCATTTTACCTTGTTTCAACCCCTCACCTGTCTTTCAAAATCACCATTCTCTAATGCTTTCCCAAGTACGATACATTTTCTCTCCGAGATATCTTCACTGTTTTCCTCCCTTAGCCTCTACACTGATTTCAACCGCCATCTCAACTCCTATTCTGTCTCCTCTGAATTCACTGACCTCTTGTCCTCCCTAAGTCTCTCCCTGTGGGTAAACTTTTCATCCCATATTCATGACCACCTATGCTTGACTAATATAATTGAATTTTTTGATGAAGTAACAGAGAAGGTTGATAAAGGGAATTCGGTGGATCTTTATATGGATTTTAAGAAGGTATTTGATAAAGTACCACATAAAAGGCTGGCTAACAAAATTGAGGGTCATGGACTATGAGGGTCAGTGTCCAGTTGGATAAAACATTGGCTGAGGGGAGTAAACAGCTTGACATGATAACTGGTTGTTTTTCCGACTGGAGGATAGTAGACAGTGGTGTTCCCCAAGGATCAGTGCTGGGACCACTGCTTTTTTTGCTATATATAAATGACTTGGATCTTGGAATACAGAGTAGAATTTCAAAATTTGCTGATGACTCCAAACTTGGAGGTGTGGCAAACAGTGAGGATGATCTGAATGGCCTACAACAGGACATAGGCTAGCAGAATGGGCAGACAAGTGGCAGATGGAATTTAATGCAGACAAGTGTGAGGTGATGCATTTTGGCAGAAGGCATAGGGAGAGGCAATAAATACTTCATGGCACAGTTCTAAAGAGTGTTCAGGGACTTGAGGGTGCACGTGCCTCAATCTTTGAAGGTGGCAGGACATATTGAGAGAGTGATTAGCAAAGAATATGGAAGCATAGAGTATAAAAGCAGGGAAGTTGTGCTGAGCCTTTGTCAAACTCTGGTTAGGCCACAACTGGATTATTGTGTCCAGTTCTGGTCACCACACTTAGAAACAATGTGAAGGTTCTTGAGAGGGTGCAGAGGAGATTTATCAGAATGATTTCAGGGATGGGGGATTTTAGTTACAAGGTTAGGTTGGAAAAGCTATGTTTGTTCTGAGTAAAGGAGAGAGAGAGGAGAATTAATAGTATACAAGATTATGACAGGCCCAGATAAGTTAGACATTAACTAATGGTACAAGGACTAGAAGACACATTGAAGGTTTTGGGTAAAAGATGCAGGTGTCGGTACATCCACAATGCTGCAAGGAAGGGAATTCCAGGCTTTGGGTGACAGTGAAGGAATGACTGTGTAGTTCCAAGTCGAGGTGGTGTGTGGCTTAGGGAACTTGCAGGTGGTGATACCATGTGCCTGCTGCCCTCCTTCTAAGCGGTAGAGGTTGTGGGTTTGGAAGGTGCTGTCGAAGGAACCTTGGCGAGTTCCTGCAGTGCATCTTTTAGATATGGTGTGCCTCTTGTGAATGCGGTACCAATCAAGTGGCCTGCTTTGTCCTGGATGGTGTTGAGCTTGAGTATTGTTAGAGCTGCACTCATCCAGGCAAGTGGAGAATATTCCATCGCACTCCTGACTTGTGCCTTGTAGATGGTGAAAAGTGTTGAAACAGAAGAGCTGAGGGGAGCCTGAAACCAGTGCAGTCGGACAGTGATGTATTGAACAGTGTGCCACAGCTTAACCAAGAAAGAGGATTAAAAGAGGGGTTAAAAAGTGAAAGGGAAATGAGCAGAAAGACAGTTGCTGTGAGAATTTTTTTTGTATTTTCCCAAACTCCTTAGGACGACATCTGTGTTCTCCATTGTTAGCAGATAATGCATTCCTCAGTGAATAGTGCCACAGGATATTACTGGGATGTTACTGTAACAGTTCTGTAAAAATGCAATGAGAGATCTTTTGGCCTCTGACACCTTCTGTTAAGTTGCTAACCGGCTGACCCTGGTGTTGCTGGGGAAATGACCATTAAAAAGCCTCTTTATACCAACTGTGGTGCTGTGCCAAAGAGAGCATGTGAAAGTCCTGTGATCGGTATTCGTTGTGAAATATATAGGTTTCCTTGCAGTTAATGTGTGTGTGTGTGTGTGTGTGAGAGAGCTTGTGTCGATTGTTATCAGGGTATACAAGGAGTGCTGTTGTTATTGGGGTACTGGTTGGGAGGGAAGGCAAAGATAAATTGTGATGAGATTTGAGTGAAGTAACTATATTCATCGCTAATGATTGTACATAATCATTCCTCGACTTCCTTAAGAATATACCCTAATTTATAAAGTGCTCTATTTTATGTTGTAATACAAAGTGCATCGTGCAGTGTGCTTGGATCTAATAATAATTTCTTATCAATTTAGCATTGATGAAGCTGTTCTTTATCAGAGTTTCCTCTTAGTGAGGTTTGAGCTCCTCCGCTGATTATAACAAACCTTCAGCCAGGGCTAGTGTATTTAAAGGATTTGTGATAAGCTTGTTATAATGCGGTCTGTCTTTCCGGTTTTAGTTTTCCTCTTGATTTTGGGTCATTTCATGCCGCATGTTGTAGGTATACTCTCCAAGCTGCTGGAGTTGCTTTCAAACTAGAGTCATTGTCCTTGCGGCACAGAAGGAAGCCATTCGGCCCATCATGTTCGTGCTGGCTCCCTGTTGTGTAGTCCCATTCCCCTGCTCGAGCTCCATAGCCCTGAAAATTTCTCTTCCTCGTGTCCATCCAAATTCCTTTTGAAGTTGTTGATCATCTCAGTTTCCACACCCTCCTAGACAGACTTCCAGGTTATTACCACTTGCTGTGTTTTAAAAAAAAAAAAAATTGTTCTTCACAACCCCTTGCACCTCTGGCCCAAAATCTTAAATCTGTGTCCTCCATCTGTGTGTACCATCAGCTACTGGGAGAAACTTTTCTTTGTCTACATTACCTAAACCTGTGATGATTTTGTACACCTTTATCAAATCTCCCCTCTATCTCTTTTGCTCCAGAGCAAACAACCCCAGCTTCTCCTCCAACCTAACCTTGTGACTAAAATCCCTCATCCCTGGAACCATTCTGATAAATCTCCTCTGCACCTTCTCGAGGACTTTCATATCCTTCCTAAAGTGTGGTAAACAGACCTGGATGCAATACTCCAGTTGTGGCTTAACCAGAGCTTTATAAAGGTTCAGCATTACTTCCCTGCTTTAGTGCTGATACCTCTATTTTTGAAGCCCAAGATCCAATATGCTTTGCTAACTACTCTCAATATATTCTGCCACCTTCAAAGATTGATGTGCATTCACCCCCAAGACCCTCTGTTCCTGCACATTCTTTAGAACTGTGCCATCAAGTCTATATTGCTTCTCCCTATCCCTTCTGCCAAAATAAGTCACCTCACACTTGTCAGTATTGAATTCCATCTGCCACTTGTCTGTCCATTCTGCTAGCCTATCTATGTCCAATCTGATTATTTTTTTCCCCTGTTTTGCTGTGCAGAAAACTGGCTGCCTGGAGAGTGAGGCCTGAAACTTAACATTCTGTGGCAGAGTGCGCAAAGCCAATGTTGCAGATTTATCTGCAAAGAAAGTTCAGAATACCTGGACACGCTGCAACAGCAGTGAGTCATCCCACCCATGTCTAAGTCTGAGGTGGGGGACAGAAGTGGGGAAGCAGCTGCAGGGAGGATGGGCTCCAGCCAGTTCCATCCTGTCATTGTGAATCATGGAGGGGGAGCTGACTTTATAGCAGGTCTTTGTCTAAACCCATTATGTGAGGATTTGGATTAAGCAAAGAGTGACTTGGTATGTGGCAGTTCAACATCCAAGATCAAGTTGTCTCTGACACTATGCAGGCTACCTTGTTTCAGTTGCTTTACCATCTCGAGGCAGTTATCCATTGTGCAACTAATAAGAAAACTCTGGGGCTTGGTACTACAGCTCCTGGACAGTGTTAGCTGGAATCCAGGTATAATTTTTTGCATTCATGTATCCACGGCTTAAGTGATTGGGATGAGCAGAGTCAAACCAAAAAGCCCTGTAACTACAATGTTTAGGAAATTAATACTTTTAACAAAGAAAAATAGTCTAATCTGCTGAAAATAACCTTAATTGATCACTTAGGATCTTTCAAAACTGAACTGGGAGAATGCACTACAGACCAGACTCTCAATGTGTAGATGATCAAAAAGGAACCAAACACATAGGGTTAACAAACCTGTCTGTGCCTTGCCAGACCTCGAGGATTGGGAACGTGCAACACTTGGGGGCCATGGTCATCATATCAACCAGGGACCAAAAGTGACAGGATGTCAGAACGAGCCACCGTTTGCTTTGAGTGAGTGTGGATTGGAGCTGAAGCTGTCCTTTCGCAGCACATCAAGAACTTGGGTTCCATGGAATGTTGCTGCAGGGCACTGTCCTGTTTCACACTAGTAAACTTTTGTACAAATATCCAGGCCATTAGTCTAGCTAATTATTAGCAGAGAAAGCTTGAAAAACAAGTGCCATGTTGCTGCTGCCTGGGGCCAAACACAGTGGTTTGTTTTTTTGCAATCCTGTTCTTGTTGAATTGAGGTATTTCCATTCTGTGCAAGTGAACACTACTTTTACTTCCTGTACCCAGTGTATCAGTCACTGCCAGAACATATCTTGCCACGTGGGGGCTTGTCCATCATAAATATAAACATAAGTTCATACAGAGCATCTTATTATTCATTCTTGGTAAGGTCAACATTTATTGCCCATACCCACTTGGCCTGGAAGGTCACTTTGGAGAGAAAAAGTGGTGTGGGATTGTTACATTTCCAAAATATACTTTATTCATAAAAATCTGTAAAAATTACATTCCCAAACAGTTTAAAATAGCATCAAGTCAAAAAATACAAACAGTGCAAAGATGATCAGTTTCCTTCAATACAATCATGAGTTGCCTCACAACCCTTCCATTTCATTGTCATGCCATATACATTTTTACATTTACAGCACACAAAATTTTCCCGATACAGTTCGAGGGGTTTCCCATGGATCCAGCCCCTCAGTTCAGCTTGGTGGGGGGACCTTACACTGTGGTCTTTCCCCATTGAGCCTTTGCTGCGGCTGCCCCAAGCTTTAGTGCGTCCCTCAGCACATAGTCCTGGACCTTGGAATGTGCCAGTCTGCAACATTCGGTGGTGGACAACTCTTTGCGCTGGAAGACCAGCAAGTTTCAGGCAGACCAAAGGGCGTCTTTCACCGAATTGATAGCCCTCCAGCATCAGTTGATGTTTGTCTCAGTGTGTGTCCCTGGGAACAGCCCGTAGAGCACAGACTCCTGTGTTACAGAGCTGCTTGGGATGAACCTCGACAAAAACGACTGCATCTCTTTCCACACCTGCTTTGCGAAGACACATTCCAGGAGGAGGTGGGCAACCGCAGCCACCGTGGGGGCATTGTGCGGAGGGGGCGAGACTTCGGGTGTGCATGAAGGATCTGACTGGGAGGGCCCTTCTCACCACCAGCCAAGCTACGTCTTGGTGCTTGTTTGAAAGTTCTGGTGATGAGGCATTCCGCCAAATGACTTTGACGGTCTGCTCGGGGAACCATCCGCCAGGATCCACCATCTCCTTTTCCCATAGGGCCTTGAGGACATTCCGTGCAGACCACTGCCTGATGGACCGGTGGTCAAAGGTGTTTTCCCGCAGAAACTGCTCCACGAATGATAGGTGGTACGGCACGGCCCAACTGCATGGAGTGTTCCACGGCAATGTGACAACGCCCATCCTTCGCAACACCGGGGACAGATAGGACCTCAGCACGTAGTGACACTTGGAGTTTGCGTACTGGAGGTCTACACACAGCTTGATGCAGCCGCACACGAAGGTGGTCATCAGGATGTGGGCCACGTTGGGTGCATTTTTCCTGCCCTTGTCCAGAGATTTGAACATTGTGTCCCTCCGGACCCGGTCCATTTTAGATCCCCAGATGAAGCGGAAAATGGCTCGGGTGACCGCCACATCGAAGGAGTGGGGTATGGGCCAGACCTGCGCCATGTACAGCAACAACGTGAGCACCTCGCACCTGATGACCAGATTCTTACCCACAATGGAGAGAGATCGCTGTCCCCACATGCTCAACTTTTGTTGTACGTTGGCTACTCGCTCCTCCCAGGTTTTGGTGCAAGCCCTGGCCCTTCCGAACCATATCCCCAGCACCTTCAGGTAGTCTGACCTGACTGTGAAGGGTTCAAAGGATCGGTCAGCCCAGTTCCCAAAGAACATGGCCTCGCTCTTGCCGTGGTTAACTTTGGCTCCCGAGGCCAGTTCGAACTGGTCGCAGATGCTGATCAGTCTGCGCATGGACAGCGGATCCGAGCAGAAGACGGCGACGTCATCCATGTACAGGGAGGTTTTAACCTGAGTGCCTCCGCTGCCTGGGATTGTCACCCCTCTTATGCTCGCATCCTTCCTAATAGACTCAGCAAAGGGTTCAATACAGCAAACAAACAAGACCGGGGAGAGAGGACAGCCCTGTCTGACTCCAGATTTGATCGGGAAACTTTCCGATTCCCACCCGTTGATTGAGACTGTGCTACTGATATTTGTGTGGAGCAGTTGGATCCAATTGCAGATTCCCTCCCCAAACCCCATTTTGGAAAGCACGTCCGTCATGTAGGTGTGCGATATCCTGTCAAAAGCCTTCTCCTGGTCCAGGCTGATGAGGCAGGTGTCCACCCTCCTGTCCCGTACGTAGGCGATAGTCTCGCGCTACTCAGGGATACGATCAGAGATCTTCCTGCCGGGTACAGTACAGATCTGATCGGGGTGGATCACCAACTCCAGAGCAGACTTGACTTGACTGGCTATGACTTTGGACAGAATCTTGTAGTCAACATTAAGCAATGAGATGGGCTGCCAATTTCTGATTTCTGCCCTTTCCCCCTTCCACTTGAAAATGAGGGTGATGATGCCTTTCCTCATGGAGTCTGACATGCTGCCGGCCAGGCGCATGCTCTCTTATACTTCCAGCAGGTCTGGGCTGACCCAGTCCCACAGGGCCGTGTACAACTCGACCGGTAAGCTTTCGCTTCCGGGAGTTTTACTCATCTCGAAGGACTCGACGGCCTTTGTCAGCTCGTCCAGAGTTAGCGGCTTGTCCAGTCTCTCCCTCCTGCTGTCATCTAAGACCTCTGATAGATGACAGGAAGGACTGGGAGGCTCTGCTGTCTGTGTGCTTCGCGTCATACAGCCCAGCATAAAAGGATTTGCTGATCCTTAGTATGTTGGACTGCGAAGACATTACCGAGCCATCTTCTTCCTTCAGGCTGCTGATCACAGAGCTCTCTCTGTGTACCTTTTGGAAGAAGTAACGCGAACACGTCTCATCCCGCTCGATGGAGCGGACTCTGGACCGGAAGATGATCTTGGAGGCCTCCTTGGCAAAGAGCGAGGCCTGCTGGCTCTTCGCTTCTTGGAGGTCCTCCTTGACCTCGACCCCCATTGACTGCAACTGGAGCAGATTTTGCATACTTTTCTGGAGTCGGGACATTTCCCTCTGTCTCTCTCTCGCCCTCTGAACACCTTTGTGGATGAAGAACCTCTTGATCTCCTTAATCGCTTCCCACCAGTGAACTGGAGACTCAGAGGGGTTTCACGGTTTTCCAACCTTTTGTAATCCCTTTTGAGTTCCTCAACGTTTTCTGGGGTCAGCAGTGTAGCATTGAGCTTCCACGTCCCTCTGCCAACCCGCTGGTCGTCCTGTAAGTGACAGTCGGCCAGTAAGAGGCAGTGGTCGGAGAAGAACACCGGCTTGACGTCGGTGGATCCGACCGGGACGGGACACAAACAGGAAGTCAATCCTGGAATGAGCAGACCCGTCCAATCTTGACCATGTGTATCTGCGCTGCGCTCCGTCTGCAGGTTTGCTGAAGACGTCGTGCAGTTTGGCATCTTTAACTGTTTCTATTAGGAATCTGGACGTAGCGTCCAGTTTGCTGTCGTCACTGCCGGATCGTCCAGCCGCATCGATGATGCAGTTGAAGTCACTGCCTAGGATGACCGGCCTGGACGTCGCCAGCAGCAGTGGGAGCTGCTGGAAGACGGTCAGCCGCTCGCTGCGTTGTACCGGGGCGTACACGTTGATCAACCGGAGCGGAGCGTCGTTGTACATTATGTCTGCTACGAGGAGGCGACCGCCCACCACCTCCTTAACTTCGGAGATGGTGAAGTTACCTCCCCGCAGCAGAATACCCAGGCCGGAGGAATGGCAATCATTACCCCCCGACCAGATCGATGGCCCGTGGGACCACCATCGCGACCACTGCCTGTAGGTGCTGAGGTGTGGTATTCCACACTCCTGCAGAAACAGTAGGTCGGCTTTGACCTTGGCGAGGTAATCCAAGGTTGAAACACATCGCATAGTAGATTTAATGTCAATCTCAGATTTAAAATTGACAATTGACCTCACATCAATTACGTTTGAGGAAGAGAGTTTCAAAATTCTACCATCCTTTGTGTGTAGTAGTGTTTTCTAATTTCGCTCCTGAAAGGTCTGACTTTAATTTTTAGACTATGCCCCCATGTTCCTAGATTCCCCAATCAATGGAAATAGTTTCTCTCTGTCTTCTCTATCAGCTGCCCCCTTGAAAACTTTGATCAGGTTGGTAGGTAAATTGGCCATTATAAATTGCCCCTAGTATAGGTATGTGGTAGGGAAATATAGGGACAGATGGGAATGTGGTAGGAATATGGGATTAGTGTAGGATTAGTATAAATGGGTGGTTGATGGTCGGCACAGACTCGGTGGGCCGAAGGGCCTGTTTCAGTGCTGTATCTCTAAACTAAACTAATGCTACGCACATTAATGGAAGCAATCTTTACACCCTTTTTTTTAAAGTTAGTTGTTGCTTCCCATACCATTTGTCCTTGCTAGTCCCAGTCCTTCGGGATGTTCCTGCATACCCATCGTGTGAGCAAGCTGTTTCACAATAGTTAGGCTCAGAAACCCCTCCTGGTTTTTCATGCAGTGGTTGTTCCGCTGGGGTGACATCGGTGGGGGGGGGGGGGGGGGGTCTTGTAGGCAGCAAAGATTGGGTTATCCTCTGCTGATTCCATCTGTTCCTCCTCGAAAACATCACTGCCCGCGGCTTTCCGGAGCTGAGCTGTGCCAGACGTGTCTTTGCTCTCGGTGTCCCGGAGCTGAGATGCGTTGGCCACGTTGTTACGTGTGGCGCTTTGGGGTTGGGGCACGCCGGGCCCATCACAGCTTCCAGTGCCCGGGGGCTGGGATGCTTCATCTTCCATCTCCTTGGAGATCTGCTGCCTCTTTTGAAGGGGCTGTCGTTCCAGCATTCCCCCGTCCAGTGAAGAGGAGCTGTTGCAGTCTGATTCAGAAGGTAGCCTCCTCTTGCCACTGGTTTGGGTGGTGGCCTGTACCGCTTTTGGATGTTTTTGCTTTGTGGTTTTCCTCTGGACCGACTGTGTCACATAGACCAGACCAGGTAAGGAAGGCAGGCTTCATCCCCTGAAGGACACTAATGAGCTGGTTGGGTTTTTATGACAATCCTACAGCTTCATGGTCACTTTTACTGATCTTTTTATTTCCAATTGGTATTTGAATTTTGCTCAAGTAGTGCTGAATTCCACCCCCCAACTCTGAGTACCCCCTGTTTTTAATCCTTTCACCAGAGGGACGCCTTACTCTATGTTATGGGTTTAAGCTCAATACAAACAGGATGCGACTGCTCCCAGCTTCATCCACTTCAGGTACCCTGCAGCTGTTGGACACCATGCCTTTGCTTCCATCAATCTGGGCTGAATTTGAGTTGAAAATAATAATTCCATGCTTATAATTAATTAGCTCTTAGGTAGATGTTAGAACATGGGAAGAGTTTCTCGTCCACTAGTTCCTATATTGGTGTTCATTTTCCACACATGCAGCAGTCCTAGTTGCATATTACCCAGGTCTCTCTTTTTGCTCTTCAACCACCCATCCAGCATATTCTTAAAAGTTGAAATGGACTCTGCTTCAATCCCCTAACTCTGGTCCTGCATCTACAGCCTCACCACCCTCTGTTTTTAAAGGAAAAACCAGGCTTTCTCCTGCTGGAGGAATAATGGGGTTGCTACCCTTTTCATTCCTAATCCAAGACTTAAACTCTGAACTCCTTTTGTGGGACTTGAATTTTTTTCTTTCCTATGTTGTCAGCTGCCACGTGCCCATGATGAGTTGCTGCTGTCCCTCCCCTTCCATAATCTCTTCCACCCTTTTTGAAATGACCCCTCGTGCCTGTGAAGCAACAGATCATCAGAATTTTTGATCTAGACTGCAAAAGATAATAGTCACTCCCTAACTTTCAAGTCTCCTATTACTCCTGCATTCGAAATGAAATGCTAATCCCTTCCCCTCCCTCCCTCCCTGAGCCATCTCCTGTTTCTTGGTGCCATTATAATCCTGTGAATTTTCTTGATCTGAGTCCTTACCACCTTTTTGCTCTACACATTCCTGCTTTAACCTGCCGCTCCTTGCTTTCCCTGACCTGTACATAGTCATCGCTGCTTCCTCCCCTTCTACCAAGTCCCAACTCTCTCTGGCGTGACTACCCTCTGAAAATCTTGCTCGAAGAATTCCTTTCTTCCCTTGGGGTTTCAAATTGTCTCCAATTCCTCCAAGTTTTGAGCTCAAATCATTTCATTGGAGACACTTTCCAATTCCCCTTTTTCTCTTGTTATCTCATCTTGGTGGCAATACTTGTGAACCTTTGTGAGCATCTCTGGGCTATTTAGTGGAAGATGTCACGGCCATTTTGGCCTTGTCTAACTTGTAGAAATGCCAGAGGTCGTTGGATAGCAGTCCAAGAGCAAGGACCCCCTCTGGTATTTATTTGTATTTGTTCCAGCCTCAGACCACATCAGCGTTCACTGCTGAATGATGTGTTAGATTTCAGAGGGGAGGGTGCACTAGCTTTCTGCTGCAGTCATGGGCTGCCTGAGTGCCGGGTCCCCAATATTCATCAGGCCCCGGTGCACAGTAAGCGGAAGTAGACCCCTGATCTGCAAATGGAGCCAGAGTATGAAGTGGGCCACGTCTGGAAGGGAGACTCTGCAGCCTGTAATTGCTGGAAAGTAGGGATTGATTAGAAGTTACTAGTTTGGGAGCAGAATAACGAAAAATGACCATAGTAGGAAATCTTGAGCTCCTGTTGCAGCTTATGATAGAGCTGAGCTGGGAGATCAGGGTAAGAGTACAACATGCAGCCTGATGCTGAGTTGTGGGAGAGAACTGAGTCATGTTACGTTGAGCCAGTGAGGTTGAGGAAGGAATGGAGTTTAAACTGATGCATCAGGGCAGCCACCCATTACAGGAAGGAAAGAAATGTTGAGTCGTCGTCATCTTATGGTCCCCACTCCCCCTCTCCCCAATAGGCCACATGATTCTCATTGACAAATCAAATAGCTGGATAAGTAATCGAACCACAGACCACTTGAAATTACAATACAGACTAATTGAGAGACTCTCGCACTTTAATAGCAATATTCTTTGGCGAAGATTGCATTCTGTAGGTACAAGAATTAGCAATCTTGGAATAGATTCCATAGGATTAGAGGGTAGTCAGTATAATTCAGTTATTAAAACTTAGTTCTGAAATGTCTGGAAACTGTTGACCAATAAATTATGACATTAGTTCAAGGAGTAATCTTCAAAATGGTTTTTGAAGGACCTGTTGGGTGAAGATTGTGTAGAGTGTAACTTGAAGAGTTGGCATACATTGATGTAGGGTCTATCAAACTTGTATTATAACAGTGATTGCACTCAAGGTGTTTCATTGGCTATAAAGCACTTTGCGATATCCTGAGGTGGTGAAAGTTGATGCATCAATCAGTTTTCTTTTACAATAATCCAGCAGTTTAGCTATGAAATATACTATCTTTAGTCATTTCTCTTTACCTCATTTTGTCTGTGTGGAGCTATATTTTGTATATATTCACTCTCCCGCATAATGTTATGAGCAAGTGTGTTCCTTGCACAGATTGTTTTGAGAAACAGCCTGCTTATAGTAACAGTAACTGAGCCAGCTGTTGCTCACATCTATCATGAGTTCTGTGCAGAGTTCTGGTCATTAAAGCATTAAAATGTTGTTGCGCTTGAGATGGTGTAGGAAACGGCGATCGGGAGTCAAGTTATAAGGAAATTGTTTTATGGTGACCTGATTTTAAAGACTTTGAGAGGAATTGACAAAATGAATCTAGGTTTGTATAGTTCAAATGAGTAGTCAGAAGTTTAAAAATTAGTATATTGGGAGTTTTAAAAAAGTCAGTCAGTTGGAACCGTAAGGAAATAATTATGTAGAATATTATAGAAAAATGGTTACTCTGGTTAAGATTATAAATGGGTTCAAGGGTTGAGATCTAAGAAATTAACTGTTTCCCCCTCATCCAGCCCAGTCCATTATTTGTCTTTTTTTTTAATGCAGTAAGCACTGGGATGTCATGGATCTATCTGCCGTAACAGATCATTGAACACATATTACTACTTCTGGACCAAATAACCTTTCCCCATTGGTGTGTCTCTAACTTGAATTCCCTGTTATTATCAGAATTCATCATCCATATTATAAATGATTTGTACTATTTGAATAGTAGCACTGGAAATGCTGAAGTCAAAAGCTCCCTATTTCAGACCAATGGTTTTTGTGCTGCCGTAACCCTATAATGAACAGGGAGGTTGCTGTTCTTCTTGTATCTTCAAGTGCTTCCCTTGGAGAATAGTGTGAATCAGTGTAAGGATTTGCAGGCTGATGGCCCACATTGAGTACTCCTTCGAAGCAGCGATCACGTTTTACCCACTATTAGGGTAATTAGTCATATACAGTGGGAGGGTTTTATGTGCTGCTGCAACCTATAAGTGGGGGGGAAGATGGGTGAAGGTGATGGGGTCACCCATACCAACTTTAAGGGTCTCGCTGGATGTCAAGCCAGAATTCAGAGCTGGAGCTCTCATCTCGCTGGGACTGCCTGGAGTGGGATTCAGACCTGCAACTCCTGATATAGAGGAGAGAATGCTGTCATTGAGCCAGGAGGGTGGGGAAAGTACCATTGTTTGGTTTACTTAATTTGAGATACTGCCACGGTAGATTGTCTACTCAATAGTCAGCGAGTCACTGAGCTTCACTTTTGTTTTTGCTGCTCCATAGTCCAGGCCAGAATGGACACGATTGGGTAATTCCCTCCACAGTTGCATCTGGAGACTGCACTGCTGAGTGATCGGGGTTGATTTTAGACATGTAATTTATATTCTGGAACTATGCTCCACTTGATGCATTATCGAGTACTGCTGCACTTGGGAGACTGCTGTATAGCTCATGAATTAAAGCCACACGTCCAACCCTACCTCCAATTAAATGGCTGACACAGCAGTGTCAATATGCACTCCAATTAAAGCTTCCATTCTTTGAATCTGGAATAGATGCTTTCGCAGATCAAGTTGTTTTTGTCAGGCGGTGCTGAAAGCAGCTTGGACACTGAGGTAGTCTATTTTGAGAGGAGATGAGACTGCTTTGCTGAAGTCTGGCCAATCCTTTGGTGAAGGCAGATTTTGTAGAGCTGAGGTAGATTCAGATCAAGGCAGATTTTATTTTGTTGACATTGCGCCTCTCCAGGGGTAATGAAACTTGAAAATTGCAGTTTGTACGCGATTCTCTGAGCAGAAGTGAAATGAATGCTTTCACTCTGCATAGAAAATCACCCATTCTGTACTAGCTCTGATTTGGAAATGCAATGTGACGGGGAACTGTGTGCATGAATACATCTGACATTATTGCACATCGTTACTATTTCCTGGAGCATGGCATCAAATCTCTCAGACTATCTGGCTAGTGCAGCAGATTAAATTAAGTGTACCATTTGAAATTAGCAGAAATGTGTATTGAGGAAGGAAAATTCACCCCATATAAGGGCACAGCAGAAAAGGCCTTTGAGCTCATCTTGCTCGCCTTATTTTGATTCCTGCACAAGGATTCTGCCTTTGTGTCACCAAGCCTGCACTCCACTACGCTCTGAATTTGAAATTGTCCGTTGTTTCAAACAAGCCAACATTCACATTAAATTTTCAGTTTGAATTGGTTGTTGCTTAAATTGCATTTAATATGTAGCTAAGAACACATACCATAGATTTAGAACCCATGAATCTCTCCACTTCTGTGTATGATCTATGCCAGCTTTTTCTTGATCCTACCCATTTATTCTCATCATGGAAACTTTCTAAAGTATTTTGACCCCCATTAAATGTCGAGTAAAACTTCAAAATATTCTTGCAGCCTGATATTATACATGTGTATATGTATCTGTATATGAAGAACCTGAGGTTTTTTTGCCCTTCTGCTGCTGTTCTTGCGTGAATGATCTTATCCAGTGTCATTCAGCCTTCTGACTTTTTTAGCTGCTGATTCCATTCTTTGCTCATCTACTTTTTAAATTTCCCTTGGTGCTTAAAACTTCCATGTATTTTATAGCGTGACTGCTTAACCATACAGCTTAACCTCCTCTCTGATCTTCAGGTGGGGGGAATGAAAATCCCATTGAAAGTGACTTCTTAGTGTCTTTCTCTAGTCTAAATCTCATCTGACTTATTGCTGATTTTGCCGTCGGCTTTTCTAAGTCTATCGGCGTTCTTGGCACTACCATTGTTCACTATTTTCCTTTTATTGTCAGATAAGTTGGTGAGTTAAAGTCTAAGCCAGAGCCTAGTGTAGCAATAACTATGTTCTGAAGTCACTGAAGATCACATGAGGGCATGTCGCAAAACTATTAAGCTGAAATGGAGTGAAGTAGATTTTCTTTGCTGGCATATTATAAAGCATGGGGAGTGTCAGCTTAGGGAGTGGTCTGAGGTGCTGAACCCAAAAATAGCTAACGTTAATCCCCCCGAAAAAACTAACGGAGTGGTTATGTCTATGAAGGGGGAAGCTAGAGCTTTTTGACTAGAGTTGAGCTTGAAGGGAAGAGCTGATCAAGGTCTTCAAATGTCAGGAAGATTGTTCCAGATTACATAGTGATGTGTGATGTTTCCACTGGTTAGTGAGATTTTAACTAGAACATAAATTAAGATGCTCCAGAGTTAGTGGTGTGAGGAAAACCATACCTGCCAAGAATGAGGCATATTAATTTCATCATGTGGAACATTAATTTTAAACTCTTACTGCACTGAAAACATGGCTGCACTTGCATTCTAAAAGGACAGTGGCTGGAAACATTCACATTCTAAAAGACAGTTGCCTGGAGAAGACAATGGAACTACCGCCTGATTCAATTAACGAAATGGATTTTGATCAAAAGACGTTGAATATGTGAAAATATTCCCTTACCGAGGATGTCTACTAAGATCGAAAGAATCCACAAAATTTTGCTGGGCAGGTTATTCCAAAAAAAAAAAGAGCTAATCACATGACTGGCCTGCTGGCCCAGGTTTGGTTTGAATTGTGTTCACAGAACAGTTTGAAAAGAGACCAACTGGATTTCAAGAAGACAGCATCTCCCTGTCTGTCTCCCTCTCACGCAAAGACAGGAACCTATGGAAGAAACTAAGCCTCAAGACAGAAAAGCATCGAAACAAGTTTGAGTGTGCGCACTGGGCCCCAACGAGATGGCAAGATTTAACTGAACTCAAAGACTTTACATCGAACTCAAAAGACAGTAAATGAACTCCAGCTGCTGCTTCAAACCTTTCCCCTTTTCTGTGTCTATCTGCGTGTGTGTTTATCGCGCATGCATGCTGGTATGGTCACGTTGTGTATTTTTAGTAGTTTTAACTGATTAAGAGTTTTAAGGTGGATAAACTTGTGCCTTTCTTGTTTAAATGTAAGAAAACCTGTCTGGTTGATTTCTTTGCCGTTACAATTGGAGAGCATTGAACAAGGATTCACTGAGGGGAAGCTAAAAACCCGGTGTTTTAAAAATTAAACCCTGTAATGGCCAAACCAGGAAAAGGCTGAGAGGGAACCCCTAGACCCCTTTCCCACCTAGTTGGAACAGTGGAGATTAGAAAAAAATGTATTTACAGTGAGGTTCGTTAGAATTTGGAGTTCTCCAGCACAAACTACTTTTAGGAGTCCATAAATTCATTTGAAAGGTAATTAGTTGTGTAAATGAGAAGAATGTTAAAGGCTTATAGGGAATGATCAGAAGAGTGGAATTAGACCAAGTGGTTGATGGAGGAAAAACTCCATCACGGATTTGATGGGCTGAATGGCCTGTTCCAGTGCAGTAACTCCAAGCACCCTCGAAGTCTTTCACTACTTTTGAATTGAAAATATTTTTTCAGTGACCCCCGCCCCCCCACCCAACCCACACGCGCCTCTTGGGTAATCTTAGAAGTTAACAGAAATGTGAATTGTCTTTTATGCACAGGACATTCAGATGCTTTCTCTCCAGTGTGGATTATCTGATGTAACAGGTGGCTTCAGTTTAAGAAATGATTATTCCAATCAAAAGCTTCTCGGCAGCATGAATTGCTGATACTTCTCTATACATGATGGATGTCTCAAACTCTTTCCACACGCAGAGGACCGATGTCTTGGCAAGCCATGAAGAACAGAAACCATTGGATTGGCCCTGGAATACTTGGGCACTACAACTTGCATGAGTCCATCACTGTCCAAAGTCCGTTTCCATGATTTCCCACTGAGTCAACAGGATGTTTGGACAGACCCCATTTGTTGCTGGAAATGTAGTGGGCTCTGCATCTCCTCAATTAAAGCTGGCAATTGTGAAGAGATGTGTACAGCACTATGTAACAGCCTCTTCAACTTTCTCTAAACAAGCTTCAGACATGGTTGTACTGTGTACAGAGCAGTGTTTAATACACAACTGCATAGTTTCTTAACTCCTCTTGTGTGTGTCTCCCTCATTTTCTCCCTGGCTCTGTTGCCCCGTATCCACCTTCCCCCAAGAAGATCTGACTTTTGCATTATTTTCTCCCTCCCTTGGTTGAGGTTGGGCAGTCACAACTCCAAATTTCCTCCAGCAACCCCAGCTCAGTGTGAAATGGAGAAATCATCTGACTTGTGTGTTCATGTGTCCTCGCATCCACAACCTCGATGGCCATTGACATGGTCGACGACATCGATACCTGTTTTGTCCCACTCCTTGGGGCTGCCCTCCGTTGGTTCCGCTCTTGTCCATCTCCTTATAGCTAAAGCATCTCTAGTAATGGCTTTTTGCCTCACCTCCAAAGATTTACCTCTGGTTTCCGCTCTCTTTTTCCCCCACACCCCCCACCTTCTGCATCTACATGCTGCCTCTTTTATGACATCAGCAGACACAGTCACTTTCCACATGTATGTTCATGACACCCAGCTCTCAACCCCAGTACCCCTCTCAACAACTCCACAGGATCTATGCTTTTATGTTGCTTGTCCAATGTCCATTCCTGGATTTTTCTCCAGGTAATCATTGAGAAGTCTACATCTGCCAATCTAGACTTCCACCTCAAACTGTGTAGCTATTCAACTCCATCCTTTTCTCTGTCTCCTGTCAGACTGTTTTCAGTCTTGCCATTCTGTTTGATCCCGAGCTGATCTTCCCAATCCATATATTCTCAATTGTAAAATCGCCTACTTGCACCTCAGCATCGCTTCCTTCTTCCCCTATGTCGGCTCACCTGATGCTGAAACCCTGGTAGATGAACTTTGTCCACTGCAGACTCAATTGTTCTGGTGTTTCGCTGGTTGACTGCATCCTCCACCCTCCATAAAGTTCAGCTCATTCAAAATTCTGCTTCCCTTATCCAATCCCGCACCACCACCTCTGCCATCGCCTCCTAATTGCTGACCTGCATTGGCTCCGGGTTTCTCCATCTGCTTCGACTATAAAGTCTGTAGAGGCGTCTAAATTCCTGATGCTCCCTTTCAGTTCTGTTTTCGGGATCATGTTTTTTAAAAAAAATGGGAATCTTGGTGCTGTTGAAGTTGAGAATGTTGGTACCTGAGACTTTGTACAAAGTTTTTTTTTTCTCCTTGCTAATTTTCTCCCCTCCCTCCACTCATCCCTCCCCAACTCTCCCTCTCTTCTTTCTCCCCCCCTCTCTTCTTTCTCTTCCCCCCCCCCCCTCCCTCTCTTCTTTCTCTCCCCCCCCCACTCCCTCTCTTCTTTCTCCCCCCCCTCCTCTTTCTCTTCTTTCTCCCCCCCTCCTCTTTCTCTTCTTTCTCCCCCCCTCCTCTTTCTCTTCTTTCTCCCCCCCTCCTCTTTCTCTTCTTTCTCCCCCCCTCCTCTTTCTCTTCTTTCTCCCCCCCTCCTCTTTCTCTTCTTTCTCCCCCCCTCCTCTTTCTCTTCTTTCTCCCCCCTCCTCTTTCTCTTCTTTCTCCCCCCCCTCTCTTCTTTCTCCCCCCCCCCTCTCTTCTTTCTCCCCCCACCTCTCTTCTTTCTCCCCCCCTCTCTTCTTTCTCCCCCCCCTCTCTTCTTTCTCCCCCCCTCTCTTCTTTCTCCCCCCCTCTCTTCTTTCTCCCCCCCTCTCTTCTTTCTCCCCCCCCTCTCTTCTTTCTCGCCCCCCTCTCTTCTTTCTCCCCCCCCTCTCTTCTTTCTCCCCCCCCTCTCTTCTTTCTCCCCCCCCTCTCTTCTTTCTCCCCCCCCCCCTCTCTTCTTTCTCCCCCCCCCCTCTCTTCTTTCTCCCCCCCCCCTCTCTTCTTTCTCCCCCCCCCCTCTCTTCTTTCTCCCCCCCTCTTCTTTCTCCCCCCCCTCTCTTCTTTCTCCCCCCCCTCTCTTCTTTCTCCCCCCCCTCTCTTCTTTCTCCCCCCCCTCTCTTCTTTCTCCCCCCCCTCTCTTCTTTCTCCCCCCCCTCTCTTCTTTCTCCCCCCCCTCTCTTCTATCTCCCTCCCCCTCTCTTCTATCTCTCCTTCCCTCTCTTCTATCTCTCCTCCCCCTCTCTTCTATCTCTCCTCCCCCTCTCTTCTATCTCTCCTCCCCCTCTCTTCTATCTCTCCTCCCCCTCTCTTCTTTCTCCCCCCCTCTCTTCTTTCTCCCCCCCCCTCTCTTCTTTCTCCCCCCCCCTCTCTTCTTTCTTCCCCCCCCCCTCTCTTCTTTCTCCCCCCCCTCTCTTCTTTCTCCCCCCCCTCTCTTCTTTCTCCCCCCCCTCTCTTCTTTCTCCCCCCCCTCTCTTCTTTCTCCCCCCCCTCTCTTCTTTCTCCCCCCCCTCTCTTCTTTCTCCCCCCCCTCTCTTCTTTCTCCCCCCCCTCTCTTCTTTCTCCCCCCCTCTCTTCTTTCTCCCCCCCCTCTCTTCTTTCTCCCCCCCCTCTCTTCTTTCTCCCCCCCCTCTCTTCTTTCTCCCCCCCCTCTCTTCTTTCTCCCCCCCCTCTCTTCTTTCTCCCCCCCCCTCTCTTCTTTCTCCCCCCCTCTCTTCTTTCTCCCCCCCCTCTCTTCTTTCTCCCCCCCCTCTCTTCTTTCTCCCCCCCCTCTCTTCTTTCTCCCCCCCTCTCTTCTTTCTCCCCCCCCTCTCTTCTTTCTCCCCCCCCTCTCTTCTTTCTCCCCCCCCTCTCTTCTTTCTCCCCCCCCTCTCTTCTTTCTCCCCCCCCTCTCTTCTTTCTCCCCCCCCCTCTTCTTTCTCCCCCCCTCTCTTCTTTCTCCCCCCCTCTCTTCTTTCTCCCCCCCTCTCTTCTTTCTCCCCCCCTCTCTTCTTTCTCCCCCCCTCTCTTCTTTCTCCCCCCCTCTCTTCTTTCTCTCCCCCCCTCTCTTCTTTCTCTCCCCCCCTCTCTTCTTTCTCTCCCCCCCCTCTCTTCTTTCTCTCCCCCCCCTCTCTTCTTTCTCCCCCCCCTCTCTTCTTTCTCCCCCCCCTCTCTTCTTTCTCCCCCCCCTCTCTTCTTTCTCCCCCCCCTCTCTTCTATCTCCCTCCCCCTCTCTTCTATCTCCCTCCCCCTCTCTTCTATCTCCCTCCCCCTCTCTTCTATCTCCCTCCCCCTCTCTTCTATCTCTCCTCCCCCTCTCTTCTATCTCTCCTCCCCCTCTCTTCTATCTCTCCTCCCCCTCTCTTCTATCTCTCCTCCCCCTCTCTTCTATCTCTCCTCCCCCTCTCTTCTATCTCTCCTCCCCCTCTCTTCTATCTCTCCTCCCCCTCTCTTCTATCTCTCCTCCCCCTCTCTTCTATCTCTCCTCCCCCTCTCTTCTATCTCTCCTCCCCCTCTCTTCTATCTCTCCTCCCCCTCTCTTCTATCTCTCCTCCCCCTCTCTTCTATCTCTCCTCCCCCTCTCTTCTATCTCTCCTCCCCCTCTCTTCTATCTCTCCTCCCCCTCTCTTCTATCTCTCCTCCCCCTCTCTTCTATCTCTCCTCCCCCTCTCTTCTATCTCTCCTCCCCCTCTCTTCTATCTCTCCTCCCCCTCCTCCCTCTTTCTTTCTCTCCTTCCCCCCCCCCCCCTCTCTCCCCGACCCACATGACCATGGTGGTGATGCATGTAAGCCGGCTGTTTGACTGCAGGGGCCATCTTGGCTAGTGTGGCACTGTCCTCATCCAAGGCACATACTATCTTGTTCTTTCTGTCCCACCTGCCATCCATCCCCTGCAGGCAATCATTCGTAGATATCTATACATGTCACTAAAAATGCATATGATTGGGCTGTTCCATTTAAAGGCTGGCTAGGGTCTGCAAATGAAAACTGACCCAGCCGGAGTCCTTTCATTTTTACCTGCCCCTGACCTGACCCGACCACTGGGATGTTCAGTTAACCTAGTTTCCGTTTTTCACTTTTTAAGCTTGTACAGATAAGCAACAAAAACTGTAACTGGACTTGAAAGGTTGTTTAAAAGGCACATTAAAATTGGAGCTACGTACCGAAGGTGATAGTGCGTGTCCAACCCGACCTGAGCCCGAATGCTGGACCCGGAAGAGCGACCTGACCCCGAGACACGTTGTCTGTGTCGGGTAGCCATGCTGTGGTTCCATTTGGCCGTATTCATGTGGTTTCATGTACCTTTATTCTGAAAAGTCAACGAAAGAGTGGTGGGAATTGGAAACATATAGAAATGCTCAACACGCAGAGCTTAAATGCTCAGCATTGAGGGTTTTGGCTGTGGCCTCGCCCGGCAATCTGTGGCTTGTTTCTGTAGCACGTTCGGCCGCTTATGGCAGGGCAAGAACTTTTGACACCAAAACTGATGCCAAGAGTGTCCAATCTCAGCAGGAATGTGGTGTCAATCAAACCCAACCAGGGTAGCCTATTGGTTGCAATAGTTCCTGACCAACCTGGTGTTTTTGAATAGCTTTTTATTGACTACTTTGCAGCAATTCAGCTTTGCTCACTTGATGTCCTCGTTCATCTTTTGTTCCATCAGTGAATTGCATAATTAACTGTTCACAGTTTGCTTTTCTTACAGGCTTTTCCAAATTATGTAAGACATGGTATGTTGAGTGGCCTTGATTTGTGTACCAGCAAGTACTCATCTTGTCAGTTTGTTGAGATCTGACTCCTCTAGAATATCTACCTCCATTGGAGTATTGTGTCCTATTCTGGTCACCACTTGAGGGAAAAGGTCAAGGCCTTAGAGAGGTTGCAGAGGAGATTTGCTAGAATGGTACTTGAGTTACGTGATGAGACTGGAGAAGCTGTGATTGGTCTTCAAGCAGAGCAGGTTAATGGAAGATTTAAGGCATTGAAGTGGATGATCAGCCATGATAATATTGAATGGCAGGGCAGGTTTGATAGGCTGATTGACCTACGTTCTCCAATGTTCTATTTTCCTATGTTATTAGAGCATTCAAAATGCGGAAGGACTTTGGTAGAATAAGTAAGGGGAAACTGTTGCCACTAGCGGGAGGGTCAGTAACGAGAGGAGACACATTTAAATTCATTGGCAAAACACTTAGGCAATTAGTTTTGTTTTTAAAGACAGCAGAAGGGTGGTAGTAGCAGATTCAGTAGTAATGTTGAAAAAAGAATTGGATAAACACTTGAAAAGAAAAAAACAATGGCAGGGCTATGCGGAAGGAGCAGAGGATTGGGACTATTTGGACAGCTTTCAAAGAGGCGACACAGACATGATGGGCTGCGTGGTCGCCTATGGGATGTAAGTTGGGGAGAGAAGGAACAAACACATTGGCTGTAGAGGACTTATTTTTCTGACTGTGCTGGAAGATGCTGTCTTTTCCCTCAGTTACTTACTCAAAAGGAACAGCTGAGATTGGCAAACCTTCCCCACCCCCACCCCCCTCACCCCCACCCCTCAGATAGAATGACCGAGTGCAATCTGTGCCACATTGCGCATCCAATAGACATCACAACGACCCTTTCACCCTTGCCGTCCCATTGTGAAAATCCGATACCTGCAAAGAATTAGTGAACCATTTTGTCAATGCTGAGTGCTGGTGGCCTTGAGGGTGGGGGGACCTGCGGAGTGGGTGGGGGAACATGTTGCTTATCCTGCATGCTCATGGCATAGAAAGACAATATGACCATCCCCAGTGACTATGAACACAGTCTGACCCGGTGGTTAATTCAGCTCCCTTGTGCTGTTATATTGACAGGACCACTGAAGTAGTCTAAGTTAATTATTATGTCGCTACTGCTGCTTATAATCTTCCATCAGACTCTGCAACTTCTTGAAGTCACTTACTCTTCCTTTGTTGAGTGCTATCGCCAATCAAAAAGACAATTTGAATAACTCTGTAGAAAGAGATGGCTTGCCCACTTTTCAACTGTCCATTTGAACACATCAGGATGATGGTAAAAGTGCATTTTTGGCAGATCAAATTTTAAGATTACTGCATGAATTTATTTCTCTTTATTTGTCATGGTTTATTGGAAGAAAATATTACTTTTGTTCTTCACATGCCGTCCGTTCTTGGTGCATGTTCGAATGTCTGCGTGCCGGAATGTATTTGTCCTCCTGTCAGGTTTTGGCCCTGAGTGGTGGCCCCAAGCTCTGGAATTCCCTCCCTCAACCTTCCACTACCTCAACTCTAAATGTCACTCCTTAAAAACCTACTTCTGACCAACCTTTTGGTCACCTGTCCTGATATCTCTATGTGGCTCTGTGTTGAACTCTGTCTGATGATGCTTCTGTGAAGTGCCTTGGAATGTTTTATTATGTTAAAGGCGATATACAAGTGGAAGTTGCTGTTAGCCTCCAGACTGAAATAAAGCCAGGATCGATGTGTCAAACTTTCTGTAGTCCAGTAACGCTGCTGATGCTGGCCAGCTTTTAATGACCGATGCTATTTGAGAGAAATCAAGTCAAAGGGGGTTATCCATTCGGTCTGTGGCCTACAATCAAGAAAGTATCATGTCAATCTGAGGTGGTGTCTGTGTTGCACTGCCTCGTGTTGGATGATCCACTATTTGTGATGGTGAGGGGAAAATCTCAATGAATTGGAACTTGACCATAATATGAAATTTTTAGTTGTTGATGAAAGGACCTCACTCTTTACTTTGAGCTGATCTGATTTCCTCATCAATAGTCATTCCTTGAATAGTAAAGCATTAAAATTGCTCCTAGCCTTTTCTAGGCTCAATTTCTAGATTGCAGTAAAAATGATGGCTGCAAAGTTGATGCTTAATAGGGTCACTGCATAAGTGAATGCGTTCAGTGGTCCTCTTAATGATGTACTGGCCAATATTTATTTCTCATCCAACGTCATTTAAAAAGCAAATTATCTGTTAATCTATCACATTGCTGCTCGTGGGACCTTGCTATGCTCAAATTGGCTGCCGCATTTCCTACATTATAACAGTGACTGCACATTATCTGAATGCAATTCTATTATGGGTAGCTGAAGTACTTATTGTGTTGATGCCTGATATAAGAATACAGTAGAGGTTGTTAGGAATGCATCATTGCTGCTATATTCATGAGGTATTTTAGTGTCTCACACTGGGATTAATGGCATTAATTACCAAAGACGATGGGGCACTGATGAATTGTGCATTACATTGTGTTGTGGTAGTTTAGAGTTTAGTTTAGAGATACAGCACTGAAACAGGCCCTTCGGCCCACCGAGTCTGTGTCGACCATCAACCACCCATTTATACTAATCCCATATTCCTACCACATCCCCACCTGTCCCTATATTTCCCTACCACCTACCTACACTAGGGGCAATTGCTAATGGCCAATTTACCTATCAACCTGCAAGTCTTTGGCATGTGGGAGGAAACCGGAGCACCCGGAGGAAACTCACGCAAACACAGGGAGAACTTGCAAACTCCACACAGGCAGTACCCAGAATTGAACCCGGGTCACTGGAGCTGTGAGGCTGCGGTGCTAACCACTGCGCCACTGTGCCGCCCTGCATCTCTCACCATTCATCAAAATAATATCTGGGTAAGCTGCTTTAATTGTTTGTGATGCTTTCTTTGGGAGTGGGTGGTCTAATTGACATTTTCTTCTCTTTGGCGGCTGGGGTGGAATCATAACGAGTTAATGAAAGTCTAAGCTTGTGCAGTACAAATGAGCGAATGGTGAGAAGTCAGGAGAGAACGATAATTAGTCGGCCAAATTGTCTCTTCTACAGAGGGAAGGAATGCACAGAGGGTTATATCACTCCCAACAGTTTGTGAAACTGTACCACAGACAATTTAGCAGTTTCATTACTCAAAAGCAAAATCCAAACCTTAAATCAAAAACTGGCTGTCAACTCGGTGAGGGATGCACAGCCCCATAGTGTAAAAGGCAGTTTGATGTATTTATAAATTATACCAGCTGTTACAATAAATGTGAAATTAAGTATATGCCATTAGATTGTGCTGCTGGGAAGAAAGTTTCATATTCATTGAGATTTTTAGGAATGGATTAAGAATGTTTTCTGGTACTGGCTGTTGGAAGTTGAAGTATGAATACACGATTATCCTAATCTTCTATATCCTGACCAATATTTATCCCTTAACATCATACACATTTTCTGATCATTATCTCATTGCTGTTTGTGGGTGTTTGCTGTTTGCAATTTGGCTGCCGCATCTACTACATTGCAATAGTGACAACACTTCAGATGTACTTATTTGCTATAAAGTGCTTTGGGATGCCTGAGGTGATGAAAGGCGCTAGATAAATACAAGTCTTTAATCTGCGTTTTTCAGTCACTGAGTTTAAGCTGCCTTTATCTCCCACAGTCAACCATTAACATTAGGATACATGGTTTGGATTTTTTTTTTAAACGCTGTTGGTCTGCGACACCCATTTTGGGTTTTCCTGACTGCTTGTCAGGAACCAGTAAATTCACTCTTCCCACAGTGATCATGGTCTAAGGATAAGAATTGGCTATTTAGGACTGAGTTGAGAAATTTCTTCACTCTGGTTCCAAAGATTCACAGCCCACCTTGATTCCAGAGGGCTGTGGATGCTCAGTCGTTGAGTACGTTCAAGACTGAGATTGATAGATTCTTGGGCATTTCGGGAATCGAGGGATATGGGGATTGGGCAGGAAAGAGGAGTTGATGCACAAGTTCAGTCATGATCTTATTGAATGGTGGAACAAGCTTAAGGGGACTTATGGCCTTCTCCTCCAATTTCTTATGTTCTTGGTAGCGGTGCCCATTTAGAGGTGACTACCAGCATTACAATGCCCGAATGATATCACTGCACATTGGACAAAATGTCATGGCCAGTCTACATATGGGCAGTAAAGAACCCCATGGTGCAGCCAGTCTGGAGGCAGTCTAACCACACTGAATTGATAAAGCAGGAGTGCAGTTAGGTCAGTCTCCCGAGACCCAGCTCTGATGGGAAAGCAGCTTTAGCAGGCTTGTCCCTGTAGCGCACCAGAGGATTATTCTGCTTGACGCTGAGATACCTGCATTTTTATACATTATGATCTGCCGGCTGGTTTGCCTCTTGCATCTGCTCTCAGCTCTTGGGGTCTGCGTGATCTTATTCCTTAAAAGGACAGTGTTTAGTTTCTGAATAAAATGTTGCAACAATATATTGAGTCAACACCTCATAAAATAGATTGCAGAATGAGGCCATTCGGCCCATCATGTCTGTGCCGGCTCTTTGTGAAAGAGCTATCCAATTAGTCCCATTTCCTCATAGCGCTGCACATATTTCATTTTCAAGTATTTATCCAATTCCCTTTGAAAGTTACTGTCGAATCTGCTTCCACCACTCTTTCAGGCAGAGCATTCCAGATCATCATAACAGAGTGAAAAAAAATTCTCCTCATCTCTTTCCCCCACTCCAGCTTTTTTTGCCAATTATTTAAAAGGTGTGCTCCTGATTACTGACCCTCCAGCCAGTGGAAATATTTTCTCCCTATCTATCAAAGTCGCTCATGGCTTTGAACAGCTCCATTAAATGTCGAAAAGCTTAATTTGATTGCAATATATATATAAAAATGTATAGATGTGTGTTTATATGCATTTAATATGGGTATATTATATGCATAGTGCTGGAAGTAAACAGCAAATATTCCTATTGAAAAGTTTAATGGAATAAAATAAAAGCCTTCTATCCCAGGGTTGTTTCTTACAGACCCTGCACTTAGCTTTGAAGTGTCCGGGGAAGCACTCTCATCAAACAGGGAATCTGCACACCACTGGAATAATGGAGGTGAATGAGACCGAATGGAGCAGCAGTGATAGTGGCTGTTCCTGATCTGGCGAGTGCTGTAGTTAATTACAATTTGTGGCTCAGTTAGTAACACTTTCTTTTCACCCCCCACCTGAGCCAGAAGATCGTAGATTCAAGTCCCACTTAAGAGACCTGAGCACATATTCCAGGCTGGCATTTCAGTGTACTGTGACACTGTCGGAGGTGAGACGATGAACTGAGGTTATTTTTGTCCTCGTGCAAGAATGGATAAGATCCTGTGACACTATTTGAAGTTACGACTCCAGAGCAGGGACATTCTCCTTGGTGCCCTGGCCAATATTTATCTCTCAAACAACATCACTAAAACAGATTATCTTGTCATTATCACGTTGCTGTTTGTGGGGCCTTGCTGTGCCCAAATTTGCTACTGCATTTCCTATATTATAACAGTGACTACACTTGCAAAATATTTCAATGGATTTAAATTTACTTTGGGACATCCTGAGGTTATACAAGGTGCTACATAAATGCAAACCTTTTATTTTCTTCTCTACCTTGAGCCTGGTCAGGATGGGGACCTGCTGCGGAGTGCTTTGAAGTAAGCAGCTGAAAGTGAGTACTTATCTCCCTGGAGAGGTTCCCAATGCAGGTTAGGTCCCTGTTCAGTTTAGCCCTGAATTAATAGCACATATAGCCTGATTGAATTGACTTCTTTCTCTTGGTCTCAGCATAGAAAGATGGGCTTAAAAACTCCTTTGCCCCCTTCTTCCCAAATAATGCCAACCCAAGCACCCAATCAATGACATCAGAAGCCTTAATGTCCTCATGTGTTGAGTATCCTGTCAGGACTATGAAAGAGAGGTCATACACCTGAAAATGAATGCTCGGGGAAGAAGGAAAAAATGTCAGCGTCTTTGAATGCCTTCTGCCAGAGGCTTGGGGCCAGGGTGCCTGACAAGAGTCATTAAGGAATGGAGTGTGGGCAATTTCCAACTGTGCCTGGAGGGAGCAGCACTGAGTGGCTGAGCTGTGGTTATAATGCCCTGTTTTGTGCTTTGTTTTGCAGTGTGTTCGGTCAGTGTCCTTGGAGAGAGCGACGTGATGCAGGAGTTCCTGGCTGATTCCAGCGAGGTAAGGCTGCGCAAAGGGAAGACTCGCTTAACAAGGTCCAGTTTTATTCAGAATTCAAAGATGGATATTTAACATGGGAACAGCAGTTGGCCATTCAGCCCCTCAAAGGGTGTTCCACCATTCAATTAGATCATGGCTGGTATGTATCGTAACACTCTTTTACCATTTGCTGTCGTTCCATATCCTTTAATAATACCCTTAACTAGCCAAAAAAAACTGAGTTGTTTACAATTGACCTCCCCTGCCCCTCCCCCAGCTTCAGTTTTTTGTAAGGGTTCCAGATTTCCACTACCCTTTGTGAAGAAGTGCTTCCTGACATCACCCTTGAACAACCTAGCTTAAATTTTAAGGTTCTGCTGCCTTGTTCTGGACTCTCCCACCAGAGGAAATAGTTTCTCTCTATTTATACTGTCAAATCCTTTAATCATCTCAAACACCTCAATTACATAAGTATGGAATTATTGCATTGCCACTTCCTTGAAAAGTGAGATGTGACAATTATTCCTAAACATGATACTGAAGTATTAAGCATTTTTCATAAATATGAAGCTGGGACTGAACATACATATGAATTGGGAGCAGAAGTAGGTCATTCCGCCCCTTTTAGTCTGCTCCGCCATTCAATAAGATCATGGCTGATCTGTTTACGTCTCGAATTCCACATTCCCATCTACCCTCGATAATAAATTCTTTTTAGGCAAGGGAATCAACTTACCTCCGTCTTAAAAAATATTCAATGACCCCGCTTCCACCACCTTCTGAGGCAGAGTTCCAAAGTCGCACAACCCTCAGAAAATATTCCAGGAGACCCAGTGGGCCGAATGGCCGTCTTCTGTGCTGTAAATGACTCTGACTCTAACTGCTGGTACAATTATGCAACAGACATTTGATCTCCAGATAAAGAAGGACCTGCAGCTTGTTTCCAATTCCCTGTTTTATTGATGTGTGGTCAAGTACTTTTGTCAAAGCTACTTAGCTGTGTCTGGTATAGTATAGGCATGATGTAGGCTAATGCATTGTTGGCACAACATAGAATCCGCCATAATCCTGCCGTGAGATGTGTCTCATTCACAGACTAATGCATCACAAAATGAGGCCATTCGGTCCACTGTGCTCTTTGAAAGAGCTATCCAATTAGTCTCACTCCCCTCCTCTTTCCCCTTAGCCCTGCAAATGTTTGACCTTTTAAGTATTTATTCAATTCCCTTTTTGAAAGTTCTTTAATCTGTTTCCACCACTCTTTCAGTCAGTGCATTCCAGATCATAACTTGCTGCATAAATGTTCCTCTCCTCAAGGTTCAAAGAACAAAGAACAGTACAGCACAGGAACAGGCCATTCGGCCCTCCAAGCCTGCGCCGATCTTGATGCCTGCCTAAACTAAAACCTTCTGCACTTCCGGGGTCCGTATCCCTCTATTCCCATCCTATTCATGTATTTGTCAAGATGCCTCTTAAACGTCTCTATGGTACCTGCTTCCACCACCTCCCCCGGCAACAAGTTCCAGGCACTCACCACCCTCTGTGTAAAGAACATGCCTCGCACATCCCCTCTAAACTTTGCCCCCCTCACCTTAAACCTATGTCCCCTAGTAACTGACTCTTCCACCTTGGGGAAAAAGCTTCTGACTATCCACTTTGTCCATGCCGCTTATAACTTTGTAAACCTCTATCATGTCGCCCTTTGCCACTAATTAGAAATCTGTGTCCTCTAGTTACTGATCTTCCTGCCAGTGAAAACACTAGTTACTCTATCAAAACACTTAGATTTTAAGGAATACAGAATGGCAGGTTGTTACATTCTTGGAGTATACAGACATTAATCCAATGCCCGAATGTGTGTCTAAAGGTGCTGCCTTCAGCATAAGGTAGTCATGTTTCGCTCAGACTGATCACACGTGCACAGAATGGAATGCAATGGTACTTTCAGTAGTTTCCTGATAACATCTGAGCAGTGCTCCTGTGCTTTACCTAATTGGTCTATTGGATTAGCTTATGGAGGCCATTGGGTCCAACCAGCACCTCCACAAAGATTTTACATGTTCCTGATGTCTGTGGAATGTATCAGAGTATATGTGAAGGATAAACTGCATTCAAAAGATGGAGATAACTATACCCAGGGAATGTGACTTTTCTTTTAAAGAAAGACTTGCCTTTATATAGCACCTTTCACAACTTAGGACATCCCAAAACACATTACAACCAATAAAGTACTTTTGAGTATAGTCACTGTTGTAATGTTGGAAACATGGCAGTCAATTTGTGAACGTCAAGGTCCCACAAACTGCAAAGTGATGACCAGGTTATCTGTTTAATGGCCAGGACACTGGGGAGGACTCCCTTGCTCTTCCATGAGATCTTTTATGTCCACTTGACATGTCTACTAAAGACTCATGCGAAAGGTGACACCTCTGTCAGTGCAGCACTCCTGCAGTACTGCCCTGGAGTGAGCCACGGCTGAAAGATTGGGCCACCACTGACACTGCACTTGAACTTCCTTGGATCATTTGCCCTGTATGGTGCACAAAGCATTAAAATCTTTGGTCCCTGTGTAATGCAGCAAGTGTGTGTGGCTGATGTACTTTATCTGGGATACTAGATAACTGCACAACTTCCCCTCCTTCAGCATGAATTGGTTCCACTGCTTCATGACTTTCCCTTCTGTACTGGGTATCGGCATGCACTAGCTGATAGTGAGACATGTGTACAAGCTTTACAGTACAGGGGGCTGTGAATAATTGATTTCTACCAAGTGTGTGATACTGAAGATCTTTCAGGTTAATTAACCTTCTGCCTTAGGGCTGTACTGATCAGTGTCTGGCACTGTTTAGTTCAATAAAGATCACCATATGTTTGGAGTTCTCAGTTTGGAGATGGAGGAGAGACACAGTGGGGAACCTATTTTCAGATTGCAGGAATCCTTTTTGCCACCATGAACTGTTCATGTAGTGCCTTTTGAAGAACAGAGGAAGCTGAAAATCTCTAGTTGAAGTTGGATTGAGCACTCTGATGTGATGTCCTGCCTCTTAAACGTCAATCTAATATCGGTACTGTGTTCAGCTACCATCAGTTTGTCTTTGCCCCATGATCTGAGGTCGGGGCACAGGTATCTCTTGGTGTCAAGCTGCAATTACTATCAAAGTCGATCCAAGTCATGTACAACCTGCTCCAGCAAACACTTGCACTGATACTACTGACTCCTTGAATCATATGTGCAACCAATCACAACATATTGACTGGCACTCAACATATGCAGATATGTGTGGAGTCTGTGTACTTGGGGTTAGAAGCTCGAAGATCATCTTATTGGCTGAGTAATGCATTGCTCTGTATGGTGAGAGGCTTATTTAAGGTTGTAAGGGCAAGAACCGAGGCAGAGGGAAAGGGAATGGCACAAGAAGGGAGACAGAAGTGAGCTGAGGGCGTTAAATCTGGAGACTGTGGGGAAGGCAGAGAAGCTAAATTGAATAGTAACAAAGGAGATAGATAAGCATCGATGGACTTCGAAGAGGAGCGAGAGATGGGAGCCAAGAGGCAAAGCGCACCAAGAAACTTGAGACCAGGTGGTAGGGGAGGATGTAAGGAGAGATGATCAGGAGAGGAGGAGAAATATTTGGGGTCAAAGATATGGGACAGAGGCGGGGTGAGTAGTGGTTGAGAAATAAGGAGGATAAGAACATGTTTATGTAATACTAAAAGTCAAAGCTCACATGGTCACAGTATGTAAGACTGTGGTGGAATATACCTTATCAAATTGCACTTTAACCATTGAGGTATGTTATGCTTAATACTCACAAGCTGACCTGCCATACAGCACTGTTGATCAGTGCTGTACATCTACCTGATTAAGAATAGTCCCACCAAAGGTCGGCCCTGGACGAGGGTGGATTAATTTTAAAAGTGTTCGGGAAATGCTGCGAATCTCGGATATTCAATAAAAACTTGGAGGATGCCCCTTGCGTATGGATGCTGATCTGAGCCTTGTTCTACTGAGTGGGAGCCAGGATGAAGAATACGCATCATTCCCAGCTACGCTTGTTTATATCCTCATGGCTGGTGTTGAGGGAGGCCTGGGATCAGGTGGCCTAATCTCTTGCATTCCATCTGTGGCACAAGTAGAGCAGGGCAGTGATTAAGAAAAGTAGAGTTATTTGTTCACTTACAAAGACCTACAGCAAGTCTGGTGGCCTTCCATTAGTTTATCTTGAGATCCTTAAATTGATGGCTTCAGCATTCATAATGCAAATCTCAACAAAGAACAGTACAGCACTGTTGAGTTTGTTTGCTTGAGATACATAATGGGTCCAATTTTCCAGTCAGCTGTAAATATTTCAGTCATCCTTTTGTCAGGAGCGATTGTTGCCAGCACAAAAACTGACAAACCAAGTAAATCCCCAAATTAAACTTGAGATGGTGTGTAGTGATTTCAGGGCTGTCTCAAAGGTATTTTGAGTCTTGTGGCTGTTGGTTCAGTGCAGGTGAATTGAACAGTCATAGTTATACAGCACAGAAACAGGCCCTTAGGCCCATCGTGTCTGTGCCGGCCATCAAGCACCTATCTATTCTAATCCCATTTTCCAGCACTTGGCCTGTAGCCTTGTATGCTATGGCATTTCAAGTGCTCATCTAAATACATCCTAAATGTTGAGGGTTCCTGCCTCTACTAGCCCGTCGGCTGGTGTGTTCCAGATTCCAACCACCCTCTGGGTGAAAAAACCTTTCCTCAAATCCCCTCTAAACCTCCTGCCCCTTACCTTAAATCTCTGCTCCCTGGTTATTGATCCCTCCGCTAAGGGAAATAGTTTCTTCCTATCTATCCTATCAATGCCCCTCATAATTTTGTATACCTCAATCAGGTCTCCCTCAGCCTTCTCTGCTCTAAGGGAAACAATCCTATCCTATCCAGTCTCTCTTCATAGCTGAAATGCTGCAGCCCAGGTAGAAAGATCCTTGAATGTATCAGAGAATGATATCTATGATGCCCTTAGCTGACCTGATGTGTGAAAAGCTGTCACCCTCAGGACAAATGCCACCTGCCGTGGCCAAGGTTGCTCACGTGTATAAGGGAAACTCAACAGTTGGTGTCCGAGATGGGGACTTGGATCTTTATTGGGAGTTCAGTGCCTGTAATATTTGATGTAGCTGCTGAAATAATATTCCATTCCCACCAATCTTCCTCAGATTAGGGAACTACGCAAGGTGTTTTCAGTAAGTGAATGTTCTAACAGCTGCATGTTTATCGTTGCATTCTTCCAGAGTACAAATGGGCTGTCAGATGTGGACCTGAGGATAGCCTTGCCTGACAGGAGCATTATCACAGTCACTGTGAAAAAGAACAGCACCGCAGAAGAAGTCTACAGGGTGAGTGAGTCATGGGTCAACATTCTGGCCAATCTCAATAAGAATGAAACTGACTGCAAAGCTCATGGGTTTTAGTTGGAGATGTTGGGCGACCATCGATGAATGCATTTAGCTTTTGTCTGGATAAACAGGAATCTCTAAAGCCATGAGAAGGAGCTCCAGTGGGGACAGACTGTAGTCAGCAGGGTTAGCATGACCAGTTTGATCAAACCTTTTGGATAAAGCCTCTGGAGGGAGGCGGGAGTGATGTGTTAACGTTCCCTCAATTGAAGATGGTGTCGTCTAGTAAATTTCCCATATTTGCAATTCAGTTTTTTAGAAAAATAATTTGGCTGGCTCGTTGTTGTCAATGCATCTCTCAACTAATTATCAGATCAAATCATTATAACGCAAACGGTATGAGGTTGGTCGTTAGTGTGTTGCAGGTCGTCTTTGCCAGGGGTATATACGTACTTTTAGAAACTAGATTGTAATCGAGTCATAAATAAAACTGTCCCGAAAATGATGGAAAAGCTCATCGGGTCATTCAAGAACTGCAGGCACAATAGGTGAATTCATGTTTTAGGCATGGGCCCTTTTTCACAATACAGATTAAAAGTATTATGTTCAGGTGGAATAATGGGGTGAAAACCAGAATTATGTGATACATATGTATTGTTCCTTCAAAGGTTAAGGACTGTGTACCTTAGCTCAGATACTAAGCAGAACTGATTGTTGATGTATTTAGAAAACTATTAGTGATCAGTATTTTGCGAGTTCACACTATCTCCAGACGTTTGAAGTAGCTTCTTCACCAAGCTTTTTGTTTTTTAAGTTCAGCATCATTCTCAAGAAATTATATTGTAAAATCATGAGATGCCTGGAACCATGGTTTTTTGTGCGCCAAGAAAAAACCTGATGAGATTTAATTTCATTTTTGGAATGTGGGTGTCACTGGCAAGGCTAGCATTTGTTGCCATGCCTTGTTGCCCTGAGAGGAGTTGGTGGTAGGTCTTTAAACCTTTTCATACAGCTGAGTGGCTTGCTAAGCCATTTCAGAGGACAGTTCCAAGTCAACCACATTGGTGAGGGACTGGAGTCACACACAGGCCAGAGCTGGTAAGAACAGTAGGTTTCCTTTCCTAAAGGATATTGGTGAACCAGTGTTTTTTTTTTAATGTGATGTGGAAATCACCATGACCATCTGAGCACTTTATAGTCACTTTTACCAATACTAGCTTTTTTTATTCCAAGGTTTTAAAATTGAATTCAAATTCCTAAACTGTCATGGCTCAATTGGTAGCAAGCTTCCAGGTTCAAGTCTCACTCCAGGGCTTGGGCACAAAAATCAAGGCTGACACTCCAGTGCAGTACTGAGGGAGTGCTGCACCAGCAGGGGTGTCGTCTGCTGGATGAGGTGTTAAACTGAGATCCCATCTGCTTGTTCTGGTGGATCAAGATCCCATTGCATTATTGCAAAGAGCAGCAGGGGAATTGGCCCCGGTGTCATGGCCAATATTTATCCCTCAATCAACATCACAAAAAGAGATTATTTGATCATTAACACATTGCTGTTTTTGGGAATTTGCTGTGTGCAAATTGGCTGCCACATTTCCTACTTCAAAAGTACTCCATTGGCTGTGAAATACTTTGAGACATCTGGTCGTGAAAAGCTCTATATAAATGCAAGACTTTTTTCTTTTTGTGGTGGAGTTTGAACTTGCATTCTCTAGATTGCTATTTCAGTAACATTCCTAAGTTATCGTACCCTTAAACTTGAGCACTATCATCGAGTTTAAGAATTGTTAAACTGAGACCGGTGCACACAGTTAACTCCTGCAGCTCATTAATTGTTAGGAGAACTCTGCTATTACATTGCAAATTGAAGTCTGATTTTTGTTCATCGAGTTGGCTGCACTCGGGGTGGAATATTCTCTATCCCATTGAAGATGACATCAAAAACTCCCAGATTAATTTTTCTGAAGCCATTTTGGTACATTGCTGCCCCCACAGCTAAACAAAAACCTGACCATGCATGTTAGTTCCTGTGTCAGAAGCCCATTTCTATTTTGTTGGTCTTCAGAAGTATTCCTTTGGTTGTATGGACTTTGACACGTTATGAAGACATCAGGTGCTGTATAAAAACAGGCTCTCTTGGCCTTTTTCAGTTGATGTGAAATTACTCAACATCAAGGTTATGAGTTGGTAAGCGACACAATTTGGCGCAAGTTTCGCTTTGGTCTGGAGGATTTCTTTAACCTAGTTAGGTATATGAAATGTGAAAGAGCAGTGTTGATTATACACTTGACCAAGCAATCTCCCCTTGGAGATTGGCAACACTTGTCCCCTGTGGTCTAAATTTGAATCCATGTTCAAAAAAATCCAAGTTCCAAGTTGACATTGACATAGGTGAAGCTGATTTCCATGTTCTGACTGATGCTGTGTAGGGTGTTCATCGTTTGATTCCAGTGTCACTCTGCTGTTTTAATCCCTGAAGGCTGTACAAGAGCACCTACGAATGGATAGCATCACAGCAAGTTTCTTTACACTGTTTGAAGTAGTGGACCACTTCTTTGGTAAGGGCGATTTATTTGTTTTGTAATTATTGAGGGAATAAATAATGGTTCTGGAGCATGTTAAAGGCTTGTGATAATGAATGAATTTATAAACCAACTAAACTCGTTGAAGGGTTCAGATGGCAGAATAGGGGTGGTTAGGAAGTTTCTCGTCACGATGCTTGAGCTCTCATGGTTTGTGTGGGGCAGGCTTAATGGACTAGCTAGTGTTTTTCTGCCTGTCAGTTTTGAATGTTGGTATTCCCAAATCTAATGCACAGGATCCCTTCATTTTTACAAAACAGCTTGTATGATATCTCTTCTCCCCCTCCCAGAAGAATCCATTGATCTTCCATTGCATCACTTGAAAATTAATTGATAAATTTACTATTCTTTCTTTTTGGATGTTTTTCCAATGATTAAAAGTTGTGCATGATCCACAAATTATTTTCTTCTTTAACTTAGTATTGTAATCTCACTGAACTTGTCCTCTGTAGGTCTCTCTCATCAGGAGCTTCTACTTGACCTTGAGATGGGTGGACAGTTGACAGTTTGGTCAAAGAGATAGATTTTAAAGAAGGGCATGAAGGAGGAGAGATTTAGGAAAGGAATTCCAGAGCTCAGCGCATAGACAGCAGAAGACACCGAAATGGTGGGTCAAAGGAAATCGGGAATACTCGAGGCAAAAGTTGGAGAAATGCATAGTTCTCGGAGGGTTAAAAGGTTAGAGTTTACAGAGATAGGGAGGGGTGAGGGCATGGAGGGATCTGAAGATCAGGATGTGATGAGTCAACATTCGACCAATGAGGGCACTGATTCATGCACTATACAATGGTTATGACCTCACCTGTACTGTTGCTTTGCCAGAGATGTTTCATTGTTGTCCACCAGTAAGGGAAGTTCTTTACCTTTTTCTGCTTTGGAAGTGATGGTCAATTTGAACCATTGCTTGTACTTCAGTGATGCGGATAGTAATTTATGCATTTGCAGAGCGGAAGCTGGTCCCCAATGAGTTTCCACACAAGCTGTATGTACAGAACTACACATCGGCAGCAGCCGGGACCTGTCTGGTCATCAGGAAGTGGCTCTTCACCATGGCCCAAGAAGAACTTCTGAATGACAATGATCTCGCAGTCACCTACTTCTTCCATCAGGTACATGAGCAGTTCACTATGCAGAGTGCACCGTTTGGGAGCGTGTGTGTGTTTAATTTTATACGAATGACTTGCAGCACAGAGTACATTCAAGGATGTCTGGCACTCAATTTTGTTTTGTATGTTTGGGACTTATCTCCTGTATACGTGTCCAAGTGCCTCAGCATTAGAATGTAGTCGGCCACAATGTGGGCTTAAAGAAAATCCTGAAATTCTAAGTAATATAATTACTTAATTGGTTATCTTGAGGATTCTGCTTTATTTTCGTAATTATAATGTATTTTAACCCTATTCCAATTCCTTGGCAGAGTCCTTACAGTGACTGAGACAGCAGCTAGCTTACCTGATTCTGCTCTTTGCTGTATAACTACCCATTAGGAGGGGTGCGTGGGGGACCGGCCCTGATACTTTCCATTCCTATTGGGAAGCATCTCACACTTGCTTATATTCCACCCCCTTCCCTCTGGAACTTAACTTGGCCATGGACTTGTGGGAGCTCATTCCCACAAACCTGCTGTCACTTTCTCCATGGTGTAAACTTGGCATTAGTGTAGGCATGTATGTGTAACTATGTGCTTGCCCACTCTAAATAAGTAAAAAGCAATTGCTTCAATGATCTTTGCTTCACCTTGTTCAGTACAGCTGCAGTCTGTTAACTGGGACATTCTGCTAGAAGCGAAATGTGATCCCATTTGTCACTGTGCAAATCAGTAATAAAAATAGGAAGCACAGTAAATACGCAGGTCAGTCAGCATGTGAGGTAGAGGAAGGTTAATGTTTCACATGGGCCCTTCCATTGGAACTCTTCAGACTAAGACTCATCCCAGCCGCCTTGGTATCTCTGTGGCTTTGAAGCAGGAATGTTAACTGTGGTACCTACAGATTTAACTGAAAAGACCAGTCCTGCTGTCACTCTGTTTAATTTGGACAGTGTAAAATTGTGGAAGAGTTTCAGTTGGCATAGATTAGTGACAATCACCTTGCAAAAGAATTTTCGGACAAAAACTGCAGAAGTAACAGGAAACTCTATTTTTGAATGGAGCTACAATAAGTTGGTCACAATGCTTGATACAAAGATTAAATTTTGATCTTGTGATCATGGCAGGGCAGCATTTATTGGCTTTCATTGCCCTGAGGGTATTGAGTCAAGCATATACTGTGGGACTAGAGTCACATGGAGGCCACAGTGAGTAGAACTGGCAGATTTGCACTCTGAAGGCCATTCATTAACCATTGGGGTTTTATCTCAATTTTCTGATGCCAGATACAAATGACCAGATTTATTGAATTCAATTTTAACTTTCCGTGGTTGGGTTTGAACTTGAGCCTCTGGGGTACTGGTCCAGAACCACTACACTACTATATCCATGGTAGCAGCATGACTTGCTCTTCGTGTCACTATCATACATTAGTAATTTAACAGTAATCAGCAATAGGCTTTTACAGAGCAGAACAGAACAAGCCAGAAAACACAAGCTACTTCCTTTCAAAATGTGCCATCTTTTACATCCACCTGAAAGGGCAGATGGGGCCTCAGTTTAATCTTTCATCGGAAGGATAGCATCTCTGACAGTGCAGCACTCCCTCAGTACTGCACTGGGGAGTCAGCCTAGATTTCGTGCTAGAGTCCTGGAGTGGGTTTTGAACCCATGACCTTGTGATTCGTACGTTTCTATGTATTACAAGCTTTTGATTCCAGAGCTTGGGGCGTTGGCAGCTGAAGGCACAGCTAAACTGTGGAGTGCTTTAACATCGGGGATGCTCAAGAGGCCAGGTTTGGAGGAGCGCAGATCTGAGGGCTGGAGTGATCCCACAACAGTGCAGAGACTTCCAAAACGTCGGGTGGTAGTATCTTTTTTTTTGTAATAACCGCAGGTTTGTGTATTGCTGTCCCAAGTCACCCCGCTGTGTTGTCATTGCAGGCCGTGGAGGATGTGAAAAAAGGGCGGATTAGAGTTGGGGATAAGTCGTACCAGCTTCAGAAACTGTCGGAGCAGCACAAGAAAGTCATGGTAGGATTTTGCTATCTGTTTGATTGTGTGCCCACAGAATGGGGAAATCTGCTTTACAAGCTGCAGCTTAGGGCTCATGCTGAGATTACTAGTTACCAGAAATTGTACAAGAATAATACTTGATTCTGTCTGACCTTTAACCTCACCTTCCGAAAGCAGAGAATGTAACCAATTCTTCCAATGATGGCAACTGCTTGAATTTTTATAGCGTACGGAAGGGACGATAATTCTCAATAGGTTTTTCACAGATTAAAATGGATGCGGTGCAGTGGTAGAGTTAGAGGAAGGTGACTGAAGGCCTGGTCAAAAAGATAGGTATTTAAAAGGGAAAGAAATTGCATTTCATTAGCACCTTGAACTACATCGGGCAGTCCCAAAACACAGCCAATGAAATGATTCTGAAGTGTAGTCACTGTAATTTAGGAGTTGCAGCAGCCAGTTTATGTGTAGTAAGTTTACACAGTTATGAGATAAATGACCAGATAATCTGTTTTTAGTGATGTTGGTTTGAGGAGGGGAATGAGGTAGCAAGCTGGAGTGTTTCAGGGAGAACGGTCCAGAGTGTGGGGCTGCGATTGAAGGTGGAGTGACAGGGATAGCATTCCAGAGTTTTGCTGGAGTGGAGCTGGGAAGAGGGAGTCGATGGAGAAACTTGTAGACTTTAATGCCTCTGAGATTGGCAAGGATTAATGTGAGGGGACAGCGAGTGTAGGATAAAGAGTGCGTGACATTGCATTTATATAGCTCCTTTCACAGCTGAAGGCTGTTGCAAAGCATTTCGGAACCGATGTCGCTAAAGCGTATCACTGTTGTTTGTGGGAGATTGCTGTGTGCAAATTCGCTGCTGGATTTCCTACATTACACAGTGACTACATTTCAAAAGAACTTAATTGGCTGTAAGATGCTTTGGGTTGTCCTGAGGTTGTGAAAGGCGCTATATAAATGACAGAACAGTGCCTAGTTCTGGTGATGAGTTTCAGTAAGTGATGTGACGGGGGTGGGTGGAGGTGGGATCTCTAGGCTGCTCACAGGCTGTTAATTAGTCTTGACACTAAATGCCTGTCCATTATTGTAGTACCTGAACATGATTCGGACTTGTGAAGGCTACAATCAGATAGTTTTCCCACACTGTCGGTGTGACTCTCGAAGGAAGGGACACGTGATGGCAGCCATTAGCATTCAGCACTTTAAACTCCACGCTTGCACAGAGGACGGGCAGTTGGAGGTATGTGTGATTGAGGACTGTCGGGCTGGGGCGTGTGTGTGGTCGAGGAGGGTCGGGCGGAGGCGTGTGTGATCAGCTGGGAGTCCTATGGGCTGCTGTTTCAGTCTTTCTTAATGTAGTGATCTGCTGTTCCCAATCACAGCATCAAATCTTCCAATAGTGAGCAGGATTCAGGTTGTGATCTCACACCTTTGTAGAATGATGTAGCACAGAAGGAGGCCATTCAGCCCGTTATGCCTGTGCTAGTTCTTCAGAAGAGCAATCCAATTAGTCCCGCTCCCCTGTTCTTTCCCCCTCGGACCTGCGAATGTTGCCATTACAAATATTATCCAGTTCTCTTAAGTTACTTTTGAATCTGCTTGCACTGCCCTTTCAGGCAGTGTATTCCAGATCACAATAACTCTCCTTATCTCCCCATTGTTCTTCAATTATCTTAAATCTGCATCCTTGGATTACTGACCATCCTGCCAGTAGAAACCATTTCTCATTTACTTTATCAAAGCCAAATTTTGAACGCCTCTGTTAAATCTTGGTTTGAGTTAAAAGATTTCTTGGTCTCTGGTTTCTTCTTCTTTGGCCTCCTTATCTCGAGAGACAATGGGTAAGCACCTGGAGGTGGTCAGTGGTGTGTGGAGCAGCGCCTGGAGTGGCAGGCTCTTCCACAGGTGCTGCAGAGAAATGTGTTTGTCGGGGCTGTTACACAGTTGATTTACTGTCACGACATGATGAGTGGCAGACTCTAGCTTCTCCAGTCCAGCGTGGCACTTCTTCCCTGTGTTCATGTATATCCCAGCAGCTGCTAATCATCTGACCTGAGTTGTGAGAGCAAGTCTCTTTTCCCCTCCCCATGACTTCTCAGCAGTTGGGATTTGGTTACACAGCTGTAATATGTCAGGAAGATGTGTCATTGTCAAACAATGCAATCTTTTGGGTTTATCTGCCTTCCTGTCCTGCTAGTTGTCTCCACTCCTAAATGTATTAACTTCTTGCTTGGGTGCAGTGTCTCAAGTTACCAGATCGTTCAGTTGTCTGACCTCTTCCTTTGAGTGTGCAGGCAATGAATTTCCACCAGTGGAGCGCCTGAGCTGATGCATGTATTCTGGAGGGGGTTCAAGCATGCATTTCAAAAACAAAGGAACTAATTCTTAATGAGTTCATGCGCTAACTGCACGGATAGCTTTCTCCTATCCCTACAGTTTCTAAGAATGTAGTATCATTAAAAACAGGAGCTCAACCCCTTGGGCTGTTGTGCCATTTAATTAGATTATGACTGATCTGCACCTCAACCCCATTTACTTTCTTTTTCTCCAAATCCATACACCTGCCCAGCAAAAACTGTCACTCTGTCTCTCAAGTTTCAATTGTTGCAGCATCCACGGCCTTTTGAGGGACAGAATTCCAGATATCTACTGCCCCTTATGTGGAAAAAGTGTTTGATTAGATTAGAGATACAGCACTGAAACAGGCCCTTCGGCCCACCGAGTCTGTGCCGAACATCAACCACCCATTTATACTAATCCTACACTAATCCCATATTCCTACCACATCCCCACCTGTCTCTATATTTCCCTACCACCTACCTATACTAGTGACAATTTATAATGGCCAATTTACCTATCAACCTGCAAGTCTTTTGGCTTGTGGGAGGAAACCGGAGCACCCGGAGAAAACCCACACAGACACAGGGAGAACTTGCAAACTCCACACAGGCAGTACCCGGAATCGAACCCGGGTCCCTGGAGCTGTGAGGCTGCGGTGCTAACCACTGCGCCACTGTGCCGCCCTTGTTCCGATTAAGCTGGTTAAGAGATGTGCACGAATAGTTGAGTGAGAATTAGTAGCACAATATTTCCTTCCTTCCTTATTACCGGCGACATTTAGCCTCTATTCTGGATCTCCCAGTGCAGTCAGGCTAAAATTGGGAGCGTGACGGAGTGAGAGCTTGAACCCTGCTCCCTGGCGCTGTGCACTGGGTCCCATTTATAGATTAATTGTGGCATACTAGTTTCCGTGTGCAACTGGCGAACCCAAACAGCCAGGGGAAGAATTCAGTGTCAACCAGCATGGAAATTGTACAGCACAAAATAATTGATTCAGCCATGACGTCTGCACAAATGCTTCTCTCCACCAGGGCCACCAAGTCTAATCCCTCTCTCCTTGCTCCCCATATCCTTTCAAGCAACTATTTCATTTCATTTTAAAAATTATTCAAAGTCTGTGTTCCAACACCAGTTTGTTGCACAAAATTCAATGTTCTAATCACCCTCAGAGCAAACAGCTTTTTTTTTTTCAGCCTCTTTTCGGATACTTTTTGTGATGGTCTTAAATTTGCGCTGTCTCGTGAAAGAACTGTAAAATAACATTGTTGGCCATTAACTGACCTCCATCAGGTCACCCCCTCACCTGCTGTCTGTGGGCTGGGAGACTAATTTTCATTTTACCAATAATCAGCTGGATATTTGGGTTGTGAAGAGATGGTTCGAATCCTTCCTGATAGACTCGAGGGGAAGCAGTTCAGCCTTTCTCAAGTTGTGTTTTTCTTTTGTGAAAAAGTTGCTGAAGTATTTTCTTTTTAAAAAAAAGAACCAGGTGATTGTGTTTGAGTGGGACGAGATGCACCAGTGGGACACAGATGAAGAGGGAATGGCGTTCTGCTTTGAGTATATCCGTGGTGAAAAGAAACCACGCTGGGTGAAAATCTTCACTCCTTACGTGAGTAACTGTCGTGCATTTCTAAACTACTTTTGTGCTTCCTGCTGCCGATTGCTAGCTGCTGGGACAGACCAGCACCGTTACCATTAGTGACACATAAAGTCTTTTCTTCACCTGGGCAGTTCAGGTGGTGTCCGGCATGGCTCGGCAGATAAAACTGCAGTCTGAGTCAGAAGATCATGAGTTCTAGCCCCAATTCAGAGGCTTGAGCACAAAATCAAGGCCGCAGTGCAGTCATGAGGGAGTGCTGCACTGTCAGAGGTGCTGTCTTTTGGATGAGATGTAAAAGCAAGGCCCAGTCAGCCCTCCGGTAAATGTTCAGAGAGGAGCAAGAGAGTTCTCCTGGGTGTCCTGGCCAGTATTTATCCCTCACTAACATGACTTTTTTTTTAAAAAGTTACTCGGTCGTTAATGCTTCATTGGCTGTAAAACGCCTTGCGAGATCTTGAGGTTGTGAAAGGTGCTATAATCAATGCAAGTTTGTTCATTCCTTAGAATTATACAGCACAGAAGAGGCCATTCGACCCATCGTGCCTTTGGTTGGGCTATCCAACTAGTCCCACTCCCCTGCCCTTTCCCCATAGCCCTGCAAAATTTCTCCTTTTCCAGTATATGTCCAGTTCTCTTTGAAAGTTAGTATTGAATAGTATCTGCTGTTCTTTTGTCTGACTTACTGACATGTTCCGCATTCCTCCAAGATATTGGCTGATGCAGTGCTGCTGGTTTGCTGAATCAATACAGGGAGTCAAGTGGGAGTTCTTGGGCGTGCAGTCTAGGTGCTGAACTGTTGGGGCACCGAGGTGTTTAAGGTCATATATGCTCATTGTTTGTAGTGCACCTCAGGCAGTTACCAGGGGAGGCTCGAGACTGGGCTGGGATGTGGTTGCCTGACCCACTGTCTCTTCTACTCCTTATTGTCCCATTGAGGACATAGCAAGGGGGAGGGTGGGACGTGCTGCCACCTTTAAATACATTAACAGCGACTGTACTTTTGGAAAGTAATTCATTGCTGGTTGAGTGCTTTGGGGGCTCCTGTTCTTCTGACTTGGTGTTTCCATTTCCTTTTGCAGTTTAACTACATGCACGAATGTTTTGAGCGCGTTCTGTGTGAACTGAGGTGGAGGAAAGAGGTAAGAGAGATCGGGATTTTCGTGGGTCTGAACAGGTTGTGGTTTTGATTTTTCCTCAGCTCCCGGGATTTGTCTGATCATACAGTCAGAGTGCACGGAGTAATCTTCAGCCTTGTGGAAAGCGGTTGGCTGCAGACAACTGTAAGACTGAGATCCTTATCTCCGGTCAGCAGGCCAGAGGGACTCTGGTTCAGGCTGAGAAGTCCAGAGAAACGATATTATTTCTGCTCTGATTGCATGTCTGATATTCCTTGTTCACACGAAACATTTTTTTCTGCCCTGTTGAGCCACCCCTTGATGATGATAATAGAGGTTTTTGGAAGTGGTTTCTAGCTGTCAGCACTAACATCACCAATGAAAAGAAAGCTTAATCTTCTCTGATCCTAACTGGAGTTGCCAGATGGTGATTAAATGCTGCTTAACATGTCTGCAACTCCTCAGGACAGCTAGCTTAACTTTCTGAAAAATAATTCACATGTTCATTAATCAGTGCCTCCCTCCCTTCCCCTCTGCCTTCCCGCCCTCCTAGTATTATAGAATAGTACAGCACAGGAGGCCATTCAGTCCATCAAGTCTGTGCCAGCTGTTTGGAAGAACAATCCAATTGGTCCCACTTGCCCGTTCTTTCCCCAGATTCCAGCAATTTTTTTTCCTAGTATTTATCCAGTTCCCTTTTGAAGGCTACAGTTGAATCCGTTTCCATTGCCGTATAAGGCAGAGCATTCCAAATCCTACCCACTCTGTTAGGATTTTATCCCGTGGGCTTCTTGTCTTGTTGCCTCTGGTTCTTTTGCCAGTTGCCTTAAACTTGTGTCCTCTGGTTATTGACTCTTCAGTCATTGAAGACAGTTTCTCTCTATTTACTCCATCTAAACCCTTCATGATTTTAAACACCTCTCATCACCTCTAAGACTAACGCCAGTTCCTTCAGTCTATTCACATGCACTAATCTCTCATTCCTGCATCCATTCCAGTAAATCCCTCTGTACCTTCTCCAAAGCCTTCATGTCCTTCAGAAATGTGGTGTCTAGAAATGAACACAATACTCGCTGGGGTTGAGCTGCTGTTCTACTTGGCTTTTTTTTTTACTCTGTCTCTATTCATAAAGCCCAGGATTCCATATACTTTATTATCTGCTTTGTTAATGTGTCCCATTCACTTTCACAGATTTTGTGCACAAACACCCCCAAGTGTGTCTGTTCTCACACTCCCTTTTAAAATTGTACCATTTGGCTTGTATTTGCTTTCCTCATTCTTCCCAACAAAATGTATCACTTCACACTTTTGTGCATTGAATTTCATCTGCCATGTTTCTGCCCATTCCACCAGCCTGTGTTCTCTTGAAGTCTATTACTATCTCCCTCACTGTTTACTACGCTTCCAAGTTTCATGTCAGCATCACATTTTGAAATTACACCATGTCCCCAAATCCAAGTCATTAATGTATATTAAAAACAGCAGTATTCCAAGTACTGAACCCTGGGGAACAGCACTGTATACCTCCCTCCAGTCTGAAAAAACCTCTTGCTCTTGACCCTTTTATCCCATGGGCTTCAATTTTGTTAACAAACTGGTTCCGTAGTACTTTATCAAACACCTTTTGAAAGTCCATGTACACAACAACAATTGCAGTGCCCTCATCCACACTCTGTTACCTCATCAAAAAACTCAGTCAGGTTAGTCAAACATGATTTTCCCTGAACAGATTCAGGCTGGCTCCCCTTTATTAGTCTGTGTTTGTCCAAGTGACTGTTAATTTTCTCCCATTTTATTGTTTCTAAAATCTTTTTCACCATTGACGTTAAACTGACCGGGTCTGTAAGGGCCAGGTTTATCCTCTTGCACTTTGTGGACAAAGTGTGCAAACCCCTCGCTGTTTATCTGTGTCTGTCTCTGCCCCTCTCCCCCTCACCATTTTTTTCTCTTCCCCCACCTCTTCCCCCCCCCCCCCCCCCGCCCCAAACCAACCTTTCCCCGGTTCTCTTCCTTCCCCATCCACCTTTCCTGGTTCACCCCCGACTTCCCCTCCAGTTTCCACCACCTTTTCCAGTTCCCATCTCTCCCCGTACCCCACCTCTCTCTCTTCCCCAACACCCCACTTCTCCCCCCCCAACCACCATTCCCCATTACTGTCTCACTTTGTCTCTGTCTCTCCCACAGATGGAGGAAGCAGGCGATGATGAGGATAACAGGAATAGCACCAGCCACATGGTACGAACATGGGGGAAGGAGGAACACGTAGGAATGCTTTGATGTCGCTGGTGAGGCTGGCATGAAGCTGTGTTCCAGAGATGTCCAATTACAAATTGCCCCTCAACAGGAATGGCTGTCTCTCTCCGAAAGAGCAAACATCAATATTGGTATCAACTAATTCAGCCACTCCTTCCAACCAGTTGCCAATAGTAACGTCAGCAATTTAATCAGTAACCTGTTCACAGGATATTTATGGTGATGCCCTTTCAAACTATCTGACAGAAAGTTTCTCAGTTGGTCTCTTGCTGTGATTCTGATGAGACCCTTTTCTGCCATTTGAAATCACTGATTTAATTGTGGGGGATTGAGGGGTGATTGATTGAAGTGCTTAATGTTGAAAGGATTTGTGAGGTTAGCAACGGAGGAACTATTTCCTCAGGTGGAGGAATCGAGGGCAAGGGGGCTTGATCTTAAAATTAGAGCCAGTTCATTCAGGAGGGAAATCAGGAAGCACTTTTCCACAAAGGGTAGGAGAAATCTGGAACTTTCTCCCCAAAAAGCTGTGGATCCTGGGGATCAGTTGGAACTTTCAAGACTGAGATCAATAGCTTTTTATTGCTAAAGATATCCTGAATGTTCCCTCAACTCACTCTCTGTTGTGCACGGCCTGTTGTCTGCACTGTGCGGTACGTTCTGGATCACTGCACATCTGGTATTGAGGGAGATGGAGTAACGGAGATGAAGTTGAGCTCCAGATCAGCCATGATCTAATTAAATGGTGGAACAGGCTTGAGGGGCTGAATGGCCACCACCTGTTCATAATGTTTCTAAATCTGGCTTTGGAACATTTCACAATTGTCCAGTGTCTGACGACTTCAAACTTTTCAAGGTAATTCCCAGAGCCCTGTCATGTATTTGCAGCAATGATACATTTTGATTGCATATTGCTATTGGGAGGAGTACATTGATGTGTGAGGACTCGAGATGTGGTTGTGTTTGTCCTGAGAGCCATTGGGTTGGAGCGGTCAGCTTGTTCCAATTCCCCAGGTTCGTGAGTCGGGGGAATGTGTTTGCTATGTGTTAACGCTGTTATGTCTGTGCTGTCCTTGCCTGTCTCTATCTGCCTCCCCGCTGCCTCATTGCTCCCCACGCTTCTAACTTTTCCGGTATCTATCTAAATGGTGTTTTACATTTCTGGTGGAGTCAAAACTGTTTAAACAGCAAGAGGCTGTAGTATTACTGGAGGGTCAGCATCACAGGAAGCTTCATTCCATCTCCATCAGATGGTCAAATGCTCAATTCTGCCCAATATCTAATAATCCTGTTTGTGTCCAGCAGTATCAGATGAATTTGCCCCTTTTGGAGAGTGGATTGGATGGAATTTACTTTTAGGTCTCAGGATTGTGAGCTGCTAAATTAACCCATTTTCTGACAGTGTCGCACAGTCCAGTTGAAACTGTATTGACAGTTAAATAAATCTCATTGGAGCTGCAGAACCAGACAGTGAAGTGTAATTAACTCCTTCCTTGCCAGGGTAGTTCTGGATGCAGTTGGTGACACATACACATTGGCTGACACTTCTGAAAGGGTCAGGTTGGTTCTCTCCATCCACACTAATCCCACTGCAGTACCAGGGCTGTGATGAACACTCATTGGCCCACTTTGTATCAAAGTGGGGCAAGTGAACTACAACAGTGTGAAATTCCAAGTAAGCTGCATCTCCCATCAGACTGACATCTGTCAATTTGACTTGGTTGTTCTCCTCTTGCACTTGTCATTAGTGAGTGTCATTTACATAGTCATTTCCCTGTTTTGTGCACTGGGCCCTATCTGTGAATGATGCTATCAGCTCCCAGAATTAATCTGTTAATTCTCTCTGACTTTTGCATATGATATGATTGTTTAGCTGCAGTGATCTGATTATATACATTGACTGTAATCTACTTGAGCACTACAGGTGTTAATAGATGTTTCTTGATATGAACAAGTTTCTTGAGAGAAATTGGGCTGTATAAAAATACTGATGTCTTATAGTTTCCCCAATTGATGCAAATCTTTGAAATGAGCTTGTAAGACTGCACAGCACAGTTCCCACTGCCCATTGAATTGCCCCCAGATTAAGTTTGACACCTCTGGGTGTGGGGAGAGTTGAGCAGTCAGGGTGTTGGGTTTAAGATCCCAGTGTGTTAGTTTTGAGTCGTGCTGTGCGAGTCCTTGATTGTTGGTTTCGTCATTGAAAACCCATACCATTCAGCATCAAACACCTCAATGTTGGGCATCAGAGTTTCTGATGCATGTTTGCTGTGGCTGAGCCCATTAATGTATATCTTCCTTTCTTTTCCTCTTTCAGAATATTTTTCATGCGGCAGCAGCAAGAGGCACTCGAGGCACGCTGTCCTGAGGGGAGACCTCATTTCTCTGTAGCATCTCAGCACCTTAGCATGAAAACTGAAGCAATTGGACCTTTGACATTGGGGGAGGCAAAGCAACAGCCAAACCTTTCCTCAGTGTAGCTGTGACATCAAAACAGTCTTCAAGTAGTCCATTCCTCATTTCATCACATCTTTCACTGTTAAGTTACCACTCGTAGCTGCCTCTGAGAATGATCAAGGAGTAATGTGTTGTTGGACAGTGCAGGACGCTGGGATATAATCTTCCTAACCAGAGGGAGCGACTATAGCATGCGGCCAATAGAGTACAAGAGGCTAGCACTTGCAGTCCTGAATTGTTAGCCTGGAACCAGTGGGTGAAGGGGCAAGCACTATATCTTGGCAATATCTCCATCTCCAACCTAATGACTAGACCAACCGTGTAAGCTACTCGTTAATTTGAGTATTAAAGAGACAGGATACCTGTTCGATTATTCAGGAAGCTTCAGTCTCCAAACCGGCAGTATATTGCATGGAACACACCTTCGCTGCTGAATCCAAGTAGCAGTCATTTTGACTGTTTATCAACACCTGAAAATCAAGTTTCCAAGTGGATATTCTCCCTTTGTCCAAATCTGACTGGGGTAGTCGAGAGCCTATTGCTAGATGATATCCTGCATGTACAGTATTGCATTTGATATACAATGCAGATCTAGGAGGGCAAGTGTAGGAATCTGGGGTGGGGTGGGAGGGGGGACCTTTTTCCTTGAGACTATACAAAAAAATAAATTCTGTTTTATATTGAAAACCAGAAAGAGATGTTTTGTATTAAGAGCTATCACGCTCTGTTATGACAGGGAGTGAACACAAATTCAGAAGTATATGAGGCTTTTGCATTTTCAATGTTTTTTTAAGCAGGGCTAAGTATTGTGCCATTGCTACTGATCTGTCCAAACTGCCAATAGGAAATATCCACTTTTGACACTTGGTGTGTTGTGACAGTGAAATGAATTGACAAGGAATGGGAAAATGGAGAAACCTTCAGTGTTTAATCGGAAGCCAGACTTGTAATTAACCTTTTTTGTGTCCATAATATTTTCGTCCCATTCTTTGGGAAGGAATAAGGCTGGTTCAGGCCAGTCACTTGAACACTCATACTGAAAATGGTCGATACACTATTTAGGAAAATATTTCCAGTATCTTTTATGTTGTGTATTTGTGAAGCGAGCAGTTACACAACCTCGACATACTGCTTAACTACTCAGCTATTCAAGCTGTGTTATAGGTTAGCCACCAGTCGTCCGTGTTGGACGTGGTGGAGTTTGTATTACTCGCTGGCATTGTTGATGATCGGCACAGAGTTCACCTTGTACTTTGGGAATTTAGTCGAGAGCAAGGAATCATTGGGTGCAAGAGCCTTAGGAATAGTTTATACCAGTTCCCTGGCTACCTTTTTGTATTTGGCTTCCTTAAAGTTCACCAGCGAGTCCAGCTAGGTGAAGAGTGTGGAAGACAAAATGGGCTAGTGTGAATGAAGCAGAAGGGACTGATTCTGTGACATTTCAAAGTTTTCAGTCAACATGTCCTTTACACAGGGCAGCCTTTGCAACATTTTGAGGACTGATGGATCCGTTTTAAAGTTCAACACCAACAAGCTTTGAGCAAGGACCTCGTAACGAGGTCTGACAACAGATGTTGCACTAAGATCCGAAAGTCCTTTTACAGGTGACTGGGAGACTGTGTGTATTGTGTTCAGTATGGGCCAAGATACAGACAAAAGAATAAGGACACACTACTGCTTGCCAGAGGCTGACAGTGGAGGGGAAGCAACTGTTTTTGTAAAAAGAAATCCTAGTTTTCTCAAAATTACCATGTAATTTCTTGAAAGCATCAGTGTTAAAGCTGCAATGTAATTATTTATAGATCCGTAATTAAAGGTGGCGACTGGTTTGTGTAACCCGCTGTCATTGTCTTTGAGTCAATTTACTTCAGATGAGTGTATTGAAGTCACTGTTGTCCTGTTTGGGAGGTGGGGGATCATGTTGGGGGTGCAATAAGAGCTCATTTGAGTTATAATATACAATGGGGATCTAGGATGAAAAGTGTAGGAGCCTGGGGGAGGGGGAGATTTTTCTTTAAGACTTTACAAAAGAAAAATAATTTTGTTCTACATTGAAAACCAGAAGTAAACTAGAGGTGACATTTCCAAAACAGCCAGTTACCAACTAGTGACAATCTATCTTTGGTGGGGAGGATTGAGGGAAGGGATGTAAGCAGTGATCGTTTCGGGGGCTGCATTAGTACTGAGATACCCTGCTCGACAATGGGAATTTGCTTCTCAGTTACTGTTTCTGTGATGGGATAACTGGGTCAGACAGGTCTACAGTATTCCAGCACTGTTGATTGACCAGCTGGAATAGTTCATTGATGGGACCTTGAGGGTAGACTTGGATTGCTTTCGATTTGCCTTCAAACAAGCAGTGCAAGACAATATCCCATCAGACTGGGTGATCATAGATGCACCAGAAGTGGGAAGGTAACAGCTGTCAACAACTATACAGAGACAGGTTAATATTGCAGATTTACACCTTTATTTCTGCCATTTAACCATTTTATTTCAGATGTCCAGTTTTTCATTTAAACAGAAGCGCTGCCTGTCTGGATTCCTTAGTAATTTGGGTTGAAGACTCGAGCCTGGTGATGGATTTGTGTGTGGGTCAGATACTCGGCTCAGTGAAAACTAAAGTGCACCAAACTAATGAAAATAATTGTAAATGCATTTAAAAACCCAAAGGACGATAATCAGTTTTTTGGATCACTTGCAAACTTTGTTGAGCAATTCCTGGACTACACCAGTACCAGCTGGAAGCCAATAAAAGGGTGTGCCTGTCTTTTGTGGTCAATGCATTGTAACTTTGGACTGTCCATTCCATCATTGTGTCGGTCAGTTCATTGAACTGGTCACTTTCTAATCATTGCCATTTCTCATTCTAATCAATAAGCAGCCTGGAGGAGTAGTTTCTGTCATTTGCAGTGATGTAATGTCTAATGTACCATATTCTTCGAAATAAATGAAAACGTGTGCATTTCTGCCACTCTCCCTTATCACTTCTCAACCAAAAATAATTCCCCAGTGTAGCTGTGGCACAGTGGTTGCTAGCTGATGGTTTGGTGAAGCAATTTCAATTTGAAAAAGGCGCAGGTGAAATAGAAAGTGGGCTGTTTAATATGAAATTGAGAAAAGGAGATGAGTCAGCCCTTGGTATTAACACACCCTCAAAGTTCTCAAGTTATGTTTTGGGAGGTGTGAGGGGGAGGTAACTTATCGTACTTGCTAAAGATGCTTGTCATTAGTATTGAGTTAAACACCAAGATAGTTTGGGCCATTTCAGTAGTACTATCGAGTTCCCTCCTACATTTAATATCCTGTTTCCAGTCAAGTTGTGACTTTGTAATGCCATGCACACACATTTTTATAGTGGTATAACCATTCATTACACCTCACCTGGAATGGTCAGTAATGTCACACCACCGCAACTGTCTTCTGCTCTCATCAGTTGGCAAGTCTTGATAAATATATGAATAGGAAGGGAATAGAGGGATATGGGCCCCGGAAGTGCAGAAGGTGTTAGTTTAGGCAGGCATCAAGATCGGTGCACGCTTGGAGGGCCGAATGGCCTGTTCCTGTGCTGTATTGTTCTTTGTTGTCATTCAATAGCTCTTGGGGTGATGGTGTAAAGTGATGTGAACTTAGAGGTATAATCCCCTCCATGCCTGAAAAATAGCACTGCCATAGGAGCAAGTCCTGTCTAGTTAAAGGAATGCTGTGGACTGGGTGGCAGGGTTTAGGGTCAAAAGTTAACTAGGACAATATTTGGCCGAATGAGCTTGTTCATTGCTAGCCTCATCACCTCCCTTGAAACCTTCCCAGAAATGTAGAAGCTGACGCTCCTGCTTTTGCTCATTTTAAGGCTGCTCAAATTCTGAGGTGATTTGCATATTAGATTGAATAAAAACAAGAAATGATGGATTTACTCAGCAGGTCTGGCAGCATCTGTGGAAAGAGAAGCAGAGTTAACGTTTCGGGTCAGTGACCCTTCTTCGGATTGAATAAGTTCAGGTGAAGAAGTGCCGTTGTCCCAGAATAACTAACTTGCCATCTTTCCATTGCCATGTTGCCCTCCACCTGAAAGGGAGCCAGGATTTTTCTTCATCTCAGACAAAGGATAGCACTGGAACGTTGTCCTGAAATGTTGGCTGAAAGTCTTGTGTGCTACTTAATCCACAATCCTCTGCTCTGTGTGCTACAAATCGAGTCAAACTGTCAGTCATAACTTGTTGAGGTGGTTATTCTGAAGCTGCAATGTGAAATGTAAATATTTTAATTTGGACCAGATCTGGACTTAAGTGTGTTTAAAAATAAAGGAAAGATTTCAAAGCAGCTGCACAGAAATGGCTTGCAGAAGAGTTTTGTCTGGGAACGGAGGGTATTGGAGGCACTGCAGGGGATGTACTGCAAACTCTCCTACCTGGGCATGGCGTGACTGCAATGTGGCAACTGACCTGCAAGGACCATCGAAATAATGATTCCCCCATGGCCTTCAACTCCACCACAGTGGGTAGCAATAATCAGCCAATTTGTTTTCTCTCTTTAAAACTGAAAGATACAGTAAAAGTAAATCACTTTTAAATATTGAAGTACTTGAGTTTGTGTTATTGGTGTATTTACCTAATGTAACTTTTTACATTGCTTTATCATTGGCAGCTGTGCCTTCAGCTGTCTAGGCTCTGAGCCTCTGGAATTTTCTCTCTAAACCTCTCTGCCATGCCTCGTTTAAGATGCACATTAAAAAAAAAAACTACTTCTGACCAAGCTATTGATCGCCCAACCCAGTCTCCTCTTTTTCACTCGTGTCAATTTGACTAACCTTCCTATGCAGTGCCTTGGGGTATTTTATACATTGAAGGCAGTCTAAAAATTCCAGTTGAGGCTTGTCCCTTCTCCCGATGAGTGTGTGTGCACTAGGAGAATCTTAGCACTGTCAGAGCACTTAGTTTTTAATGCAGAGCTGTTTGATGGCATAGGACAGCCATTGACATGAATATCAACCAGCTGTTCCACATCTACAATTTATGGAGAGCATCTTTCACCTTGACAGTGGGCATCTGAGGCCTTGGAATGCTGTGTGCAATTTTGTCTTTTAGCTTTCTGCAAGGCAGGTTGAACTGCCCATTTTACTTTTGTCAGGACATGGTCATCACTGGCAAGGTCAGCCTTTATTGCCCATCTCTGGTTACCCTCCAAGTTGGAGTGACTGCTGTGAACCACTGCAGGCCATGTGATTAAGGTATTACCCTTCTTCCCCCGCCCCCAAGTGCTGTTAGGTGATGCATGTCGAAATCTGGCTGGTCTGTGACATGGAAGGAACCTTGGAGGGAATGGTGCCCCCCCCTATGCATCTGCTTGTTCTTGCTTTTCCAGATGGTAAAGGTTGTAGGTTTGGGAGGCATCTTGGTTACTCGCATTGTGTAGATAGGACACAAGGCAGCTCCAGTGTGCAGCTGGTGGATGGGGGTGGGCTTTGGCGGCAACTTTGTGTTTGAAGCCCAAAGCAGTTGGATCACGGCGCTGTGCACTAGCAGCTCCATTGCCACTGGTAGCCTGCAGTAACTGTAGTGTTGGTATTTGCTGGCCCCTCACCAACCCCCACCCCCCAATATTCGACCTGATCTGCCCTTTGCCTTGATTGTATATCTATTGGTGACTGCATTCAGTTTCTACTGGTGGTACAACAGTGATGATTGTGTGTATTCTGATCTTGGTGTACAATCTCCATTGTTCACAGATGCACTGCAAAGTATATTCGCACACTTATCCAATTATATAATAACAATCACTGTGCATGGACAGGGTGCTATCATATCCCCTCCAAGGGGCTAAGCCTACAGCGTGTATCTTGCACACCTTTTTCATTCCATTAATTGGGGTGGGGGGGTGCCTGATATCTTGCTGGGGTGGGATGACGTTGAATAGGAGGCAGCTTGTCTGGCGCATAAGCACAAGCATAGAACTGTTCAGCCAAATTACTTATTTCTGTGCTGCCAATCTACCACCGCCCCACCACTGCCCTTCAACCCTCCCCCAATACATATACCTGAATAATAGGGAACATATCACTCGTTCAGCACTTAACCAATCCTACAGTTTACTAACCTTGTTCACCCATTGAATAGAGTTTCAACAGCTGGCTCTCAGCGTCGACATTGGTTTTATAGTGTTGGTATTTGGTCAACTTACACGCTCCAGATACAAGACTTTTGTCTCTAACCATTGCCACTTAAACTATGGTGAACTGGCACATGGAACGTGCTTCTTACTGTAAATTCTCTTTCACTATTCTCACTTCTAATACCTTGCTGCATTTTTAAATATCTCACTCTTATGATGTGAGTGTGTTATCTTTTGCAAATATGATTTATTTTGTGCCGAATGGTTATACCTTATTCTGCCGCTGCTTCCGCATTACCTTCTAGCTCTGCCTGATGGCTGCCAGATAGGTGACCGTCGTAACTTTACCCTTGTGTTCACTTGGGGGTCTTCTGCCCCCCACTAAACTTTGGGCACGTTTGGTATTCAATGTTTTTATGCTGTTAGCTGCTGGGCTTTCATTTATGTGGCTCATTCAGTATTCTCATTATAAGTGAGTGGCTGTTTTGTTTCATTACCTTAAAGAAATGGCATATTTCCAAAATGTCCCTTCCTCTGGCTTCATTTGAGGTTTTGCAAATTAATGAATGGTTTGAAAACTGAACAATGTCAGTATACTGTTGTTCTTCAGTCCAATGATAATGGCCTGAATGACTTTCCCAGTAATTCATTCCTCAAATTCCTTACTGCATGTAGAAAATGTGCCCCCGACTTCCTCTGAAGTGGATCAGTGCTCATGTTAGTACAGATGTTAGTCACTTCAGCAGTTACCAAGATGTGCTAGCACTTCACTGTTGATTAGGTTTATGCATTTGTGTGCACATGTCTAAATCTACTGCTTAAAGTTTCTGGTAACCAATGTGAACAGTCCATTTTATCCTCTCTTCAGGATAAAAATGATCATTTTAAACGCAAAAACAATCTGAAATTATCCGTGGGTTGGGGGTTGGGACTTGGGACCTCTCGCAGCTTAGTGCTGTCTTTAAAAACTCAGTCTGCTTTCTTTGCAGCGTCTGCACTGCGAAGTGGAAACTACAACTGTTTTCAGCTGGGAAATTGGAGTGTCACCACACTGGCAGCCATCCAGTGTGTCCATAACATTGCACTGTGTATTGCTAAGAAGCGAGTTGCATGGAGCAGTTTCAAATCTCCAACAGACGAGGAGGAATTAGTTTGTAAAACCCCACTGCTTTTTTTTTATTCATTCAGAGGATGTGGGCGTTGCTGGCCAGGCCAGCTTTTATTGCCCATCCCTAATTGCCCTCGAGAAGATGGTGAACTGCTGCCTTGAACTGCTGCAGTCCATGTGGGGTAGGTACACCCACAGTGCTGTTAGGAAGGGAGTGGTGGAGCGAGTGAATGGCACCCCCATCTACAACCAATCAAGTGGGCTGCTTGTCCTGGATGGTGTCACGCTTCTTGAGTGTTGGAGCTGCACCCATTCAGGCAAGTGGAGAGTACTCCATCACATTCCTGATTTGTGCCTTGTAGATGGTGGACAGGGAGGTGAGTTACTCGCTACAGGATTCCTAGCTTCTGACTTGCTCTTGTAGCCACGGTATTTATATTATATACTCCAATTTAGTTTCTGGTCAATGGTAACCCCCTAGGATGTTGCTAGTAGTGGATTTAGTGATTTGTAATGCCATTGAATGTCAAGGGGAGATTCTCTCTTGTTGGAGATGGTCATTGCCTGGCACTTAAGTGGCAAGTCACATACATGCCACACATCAGCCCAAACCTGGATATTGTCCAGGTCTTGCTGCATTTCTACACGACTCTTCAAATACTGACACAGTCCGTGAATGGTGCTGAAGATTGTACAATCATCAGTGAACATCCCCACTTCTGATTGAAGGAAGGTCATTGATGAAGCAGCTGAAGAGGATTGGGCCAAGGACACTACGCTGAGGAACTCCTACAGTAATATCCTGCAGCTGAAATGATTGACCTCCAACAACCACACCCATCTTCCTTTGCATTAGGTATGATTCCAACCAGCGGAGAGTATTACCCCTAATTCCCATTGACTTCAGTTTTGTTAGGGCTCCTTGATGTCAAGGGCAGTCACTCTCACCTTACCACTTGAGTTCAGCTCTTTTTTCCATGTTTGAACTAAGGCTGTAATGAGGTCAGGAGCTGCGTGGCCCTGTCGGAACCCAAATTGAGCATCACTGAGCAGGTTATTGCTGAGCAAATGCTGCTTGATAGCACTGTCGATGACACCTTCCATCGCAGTAATTGGCCGTATTGGACTTGTCCAATACCAGGGCAATTGTCCACAGTGCCAGGTAGATGCCAGTGTTGTAGCTGTACTGGAACAGCTTGGCTCAAGGTGCAGCAAGTTCTGCAGCAGAGGTCTTCAGTACAATTGCTGGAGTATTGTCAGGGCCCATAGCTTTTGCAGTATCCAGTGCCTTCAGTTGTTTCCTGATGTCACGTGGAGTGAATCGAATTGACTGAAGTCTGGCATCTGTGATGCTGGAAACTTCAGGAGGAGGCCGAGCTGGATCAACAACTCTGCACTTCTGGCTGAAGATTGTTGCAAATGCTTCTGCCTTACCTTTCACACTCATGTGCTGGGCTTCTTCATCAGTGAGGGTGAGGATATCTGTGGAGCTACCCCCATGACTCCAACTAGGAGAGAGTTTTCCCCCCGATTCCTATTGACTTCAGTTTTGCTTGATGTCAAATACCCTGGGTCAGTAGTCGAGTGACACTATCACGACACTACCACCTTTAATGAAAAACAATTGGAGGAAAAAATGTGCAGGAAAGGACCAGCAGATCTGTGATTTTTGACTATCCCACAGCAGCACTCTCCATTGATGATGAGCATAGGTTCTGCTGTTCTAACCTTGCGTTCCTGCATTGATTTCCATATTTCTGGCTGGTTGCAGCACTGAATACACAAGTTAAATGTAAATGAGGAAAAGCTGTTCCAGCAGTTAATTTTATTTCTTTTATGTAAACGTAGAGCAGGGAGCTTTTTTCCCTCTTTGACATATTGGAAGCATATTAAATTAGGAAGCTTAATTTCAGACAAAGTGACTTGAGCTAAATGGCTTCAACTCAGATATTGCTTTTGTGGTGGAGACTGGTGCATGACAAAAAGAGGGGCTTGTTAAAAAAAAATCTGCTTTCCGATATATTTGATTTTTTTTTCTGTTTTGGTGAATTTATCTTCCTTCCCCCACCTCTTGTGCACAGGCTCTGTAACTGTTCAGGCATCTACCTCTAATTGCAAAAGCAGCTAAAATGATAGCCTTTTTTTTCTCCTCGTTGGAGGGAAGTGCTCGATCAGTGCACACTGCCTCCTTGCAAAGGCATGTTTGAGACAGAGAATGTGTTGCAGTGAATCACAATTACATACCCACATCCATAGCCTGAAGTGTCCCAGCCAAAGTACCATGATCGGGCCACCATAACTTTTGCTTTGGAATCGGGGAAACTATTCCATTGTTTTCTCCACACTTCTTGCCAGAAATCAAGACTGCATTTATTTAGTCACTGTACACCTTGCAAAAAAAAAAGTTTAATTCCATTTGTCATTCTGAACAGTGTTTGAATTTAATGACTTAAAAAAAAAATGCTTCAAAAGTACAATTTACCATGTGTAAGTTTTAAAGAGCAGGAGGGGAAGTCTACAGGTTTGAGTGCACACATTTTTTCCTGGCTGGAGAATTGTAATAGCAGCTAGGGCCAGTACCTGTAGCATGAATGTTTCCTAAAGGAAAGGGCTGATTGAGATGTAGTGTGTGCCAGAGTTAAGAAACAGTACAAGGTTTGGTGTGTTCTGCAACATCACTCGTCTGCACCCCTACCTCAGCCCATCTGCTGCCGAAATCACTCATCCCTGATTTTGTTAGCTCCAGACTGGAGTCTTGCAACATTCTCCTGGCCAGCCTCCTATCTTCTATCCTCCATAAACATGTACAAAATTCTGCTATTATCCTAACTCACATCATGTCCCAATTATCCATCACCCCTGTGCTTGCAGAACTGCATTGGCCCCTGGTCTCACAAAAGGCTACATTTTAAAATTTTCTTCCTAGTGTTCAAATCCCTCCCTTGTCTCACACCTCTCTATCTCTGTAACCTTTTAAAACCCCCCGAGAACTCTGCGCTTCTCCAATTCTGGTCTCCTGTGAATCCCTTCGCCCTTCCATTGGCAGCTATGTTGGCCCTAAGCTCTGCCATTCACTTAAACTTCTCTGTCTCTCTCCATTAAGACACTCCTTAAAACCTACCTCTGAACAAACCTTTAGTCACCTTTCCTAGTCTCTCACTGATGAGTGTTATTCTTGACTGCTTACACTCCCATGAAGCAGCTTGGGCTGTTTTACTTTGGTCCAGCTGTTGTTGCTGCTGAGCCCTGAATGTCAGCCACACATGAAAACTTGCAAATAACACTCTGGGTGCAATCAGTCGGGATCTGTAGGAGTAAAGACACTAGTGTTCTGTGTTATTAATTTCATTAAATAATGCTGCTCATTTGCTGCACAGTATGCTTGATTCTGCTATATTAAGGAACTATTTCGTTGATACTGTAAAAAGAAACTTATGAATGTTGATTGAGTGCTTTCTATGGCAACAGCTCAGAAAATGAGCAGTAGGGAACGGATCTGGAATGGAGTGAAGGAAAGCTGGATTTGAAAGTCAGTGATGAGGAGAGGCTTGGCTGCCACAGGTTGTTCCAGAAGATCACACCTGCAGAGAGCAGAAATAAGCTTCAGTTGTCATGCAGCAAGAGAAGCCCAGGGGAAGCAGTATTGGTTAAAGAACATTGTTTTATTCATTAAAAATGACAAGAGATAGTTACAGAGCTGGAATTAAACTGCAGAACCAAATGCATAATCTGCATCAGTTCAGCAGCAAAGCTGAGATTCCTGAACTCTCATTATTTCCATTTACCACATCAACTTGCACTGGCTGTGGTTTTGTGCATCGACTGAAAGGAAGAATGTCAATTTGCAACACATCCCTGTTTAATCTGGATGACCAATAATCTTGACATAGTAGGAGTAAAACCATTCTGCTGCTGAGCTGAAAAATGCAACAGTTGCAGTCAGTGGATTGTTTTCCCCCCAGAGCCACCCAACATTCACAGCTCAGATGTTCACTGAAGTGGGACTAACAAGCTCTGTACTAACACCTTCACTCCAATAACATGTTCTCTCTGACTTCTGCAATACATTTTCAGACTGTGATCAAGTATCAGTTTTGTAGGATGGCCAGTCTCTCTCATGATCACTAGAGCTGCTGTGACTGATGGTATCTCAACAAGAGCAGGGCCTTTGCACAAGGTCATTTGATAGCAAGCCTGTCTCCAAGTCAGGAGGTTGTGGGTTCAAGTCCCACTCCAACAACTTGAGCACAAAATTTAGGCTGACAGTCCAGTGCAATACTGAGGGAAGGTGCCGTCTTTTGGATGAGACGTGGAACCGAGGCTCTGTTAATCCTCTCAGGTGGATGAAAAAAATCCCACGGCACCATTTTAAACAAAAACAGGGGAGCTGTCCTGCCCAATATTTATCACCTATTCAACACTTGAAAAACATCGCATTGTTGTTTGTAGGAGCTTGCTGTGTAAAAATTGGTTTCTGCAGTTCCTATGTTACAACAGTGACTGCACTTCCAAAGTATTTCATTGGCTGTAAAGCACTTTGGGATGTCCTGAAACTGTGAAAGGTGCTATATAAATGCAAGTTCTTTGAAGAACTGGTAGCTGCACCAGTTGTACATGGCAGGAGCAGCAACATTTTAAGCAATTTACTGGACTGTGCCTATTACTAGTGACAGCCACTTACCAGATTGCTTGTTTAACAGGAAGTGAAGTATGCAACCATGTGACCACAGTGCTGCCATGTGACTCATACAGCCTAATTACCAGGGCATTTTTCTTGTCTTCAGCCTATTGGGCAGAAACATCCATGTATCAGTTTACAAAATATTTGCCCCCCTCGCCAGTTCAAAGCCTCTATCACAATAGGAGTGCAGCTCAATTATTTTATTGAGAAATGCACACTGTATTCCACCTGGAGATTTCCTCACCGCCCAGCACTCTCCAACTTTTTAAACAACCTACTTAACTCTCCAAAGTATGCTACTACCACAGAGCAACATTGACAGCATCCATGAAGTTTACTGCTCAAAACACAATCATCCTACTGGCTAAAAGAGGAAAATGTTAGGCTGATTGATTTGAAGAGTCAAAGAAACTGACAGGGTTACTGCCTGAACCTGTGACACCATCTAGAAAATTTTACTTTACAATAAATTATAGCAATATTACTGTATTAAAAATTGAATGGATTTTAAAAATGTGATCAACGTGTACCAGTCTTTTCCAATAGTTACCTGTTTAATAGTTTCCAGAATGACAGCAGGAGACTGGATCGAGAAAGCACTCCAGGAACTGGAAGTACTGACACTGGGTTCAGCAGGTACAATATGCAAGGGGTAGTTAATGTTGTATGCAAACTGAATCACATTGGCCTCTTGGAAAGAACCTGTAGGGGAAAGAGCACAGGACAAAGACTACAATTAAAATATTCTTTGGGTATGACCAGGAAAAATAGGTACTGTCATGTTCTGATTTGGTTTAAAAATCACATCAGGCATGCATGCAACTCAAATCAGTATCGCAAGACCGGGCATATAAACTCATGGTCAGTATAGGACTGGTGATTGCAAATAGTCACAAGTAGAGGAGTTCTATGACAACATGAAACTACTTGCAGGTCCATATACCATGTCACTGAATCACATCCATGCACCAGAGCCAGTGTGCTACCCCTCGCTGTACTATTTCTGCACCAGCTCTGGTATCCATATATGTCACTTGCCTACACCAGAACAGATCTGATGCACCTCTATAGAGTGCGATTTACACTGATACATGTCTGATAACCCTTCATTGTGTGTCTGCACAGATACGGATTCACGTACCCATCAGTACAGATTACTGCACAGATATAGGACTACGTACCCGTCCGTGTAGCTTGTCTGCACAGATAACAGGTCAATATACCTTACAGGCTGGTTGCACATATACAGATTTAGGTGCAGTGACATAATGTGTGCCTGCACTGCTAAAGCCTGGGTGCCCCTACACCCGTTATGGCCTTGGGGCATTTTACCAAGTCACTATATAAATGCAAACTTGTTAACAGATTCCTGACAAATTGATTTAAATATTCATGCAAAGTGACATCTGCAATGAAGCTCCCTGCCTTTTGCTCTTTCCATTTGGTACTCATGCTGCATCAGTACTGATCTCTAGTATTATTGATTCACACCTAGTTGGGAGTGATGGAAAAATCCAACAGCTGCACTGGTAGCACGAATGATAACAGACCTGTCCTTCCCAGCATCATCCTCCATATATATTATATAATATATATAACCCAAAAGTTTTGACAGAAGAGTACCAAATGGAAAGAATAGCAGAAGGCAGGGAGTTTCAATGCAGATGTCACTTCGCATGACTATTTTAATTATATGAACATTTAAATCAATTTGTCAGGAATCTATAACAACAACTTGCATTTATATAGCAACTTAGTGAAATGCCCCAAGTGACTTTAACAAATGTTTAAACTGAGCCACATATGATGATGTTAGGGCAGATGACCAAAAGCTTGGTCAAACTGGTTGGTTTTTAAAGGAGCATCTTAGAGTAGAAAGAGAGGCAGAGACAGTAGGGAGGGAATTCCAGGACTTGAGGCTAAATGGCTGAAGGCACGGCTGCCAATGGTGCAGCGATTAAAATAAGGGACGTGTAAGTGTCCAGAATTGGAGGAACCCTCATATCTCGGAGGGTTGTGGGGCTGGAAGAGGTTACAGAGATGGGGAGAGGAAAGACCATGGAGGAATTTGAAAACAAGATGAAAATTTTAAAATTGAGCTTTTGCTTAACAGGAGAGCCAGTGTAAATCAGTGAGCACAGGAGTGAAGGGAAAATGGGATGTGGTGTGAGTTACAATGCAGGCAGCAGAGTTTTGGATGAGCTCAAATTTATGGCGTGTGGAAGATGGGAGGCTGGCCAGGGGAGTGTCTTCTCTAATGAGTGTCTATTTGGTTCAGATCAACTGATCAATTGTCTCATTGCTGTTTGTATGACCTTGCTCAGTACACAAAGCTGCTGTATTTACCTACATAACAGTCACTACAATTCACAATAATTTAATGTGAAACATTTTGAAGTTTCCGAGAGCTGTTAAGATCCCAAGCATCAGCAAGTCTTTCTCTCTCAGCATCCATTGTGGAACTGGAAATACGGAAGGGATTTATTTTCTGTATATTCATCAGTAAAACAGGTAAGCTCACTTCAACCTATTTACCTGCATGGGGCATGATAGCATAAGTGAAATGATGATGGCCCATATCAGCAGTGGCATCTGGTGTTTTTGGAGCTCGCAAACTGCAAATAAAGACAAAATCATTAAGATTAGTCGGTGGGTTGGGGTTTTGACTGGAAGCTGTCGACATTTAACTGCAAAGGCGGGCGCATGTTCCTTTCAGGATGTCCTTTATATTTGATACCTGCAGTCTACTGTCGACAACTCTCTGAAAACAGACAGGTAACCAACCTGTACAGACACGGGGCAGATACCATCACCTAGTACTGATACTCTGTCATGTTGAACCCTCTGACAGTGCTTCAAAAGTAATTCATTGTGTGAATCATAGTGCCAGGGAATCCTGACTCACTGGATACACTACTAGTACCCTGCTTCAGTTCTTTATATATATTTATGTGGAAAAATGGTTGCTCAGTGCCCCAGTGATGGCTCCTGATGCCATCCAGCCACTTAGTGATCAATGCATACCAGACTGCCCATGTTCTATTTGACTTTCCAACAAAACATATGACTTCTAATGGGCAAGTGTTGTGATCTGTCAAACCACTGAACCCATCCCCCTGTGTCAGTATATTTCCTGTTGGGCAAGCACAGCCCATGATTGGCAACAGCCATGGAGGAGACAACGGCAGAGAGTGTCCCACCCGAAATACCAAGACTGTAAGCAGATGCCAGTGAAGGCAACATGGAGACAACATTTATTTATTGTTTCTTTGGATAAGACCAATGAAAAAGAAAAAAAAAAAAACACTGATTCGAGTTAAGGCACTGTGGAACATGATACTGAAGTGACCCACCGGACCTGGACTTCAGCTCTGATTTTACTGATCACTGAGCTGAGACCCCTTTAATGGGTGATCCAATAGCTTTGGAAAAGGTTCAAAGGAAAGCTACGACAATGATTCCTAGCTTAAGGACTTGGTTATTCAGACGGCGTTGGATCTTTTTACTTTAGAGCAGATGGGACATGGAGGTGGTCAAATAAAACTTTATAATTAATGAAAGGGCTGGATAGAGCTCCTATTAATAGATTATTCCAGTTTGATAGATTGGGGTAAACCATGCACATGCATTTAAATTACTCAGACTGGATGTTGTTCCTTTCCCAATGAGTGGTGAGCCTCTGGAATGTGTTACCAGCTGGTGTGGTGAGTGCTGAGTCTCTGCATCGCCTGCAAGAGGGAGCTGGACCAGTCCCTGAATGGAGCAAAGATCACATCAAATAAAAATGCAGTGGTTTTACAGATAACACTTGGCCCATATGATTTCCTGGAGTAGTTTTGATCACCACTGGCAGTTGGAGAGGATTTTCTTTTCCCCTTATTGTCCTTAGGTTTTGTCTGGTTTTTTTCCTCCTTTCCCAGGAGATTACATGGCTGCGGTGATGGTGGGGGGAAGGGTGGTGGCTGTTGTTTAGTCATGATGCTCCAACCATCATGAGTGTGAGCTTGATGGAGCAGCAGGTCTTTTCCTGTCTGTTATTTATATACGTACACAGTGTTGTTAAACTACACAGGAGGAAGCTTAAATCTTCTGACTTTCTAATTGTTCACCCAAGTTCTGATTCCACCATTCCTGCAACAATGAGCTGCTCTTTGATAATTTCAGGGCCGTTTTGCCCAGAATCTGAGAGATCTGTGGGTTTCCAACAGTCCAGCAAACCCATTGTCTCAGTCCCTCACTAAAATACAAGTCTTTCATTCTGATCCGCTTTCTGCACTGGCCAGTCTGAAGGAGTACAAAGATCTTGTGATCATCAGAAAATTAGACTAAATTTAAAGATTGGCATAGATCACACAGTCAGCCCCTCAATCCTTTCAGATCCCAACCCATTCCCTCCCAATCTGGCTTGACTGTTCAGTGGCTATACTGTGAACAGTGAATGGAGCTGCTGTACAATCATATATATGTATATAAATATATATTACACACTAAATAACAGCCTGTGACTTATATTAACTGTTGCATGGGACAGCGAAGTGTGGCTATTATAGAAGGGTGACCACTTTTTAAATATAACTAAAGACAGGTTCCACTAGGTGTTTGAACAATGTAAACCATCCTATCAACCCTCTGATATTTCCTTTCGTGTAGGTAGGAATTAAACCCAGGCCCAAGTTATGAGAGTTTTTGGACTCACTATCACCTTGTGCTGCAGGAGCATTTTTATCAGATTCCCATTCAGTTAACAAGGAACATTTACTCACAGACATACTTACAGATCTTAATACTGCCATTTCCTTGATAGCAATAAATCTCTGATTTTTATCGAGTACTTACAGGGAAAGTGTCATTATGTTTTGATGCACTGAGTATCCATACTTGCAGTCATTGAGCAATGCTACACCAAAGCCGTGCTCTGACAGATCGGCCCACTTGTGCCCCCAGACCTAGGGAATAAAAGCAAGTCATTTTCTACTGCGCTTCAGCTAAAGTGAAGCATCTCTCTTTCAGAATTGGAATATTTAACACAACTTTATTTTAAAATGACTTGAACCTCTCTGAATCAGGAAGAATTTACTGCGCCCGTTCTACAGTTCAAAGTGCAAGTGGAGGACTTCCTGCAAGGCCTCACTCGATTCTGCCACCAGTTGACCACTAGAAAGATGATCTTAAATACTTCCAGAAATGCTGGAACCACTCAGCAGGTCTGGCAGCATCTGTGGAAAGAGAAGCAGAGTTAATGTTTCCGGTCAGTGACCCTTCTTCGGAACTAGCAAATATTAGAAATGTCAAAGGTTATAAGCAAGTGAGGCAGGGGTGGGGCAAGAGATAACAAAGAAGGTGTAGATTGGACAAGGCCACATAGCTGACCAAAAGGTCATGGAGCAAAGGCAAACAATATGTTAATGGTGTGTTGAAAACAAAGCATTAGTACAAATAGGGTGTTAACGGACTGAAGGTTGAACAGCAGCAAGTCCAAACATGAAAAAAAATAGTGGGTAAGCAAACTGAACAAACTAAGATGAAATGAAATAAACATGAAAAAAAAAGTTGGAAAAATGTAAAAAATAAAAAGCTAAAAATAAAAGTAAAATGGGGGGCTGTCATGCTCTGAAATGATTGAACTCGATGTTCAGTCCGGCAGGCTGTAGTGTGCCTAATCGGTAAATGAGATGCTGTTTCTCGAGCTTGCGTTGATGTTCACTGGAACATTGCAGCAATCCCAGGACAGAGATGTGAGCAGGGGGGCGGGGGGGGGGGGGGGGGTTGGGGGGGGGGAAGGAGTACTGAAATGGCAAGCAACCGGAAGCTCAGGGTCCTGCTTGCGGACTGAGCGGAGGTGTTCTGCAAAGCGGTCACCCAGTCTGCGTTTGGTCTCCCAAATGTAGAGGCGACCATATTGCGAGCAGCGAATACAGTATACTACATTGAAAGATGTACAAGTAAATCGCTGCTTCAACTGAAAGGAGTGTTTGGGGCCTGGGATAGTGAGGAGAGAGGAGGTAAATGGGCAGGTACTACACCTCCTACCATTGCAGCGGAAGGTGCCATGGGACGGGGACGTGGTGGTGGGGGTAATGGAGGAGTGGACCAAGGTGTCGTGGAGGGAACGATCCCTTCGGAATGCTGACAGGGGAAGGGAGGGGAAGATGCGTTTGGTAGTGGCATCACGCTGGAGGTGGCAGAAATGGCAGCGGATGATCCTTTGGATATGGAGGCTGATGGGGTGGAAAGTGAGGACAAGGGGAACCCGGTCACGGTTCTGGGAGGGAGGGGAAGGGGTGAAAGTAGAAGTGCGGGAAATGGGCTGGACACGGTTGAGGGCCCTGTCAACAACAGTGGGGGGGAATCCTCGGTTGAGGAAAAAGGAGGTCATATCAGAAGCACCATCATGGAAGGTAGCATCATCAGAGCAGATGCGTCGGAGACGGAGAAACTGGGAGAATGGAATGGAGTCCTTACAGGAGGTAGGGTGTGAAGAAGTGTAGTCGAGGTAGCTGTGGGGGTCGGTGGGCTTATAATGGATATTAGTAGACAACCTATCCCCAGAGATGGAGACAGAGAAGTCGAGGAAGGGAAGGGAAGTGTCAGAGATGGACCATGTAAAGTTGAGAGAAGGGTGGAAATTGGAAGCAAAGTTGATAAAGTTTTCCAGTTCGGGGCGGGAGCAGGAAACGGCTTCGATACAGTCATCAATGTACCGGAAAAAGAGTTGGGGGAGGGGGCCTGAGTTGGACTGGAAAAAAGAATGCTCAACATATCCCACACAAAGACAGACATAACTAGGACCCATGCGGGTACCCATAGCGACACCTTTTACTTGTAGGAAGTGCGTGGAGTTGAAGGAGAAGTTGTTCAATGTGAGAACAAGTTCAGCCAGGCGGAGGAGGGTGGTGGTGATGGAAGAAGCGGAGAGCCCTCAAACCGTCCTGGTGGGGGATGGAGGTGTAGAGTGATTGGACATCCATAGTGAAGAGGAGGCGGTTGGGACCAGGAAACTGGAAATTGTCAAAATGACGTAGGGCTTCAGAAGAGTCACGGATGTAGGTGGGAAGAGACTGGACCAGCGGAGAAAAGGTAGAGTCAAGATAGGAAGAAATGAGTTCAATGGGGCAGGTGCAGGCTGACACAATGGGTCTGCTGGGACAGTCCCGTTTGTGGATTTTGGGAAGGAGGTAGAAGTGGGCTGTCCGGGGTTGCGGGACTATGAGGTTGGAAGCTGTAGAGGGAAGATCTCCAGAGGAGATGAGGTCAGTGATAGTCCTTTGGACAGTGGCTTGATGTTCGGTGGTGGGGTCATGGTCCAGAGGGAGGTAGGAAGAACTGTCTGTGAGTTGCGTTGAGCTTCTGCAAGGTAGAGGTCGGTACACTATACAACAACAGCACCACCCTTGTCTGCAGGTTTGATGACCATGTCGGGGTTAGACCTGAGAGAACGGAGTGCCTCAAGTTCAGAGTGGGACAGGTTAGAGTGAGTGAGGGGGGCAGAGAAATTGAGATGACCAATGTCTTGCCGATAGTTTTCAATGAAGAGATCAAGAGCGGGTAAGAGGCCAGGGGGAGGGCTCCAGGTAGAGGGGAAATGCTGGAGGCGGGTGAATGGGTCTGCTGGTTGGGGGGAGGACTGCTGGTCAAAGAGGTGAGCCCGGAGGCGGAAACCCGGAGACCAGTTTCCTGGTCCCAACGGCCTCCTCTTCACTATGGATGCCCAATTGCGCAACACCTCCATCCCCCACCAGGTTTGAGGGCTCTCCACTTCTTCCTTGAACAGAGGCCCAACCAGTCCCCATCCACCACCACCCTCCTCCTCCTGGCTGAACTTGTTCTCACATTGAACAACTTCTCCTTCAACTCCACTCACTTCCTTCAAGTAAAAGGTGTTGCTATGAGTACCCACATGGGTCCTAGTTATGTCTGTCTTTTTGTGGGATATGTTGAGCATTCTTTTTTCCAGTCCTACTCAGGCCCCATCCCCCAACTCTTTTTCTGGTACATTGATGACCGTATCGATGCTGTTTCCTGCTCCCACCCCGAACTGGAAAACTTTATCAACTTTGCTTCCAATTTCCACCCTTCTCTCATCTTTACATGGTCCATCTCTGACACTTCCCTTCCCTTCCTCGACTTCTCTGTCTCCATCTCTGGGGATAGGTTGTCTACTAATATCCATTATAAGCCCACCGACTCCCACAGCTACCTCGACTACACTTCTTCACACCCTACCTCCTGTAAGGACTCCATTTCATTCTCCCAGTTTCTCTGTCTCCGACGCATCTGCTCTGATGATGCTACCTTCCATGATGGTGCTTCTGATATGACCTCCTTTTTCCTCAACCGAGGATTCCCTCCCACTGTTGTTGACAGGGCCCTCAAACGTGTCCGGCCCATTTCCCGCACCTCTACCCTCACCCCTTCCCCTCCCTCCCAGAACCGTGACCGGGTTCCCCTTGTCCTCACTTTCCACCCCACCAGCCTCCATATCCAAAGGATCATCCTCCGCCATTTCTGCCACCTCCAGCGTGATGCCACTACCAAACGCATCTTCCCCTCCCTTCCAGTCAGCATTCCGAAGGGATCGTTCCCTCCGCGACACCCTGGTCCACTCCTCCATTACCCCCACCACCTCGTCCCCGTCCCATGGCACCTTCCCCTGCAATCGTAGGAGGTGTAGTACCTGCCCATTTACCTCCTCTCTCCTCACTATCCCAGGCCCCAAACACTCCTTTCAGGTGAAGCAGTGATTTACTTGTACTTCTTTCAATGTAGTATATTGTATTCGCTGCTCGCACTATGCTCTCCTCTACATTTGGGAGACCTAACGCAGACTGGGTGACCGCTTTGCGGAACACCTCCGCTCAGTCCGCAAGCAGGACCCTGAGCTTCCGGTTGCTTGCCATTTCAACACTCCCCCCTGCTCTCATGCTCACATCTCTATCTTGGGATTACTGCAATGTTCCAGTGAACATCAACGCAAGCTCGAGGAACAGCATCTCATTTACCGATTAGGCACACTACAGCCTGCCGGACTGAACATTGAGTTCAATCATTTCAGAGCATGACGGGCCCCCCATTTTACTTTTATTTTTAGTTATTTTTTCTTTTTTACAACTTTTTTTTTTCACGTTTATTTCATTTCATCTTAGTTTGTTCAGTTTGCTTACCCACTATTTTTTTTCATGTTTGGAGTTGCTGCTGTTCAACCTTCAGTCCGTTAACACCCTATCTGTACTAATGCTTTGTCTTTCAACACACCATTAATATATTGTTTGCCTTTGCTCCATGACCTTTTGGTCAGCTATGTGGCCTTGTCCAATCTACACCCTCTCCTTGGTTATCTCTTGCCCCACCCCTGCCTCACTTGCTTATAACCCTTGACATTTCTAATATTTGCTAGTTCCGAAGAAGGGTCACTGACCCGAAATGTTAACTCTGCTTCTCTTTCCACAGATGCTGCCAGACCTGCTGAGTGGTTCCAGCATTTCTTGTTTTTATTTCAGATTTCCAGCATCCGCAGTATTTTGCTTTTATTTGATCTTAAATACTTCAACTGGATCACCCTTAATCTTCTATACTCAAGGAAATACAAGCCTAGTCTATGCAACCTGTCTTCATGATTTAACCCTTTTAGCCCAGGTACCATAGATGCATTTAAACGGAAGTTGGATAAGTACGAGGAAGAAATGAATGGGTGGTTATGTTGATAGGGTGAGATGAAATAGGGAGGGAGAATGTTTCTGTGGAGTAGAGGCCAGCTCAGGTTGGGAAAAAAGAACCCGACCCGAACCCGACTGAACCACAGTAGACCAGAGACTGACCTGGCCCGAGTCCCTCCAATTTTGCCCCAGGTTCGACCCGACCATCCCTTTACTTACCTTCCGACTGGGAAGCTCCATGAAGCTGCAGCGCATGCGCGATGACGTCATAGTGACATCACTTTCTCACAGCGCAGACTCAGTTTCATCCCGGACTCCCAGCTCAGGTAAGTTTTTTTGAATTTCACTACTTAGCAGCAGAGCACTTACCATGTGTCCGGCCTGACCCGAACTGGACTCGCCCGACCTGACCCGAGCCTGAAAGCAGTACCCTGAGGATGGGCCCGACCTGACCTGAAGTCGTCGGTACCATGTTGGGTACCAGGCCTCTAGTGTGGAGCATAAATCATGAAGGGTCTAGACAGAATAGATAGAGAGAAACTGTTCCCATTGGTGGAAGGGTTGAGAACCAGAGGATACCGATTTAAAGTGATTGGCAGAAGAACCAAAGGTGACATGAGGAAAAACTTTTTCTTTTAAGGAGAGTCAGAGTCAGAGAGTCATATAGTTATACAGCACAGAAATAGGCCCTTCGGCCCATCGTGTCTGTGCCGACCATCAAGCAACTAACTATTCTAATCCTATTTTCCAGAATGTACTGCCTGAAAGGGTGATGGAGGCAGATTCAATCGTGGCTTTTAAAAGGGAATTGGATAAGCACCTGAAGGGAAAAATTCTGCACGCTATGGAGAAAGGGCGGGGGAGTGGGACTAGCTAAATGGCTCTTGCAGAGAGCTGGCACAGTCACGATGGGCCAAATGGCCTCCTTCTGTGGTGCAACCATTCCATGAAACCCTGGTACTGGACAGTTGGGCCACCTGACCTGTTTCTGTGTTGTACATTATGTGGAACTGCAGAGTAGCTGTGATATTCTCTGAATCTCCTCTCATGGTGATCAGGGATTTAGCAACATGGGGTGATTATCACAATATAGGGGGCTGCTCCACTGAATTCCCAAGAAATAGAAACGATTAAGTGACTACTAATGAACTCTGCAAGTGATTTTCCTGTCCCTGTACAGCATTCAGGCCTTTTTCCCCCAATCAGTCCACCTAGTAAGTGCCTTTTAGCAGGAAGCTGGAGAACATGCCACATACATTCCTTTGCAAACTGTCAGCTAAATGCCCATTCCAACACCACATTAAAAAGAATAACTGCTGAAGTGATTAATGTAATTTATTGGCTGTGGGAGTCATGCACAGGAGTGGCTGAATAATTACAATAAAAAAAGCATATGACATGAACTGGCAGATGGTGAAACTAGCATCAAGAATTCTTTTTTCAAGCTTAGTTGGCTTGGGGCTGTCAAACAATGAGGCGTGAATAAGCTGGGCTGTGATGCCCCGCAGCTCGTCAGCACTCACTAACTAGCCTCATTTAGGAAGAGCTGGCATGTGGACGAGGTATCAGAGGATGGCTGGTGTCCAACACTATCCCAGTTTTCAGCAGGAAGGATGGAAAACTGATTTTAAAAAAACATTGACTGCCATGGCTGAACTGAAATTGGTCAAGCTCAGGCTCATAATGTTCAAAGTGAAGGGCACCGTTAGTTTCGGGTCAAGAAAGGGAAAAGACACATTCGATTTAAAGTCTTTTAGAGGTTAGAATCTCTTGAGTTTGTCATTTCAAGTTGAGCAGGTTGTTACTTGCAAACAACTTACATTTGTATATTGCTTTTAACATAGTAAAACATCCCATGGCACTTAAACAAACCTTGTGCATTCTTCATAAACTTTCAGCTGTGCTAAAAAAAAAAATGTAATCCTGGTAAAACGAGGTGCCGAGTAGAGTACAGAGTTACTCTGGTAAGTGCAGAGCTACAACAGGTTCTATTGTCCTGCATTTTCCAACAACGCCTGCCTTCAACCTCATATATTGAAAAACTCTCATCAGAACATTTTTAAATTTCAGATCTTTGCCAAGGGTTTTAAGGAACTTTGTTTTTCTGTTTTCATCTGCTGCTGAAACACTCATTCCATGATTTTTTTTTGTAACCTCTAGACTCGACTATTCCAGTGCTCTCACCTTGCACCCTCTGTGAGTTTAAGCTTATCCAGAACTCTGCTGCCAACATCCTAACTTGCATCAAGACCTGTTCACCCACCACTTCTTGTGTTCGCTGACCCACAGTGGCATATAGTCCAGCAAGGCTTCGATTTTAAAAATTCTCATCCTGGTTCTCAGGTTCCCTCATAGCCTTCATTAGTGGCTGTGCCTTCAACTGCCGAGGTCCTAAGCTCTGGATTACCTCCCTAAAGCTCTCTGTCCTCCTTTAAGACGCTCCTTAAAACTTACCTTTTCTGACCAACCTTTTAATTTTAGTTTCTCCTGCAAAGTTCTTTGGGATATTTTACTATGTTCAAGGTGCTATATAAATGCAATTGTTTCTATAAGTTGACCAAAACAACAACAAAAGTTCAAAAGAGTGGAGGTTGATGTTCTCATTGTAGAAAGTGAGTCAGAGGAGTTGCTGAGCCTCACTGTGAGGGAATAGCCGCAGACACATTCATGACCCCAGGATGCTTCAGTGAGCTTGCCATTTTGAATGAATGCATGTTAATTCACAGTGTCAGATCAATGATTTCTCCCAAAGACATCATCAGTGCTCACTATGTGAACAAGAATATCCTGAAAAATAACAGAAACAAACAAGAGGGGAAGGTGTGGGCTGAAGGCACTCATAACAACAGCAGGTCAATTAACCACTCTGGGAAACAGTTCCTGCCACAGGACAAGAGCAGTTTTTGTCTTCTAAATACTTAGCTCCTAAAACAGTGCAGGAACATTTCAGCTTAATCAGAATATGATCTTTCCCATCTCCTTGACAACCTCTGTATAACTACCAATTATTGGAATACACTTGATTTGGAGACATACATGTCAACATGATTCGGAAGAAGCAAATAATGGAGCAAACATTTCAGATGTGCCTGACTGAGCAACTAAGGACGTTGCCAAATATAGTGAGGAAATTGGAAACTATTCATAGAAGAAATAAAGCAAGGGCAACAGCCATCTCCATACACATCAACTCAGTAAACCCACAAAAGCTGACCAAGAGTTTCAACAAAGCTGACAGACAGCTCAATGGCCCCGACTGTAATGTGTATAATATATGAAAACAAGTAGATGACTTAAACTACAAAGTACACCCACATCCCATCATCTGCATTAGGGGGAAAACAATCTGAAGAGCACAAAAGCACAGTGTACACCAGGAGTGGATTTGGAAATTTCAGATGGGGGTGCGAATCTCGAAGGCGGAAGGCTCGTTGTCTGAGAAATACCTCAAACCTCCCTCCGTCCTCTGCCAAAAAAAATGTTGATTTAAAAAAAAATTTTCAGCATTTTGGAGCCTACTGCAATTCTATTTTTCACGTCAAAAGTAATTGCAGGCATTTTAAACGTGAAAGTACAGATTTCAGTACAACCTTACGGAGTCCAATCCTGCGCAATGGGATTGTAATTCATGGACACTACGCTGGCTGGTGAAATGAAACCTTTATAACATTCACCTGCTTCAAACCCAACAGTTTAAACCGCCAGCTAGACCCTCGCATGAACAGAGCCGGAGAGTAACAGTGTCTGCTCTACTTCAGCCCAAGGCAGATCAGCAGGGTAGGAGGGAGTTATGTGAAATTATAATTGTGCTGTGTGTACAATTTCTAAAAATATTTGAACAGAATCAAATGAGAAAAAAGCATCAGGTAAGATTCCAGCTGTCTTGGAATTACCAAGTTAGATTACAGTAAAGCCTCTAACCTGCAGACCTGGCTCAGGCATGTTCGATAACAAGAACTGTTACTATTCTCTTTTTTTGATTAGTGCTTTTATTGCCCATCCCTAATTGCCTTTGAGAAGGTGAGCTGCCTTCTTGAACTGCTACAGTCCATGTAGGGTAGGTACACCAACAGTGCTATTAGGAAGGGAGTTCCAGGATTTTGACCCAGCGACAGTGAAGGAATGGCGATATAGTTCCAAGTCAGGATGTTGTCTGCCTTAGAGGGGAACTTGCAGGTGATGGTGTTCCCATGCATCTGCAGCCCTTGTCCTTCTAGGTGATAGAGGTTGCGGGTTTGGAAGGTGCTGTTGAAGGAGCCTTGGTGAGCTGCTGCAGTGCGTCTTGTATATGGTACACACTGATGTCAGTGGCGGAGGGAGTGAATGTTGAAGGTGGTGGATGGGGTGCCAATCAAGCAGGCTGCTTTGTCCTGGATGCTGTCCAGCTTCTCGAGTGTTGTTGGAGCTACACTCATCCAGGCAAGTGGAGAATATTCCATCACACACCTGACTTGTGCCTTGTAGATGGTGGACAGGCATTGGGGAGTCAGGTGGTGAGTTATTCACCACAGAATTCCCAGCCTCTGACCTGCTCTTGGAGCCACGATATTTATGTGGCTGGTCCAGTTCAGTTTCTGGTCAATGGTGACTCTTAGGATGTTGATAGTGGTGGATTCAGCGATGGTAATGTTATTGAACATGAAGGGAAGATGGTTAGATTCTCTCTTGTTTGAGATGGTCATTGCCTGGCTCTAGTATGGCGCAAATGTTACTTGCCACTTAGCCCACACCTGGATGTTGTCCAGGTCTTGTTGCATCTGTACACAGACTGCTTCAGTATCTGAGGAGTCGCGAATGGTGCTGAACATTGTGCAATCATCAGCGAACATCCCCACTTCTGACCTTATGATGAAGGGAAGGCCATTGATGAAGCAGCTGAAGATGGTTGGGCCTAGGACACTACCCTGAGGAACTCCTGCAGTGATGTCCTGGGACTGAGATGATTGACCTCCAACAACCACAACCATCTTCCTTTGTGCTAGGTATGACTCTAACCAGCAGAGTTTTCCCTAACTCCCACTGACTCCAGTTTTGCTAGGGCTCCTTGATGCCATACTTGGTCAAATGCTGCCTTGTTGTCGAGGGCAGTCACTCTCACCTCACCTCTGGAGTTGAGCTCTTCTGTCCATGTTTGGACCAAGGCTGTAACGAGGTTAGGAGCTGAGTGGCACTGGCGGAACCCAAACTGAGCGTCACTGAGCAGGTTATTGCTAAGCAAGTGCCGCTTGATAGCACTGTCGATGACCCCATCCATCATTTTGCTGATGATCGTGAGTGGACTGATAGGGCAGTAATTGGCCCTGTTGGATTTGTGCTGCTTTTCCTTAATAGGACATACCTAGGCAATTTTCCACATTGCAAGGTAGATACCAGTGTTGTAGCTGTACTGGAACAGCTTGGCTGGGGCGCAGCTAGTTCTGGAGCACAAGTCTTCAGTACAATTGCTGAAATGTTGTCAGGGCCCATACCCTTTGCAGTATCCAGTGACTTCAGCCGTTTCTTGCTATCATGTGGAGTGAATCGGATTGGCTGAAGACTGGATCTGTGATGCTGGGGACTTCAGGAGGGGGCCGAGGTGGATCATCCACTCGGCACTTCTGGCTGAAGCTGGATGCAAATGATTCAGCCTGGTCTTTTGCACTGATGTGCTGGGCTCCCCCATCATTGAGGATTGAGATGTTTGTGGAGCCTCCTGCTCCTGTTAGTTGTTTAATTGTCCACCACCATTCACGACTGGATGTGGCAGGACTGCAGAACTTAGATCTGATCCTTTGGTTGCCGGATCGCTTAGCCCTGTCTATTGCATGCTGCTTCTGCCGTTTGGCATGCAAGCAGTCCTGTATTGTAGCTTTGCCAGGCTGAAACCGCACTTTTAGGTATGTCTGGTGTTGCTCCTGGCATGCCCCCCTCCACTCTTCATTGAACCAGGGTTGGTCCCCCGGCTTGATGGTAATGGTAGAATAGGGGATATGCCGGGCCATGAGATTACAGATTGTGGTTGAACACAGTTCTGCTGCTGTTCATGACCCACAGCACCTCATGGATGCCCAGTTTTGAGTTGCTAGATCTGTTCGAAATACATCCCATTTAGCACAGTGGTAGTGCCACACATGATAGTGGGTACCCTCAAAGTGAAGACGGGATTTTGTCTCCACATGGACAGATGCATCTGCGACAGGTAGATTGACGAGAACAAGGTCAAGTATGTTTTTCCCTATTGTGGGTTACCTCACGACTTGCTGCAGACCCAGTCTAGCTGTTATGTCCTTTAGGACTCGGCCAGCTCGGTCAGTAGTGGTGCTACCGAGCCACTCTTGAGTGGGGGACTTCAGTGTCCATCACCAAGAGTGCATTTTTGCCCTTGCTACCCTCAGTGCTTCTTCCAATTGGTGTTTAACATGGAGAAGCACTGATTCATCAGCCGACGGGAGACAATAGGTGATAATCAGCAGGTGGTTTCCTTGCCCATGTTTGACCTGATGGCATGAGACTTCATGGGGTCCGTAATTAATGTTGAGGACTCCCAGGGCAACTCCCTCCCGACTGTATCCCATTGTGTTGCCACCTCTGGTGGATCTGTCCTGCTGGTGGGACAGGACGTACCCAGGGATGGTGATGGTGGTGTCCGGGACATTGTCCGCAAGGTTTGATTCCGTGAGTATGGCTATGTCAGGCTGTCGCTTGACTGGTCTGTGGGACAGCTCACCCAATTTTGGCACAAACCCCCAGATGTTAGTAAGAAGGACTTTGCAGGGTCGACAGGGCTGGGTTTGCCGTTGTCGTTTCCGGTGCCTAGGTTGATGCCGGGTGGTCCATCCGATTTCATTCCTTTTCTTAGACTTTGTAGCGGTTTCATACAACTGAGTGGCTTGCTAGGCCATTTCAGAGGGCATTTAAGAGTCAACCACATTGCTGTGGGTCTGGAGTCACATGTAGGTCAGACCAGGTAAGGACGGCAGATTTCCTTCCCTAAAGAACATTAGTGAACTGGATGGGTTTTCAGAACAAATCGACAATGGTTTCATGATCACCACGAGACTAGCTTTTTTTTTAAATTCCAGATTTATTAACTGAATTCAAATTCCACCAGCTGCTAGTCTAGTGACATTACCACTAAGCCACCACCTCCCCTCCTTTTCTTTCAATGTGGACTAATTCAATGGAATGACGGATTTACTGATTTTCAACAACAATCGTGCACAAGTGCACACTGGGTTCTGGATGCAGACTGTACTCAACAAATTACTCCCCTCCCCTATATCGTGTCCAAATATTGATATCTGGCACATATAATTTCAGAAGGACAGCAGCACAGGTGTTAGTAAGATACACCAGTGAAGCAGGTGTCTGGACTGAATCTCCAGTCCACAGGTTAGCAGTATTAATGATAAACATCTCTTGCGCCTGAGCTATGTGTACAATCTGGTTGACTTTCTTTACTTTAGGCTATTCTTTAAGATCATCAAGCCATGTTTAAAGCCATCAATCTATGTATATCTTGGTCTTTTTCTTCTCTTTTCCCCTCCACCAAGTCAACAATTAGCTGTCCCGGTGATTCTCAAATGACATGTACATAGAATTCTGTCTTTCTTTGGGCTACTGATCTCGGTAGCTCTCTGGTTTGTGTTTTGCCTTGCCATGTTGAGTACCTGGTCATTCATCAAGTGTAGCACTGAGCTTGGGAGAACCATTCTCAGAAATAAAGCCAGAAGAATTCAAGCACTCTATCTGCTACGTGCTAGGCTGTGACTCCAAGCTCCATATCTACATAAAATCATCAAAGCAAATGTAGAATTAGGGGGAGGCAGTGGCGTAGTGGTATTATCACTGGACTAGTATCCCAGAGACCCAGGGTACTGATCTGGAGACATGGGTTCCAATCCCACCACAGCAGAAGGTGGAATTTGAATTTAATTAATAAATCTGGAATGAAAAGCTACTCTAATGATGGCCATGAAACCAGTCAATTGTTGTAAAAACCCATCCGGTTCACTAATGTCCTTTAGGGAAGGAAATCTGCCATCCTTATCTGGTCTGACCTACATGTGACTCCAGACCCACAGCAATGTGGTTGACTCTTACATGCCCTGAAATGGCCTAGCAAGCCACTCAGTTGTACCTAACTGCTACGAAGTCAATAAAAAGGAATGAAACCGGAGGAACCACCCGGCATCAACCTAGGCACTGGAAATGACAATGGCAAACCCAGCCCTGTTGACCCTGCAAAATCCTCCTAACTAACATCTGGGGGCTTTTGCCAAAGCTGGGAGAGCTGTCCCACAGACTAGTCAAGCAACAGCCTGACATTGTCATACTCACGGAATCATATCTTACAGACAATGTCCCAGACACTGCAATCACTATCCCTGGGTATGTCCTGTCCCACCAGCAAGACAGACCCAGCAGAGGTGGAGGGACAGTGGTTTACAGTAGGGAGGGAGTTGCCCTGGGAGTCCTCAACATCGACTCCGGACCCCATGAAGTCTCATGGCATCAGGTCAAACATGGGCAAGGTAACCTCCTGCTGATTACCACCTATCGTCCTCCATCAGCTGATGAGTCAGTACTCCTCTATGTTGAACACCATTTGGAGGAAGCACTGAGGGTGGCAAGGGCACAAAATGTACTCTGGGTGGGGGACTTCAATGTCCATCACCAAGAGTGGCTCGGTAGCACCACTACTGACCGAGCTGGCCGAGTACTAAAGGACATAGCTGCTAGACTGGGTTTGCGGCAGGTGGTGAGGGAACCAACACGAGGGAAAAACATACTTGACCTTGTCCTCATCAATCTACCTGCCGCAGATGCTTCTGTCCATGACTGTGTTGGTATGAGTGACCACCGCACAGTCCTTGTGGAGATGAGGTCCCGCCTTCACATTGAGGATACCGTCCATCGTGTTGTGTGGCACTATCACCGTGCTAAATGGGACAGATTTCGAACAGATCTAGCAATGCAAAACTGGGCATCCATGAGGTGCTGTGGGCCATCAGCAGCAGCAGCAGAACTGTATTCAACCACAATCTGTAACCTCATGGCCCGGCATATCCCACACTCTACCATTACCATCAAGCCAGGAGACCAACCCTGGTTCAATGAAGAGTGCAGGAGGACATGCCAGGAGCAGCAGCAGGCATACCTCAAAATGAGGTGTCAACCTGTTGAAGCTACAACCCAGGACTACTTGCATGCTAAACTGCATAAGCAGCATGCAATAGACAGCTAAGTGATCCCATAACTAACGGATCAGATCTAAGCTCTGCAGTCCTGCCACATCCAGCCGTGAATGGTGGTGGACAATTAAACAACTAACTGGAGGAAGTGGCTCCACAAATATCCCCATCCTCAATGATGGGGCAGCCCAACACATCAGTACGAAAGATAAGGCAGTAGCATTTGCAACAATCTTCAGCCGGAAGTGCCGAGTTGATGATCCACCTCGGCCCCCTCCTGAAGTCCCCAGCATTACAGATGCCAGACTTCAGCCAATTAGATTCACTCCGTGTGATTTTAAGAAACGACTGAAGGCACTGGATACTGCAAAGGCTATGGGTGCTGACAATATTGCGGCAATAGTACTGAAGACCTGTGCTCCAGAACTTGCCGCACCCCTAGCCAAGCTGTTCCAGTATAGCTACAACACTGGCATCTACCCGGCAATGTGGAAAATTGCCTAGGTATGTCTTGTACACAAAAAGCAGGACAAGTCCAATCCGGCCAATTACTGCCCCATGAGTCCACTCTCAATCATCAGTAAAGTGATGGAAGGTGTCATCAACAGTGCCATCAAGCAGCACTTACTTAGCAATAACCTGCTCACTGATGCTCAGTTTGGGTTCCGCCAGGGCCACTCAGCTCCTGACCTCATTACAGCCTTGGTTCAAACATGGACAAAAGAGCTGAACTCAAGAGGTGGTGAGAGTGACTGCCCTTGACATCAAGGCAGCATTTGACCGAGTATGGCATCAAGGAGCCATAGCACAACTGGAGTCAATGGGAATCAGGGGGAAAACTCTCTGCTGGTTGGAGTCATACCTAGCACAAAGGAAGATGGCTGTGGTTGTTGGAGGTCAATCATCTGAGCTCTAGGACATCACTGCAGGAGTTCCTCAGGGTAGTGTCCTAGGCCCAACTATCATCAGCTGCTTCATCAATAACCTTCCTTCAATCATAGGGTCAGAAGTGGGGATGTTCGCTGATGATTGCACGATGTTCAGCACCATTCGCAACTCCTCAAATACTGAAGCAGTCCGTGTAGAAATGCAGCAAGACCTGGACAATATCCAGGCTTGGGCTGATAAGTGACAAGTAACATTTGCGCCACACAAGTGCCAGGCAATGACCATCTCCAACAAGAGAGAATCTAACCATCTCCCCTTGACATTCAATGGCATTACCATCGCTGAATCCCCCACTATCAACATCCTAGGTGCTACCATTGACCAGAAACTGAACTGGAGTAGTCATATAAATACCGTGGCTACAACAGCAGGTCAGAGGCTAGGAATCCTGCGTCGAGTAACTCACTTCCTGACTCCCCAAAGCCTGTCCACCATCTACAAGGCACAAGTCAGGAGTGTGATGGAATACTCTCCACCTGGATGGGTGCAGCTCCAACAACACTCAAGAAGCTCAACACTATCCAGAACAAAGCAGCCCGCTTGATTGGCACCCCATCTACAAACATTCACTCCCTCCACCGCCGACACACAGTGGCAGCAGTGTATACAATCTACAAGATGCACTGCAGCAACATACCAAGGCTCCTTCGACAGCACCTTCCAAACCCGCGACCTCTACCACCTCGAAGGACAAGAGCAGCAAATGCATGGGAACATCACCACCTGCAAGTTCCCCTCCAAGTCACACACCATCCTGACTTGGAACTATATCGCCGTTCCTTCACTGTCGCTGGGTCAAAACCCTGGAACTCCTTTCCTAACAGCACTGTGGGTGCACCTACCTCACATGGACTGCAGCAGTTCAAGAAGGCAGCTCACCACCACCTTCTCGAGGGCAATTAGGGATGGGCAATAAATGCTGGCATAGCCAGTGATGCCCAGATCCCATGAATGAATTTTTAAAAAAAATGTCATCATCTTCATGCTGGTTTGCAATCTAAGCTGTTGATTTGCAGTCGATCTTTCATACTATTAAATATTGGATCAGTGCCGCTATCCACCTCTGATCTCAGTTACCACCCTAACTAATTTGGCTGCTGAGGAGCAAAGGCTATAAATGGGCTACATTATCTTCAACAAATTTCTGGAAGATGAATTTCTTGTACATTTAGCCGGACATCTTTCACTCGTACTTCATTTTCAATAGTCAAACAAGCTGCTGAGCTTCACCTCAACCTTGGAGACATGTCGAAAGATAAAGTTCTATAAAACAATGCCTTATCACACAGTTCTTTGAGATCCAGAACTAGACAGTGACCAGGAACTGACGTCCCTGTCTAAACACAGAACTGGAGTAGGTCATTCAGGCCCTTGAGTCTGTTCCGCCATTCAATTAGATCTTCAATTAACTCCATTTACCCACCTTGTTTCCATATCCCTTAATACCCTTACCTAACAAAAATCGAACAATCTGAGTTTTGACATTTTCAACTGAACCCACAGCCTCAACAACTTTTTGGGGGAGAGGGAGTTCAAGACTTCCTCTACCTTTGGCTTGAAGAAGTGTTTCCTGACATCACTGCTATACAGATCAGTACTATACCAGGCTCACATACGAAGCCACCGATACCAAATTCACAGACCACCTTCAATCCCAAAAATCTGAACAATGCACCAATATTAATGCTGTATTCTACCCCCATGTACTTTTCAGGCTCATTATTCTGTTCAATTGCTGAAGGGTAAGCCGTGCCTGTATAATGCAATTACATGTTTTCTTTACCTCAAAACGCGCCCAATCCCATGAAGTGTTCCGGTGTGTTGGCCGCTGTAGGTGCCCAAACTGGATTTCGTACGTAGCATTGGGACTGTGCACTGCTGTGGGGAACTCCACTTTCAGAAACCTGTGTGCTTCATGCCACTCCACCTGCAGCAGAGAGACATAGTTCAGTCCAAAGGGTCGTTAAGTGCATGATTTAAAGCAGCAAGCTTTCGGGTTCCCAAAATCTGCTCACCTCTGTTTTAAACTTAACATAGGGACAACAGGCATCCAGTATGATGTCTTGGCGAATCTTGCTGGTGTCACTGATACGGATAGAGTGTCTTACACTTCCCCTGACTCCGCCAGGGCACACTACCTCCAGAGATTTCAGCACTTGTGAGACAGGCTTCCTAATGAGCAAGAAAAAAGGGTGCCAGATGAGATCAATTCAGATACCTATTCCATTAGACAAAACATCTGTATGAGCTAAACTCAATCCAAAACAATGTCATGGTATCAGCAGTGGCTCAATGATGGCTTCAAGCCCCACTCCAGAGACTTGAGCATATAAATAGCAGACAATCCAGTGCTATAGTGAAGTGCCGGAGATACCATCATTCAGATCAGACAATAAATTGAGGTCCCGCCTGCCCTCCCCTTTGAATGTAAAAGATCCTATTTCATTATTGAATGAAAAGCAGAGGAGTTCTCCCTGGTGCCTTGGCCAATATTTATACCTCAATCAACATCACAAGAAAAAATTATCTGGTCATTATACTTTGCAGTTTGTGGGAGCCTGCTGTGCGTAAATTGCTGTGTTTCCTATATTGCAACAATGACTTCAAAAGTACTTCATTGGCAGTATGGCACTTTGGAATGTCTTGAGATTGTGAAAGGCACAGTAGAAATACAAGTCTTATTTTTCTTTTTCTTTTCCCAGAGGGAACGATATCGATTGCTCGGTTATACAATAAGGTGGACCGAAGTCTGGATTATACAGAGCCACTGTGTTATACAGGGATTCTGTATGGCACAATCAATGTAAAAACATAGGGGAAGCTCTATGGATTGAATGGTGGGTTACTTGTTGAAGGGATCTCTAGTGATCATGAAACTACTGGATTGTTGTCAAAACCCATCTGATTCAATAATGTCCTTTCGGGATGGAAATGGGCCATCTTTGCCCAGTTGGTCTTATTGTAATTCCAGACCTCAACTCTTAACTTCCCTCTTAAATGGTTTAGCAAGCCACTCAGTTGTATTCAAGAAGGGGGCTCACCACCAGCTTCTCAAAGGCAATTAGGGTTGGGCAATAAATGCCGGTCTTGCCAGCAACACCCAAATCCCGTTAATGAATAAAGAAAAAATAAACTGAAACAGGCTGCAGAACTGGTAAAAGACAACCTGGAAGGGGTTGTACAGAGGATGACAGAGGGCATGAAGGAACTAACCCAGGGGGTCAGGAGAAGCCTAGGGACAGACAGAACATCAGTTATGAGGAGATGTGGAGAAGGCAGCACAACAACTGAGAAGATACAGCCAAGTAACCCAACAGAGAAGTTTTGTGATTCATTATCAGATTAAAAATCTCAACAAGGAAAACTCAGATAATTTTAGAGAATTTACACCATTCTGCTATGGTACATCACATTTATCATTTTGTTTTTTTCCCCCAGCACGAGTTTAATTGCGCAAGAATTCCCAGCAGACTATACGAGCTATAGAGAACTGAATCCAATCTCAAGACTGAATTCGGCAGTCTGACAAATGGAACTTTGTAACCAGATGCACCCGACTCAACTAGTAACCTAGAATTCTGGAGTAGGGGAGGGGGGAATTAAACTCTGAAGAGTTTGCATTTCATTATATGGACTGCCTCTTTACTGCACCATTTATGCATCAGTGTTAGCAAAATTCAAGGATGGAAATTGTGTAACGTCTCAGCAACTGGAGGAAAGGAACACAGATTATTCTTTGAAATTTTAAATGACTTTCAACAAAGCACTAATATAGGAGGGTTTTTATTGCAATAGTCTTCAGAAGGTATCTGTTCGGATGGATTGCACTGTGGAACGATTAACCATGATTTCTGCACAGATGGATGTTCTTAATCTACAATGAATCATGAAGGAAAGTGAAAACTAGAAATGAGATTCACCATTCCCCCACCCCGACATAAAGGCCATTCCCGCCCACCATGCCACCCCTCCTGGGTCTTCTCACAACTAGTTGTAGAATAGTATGTACAGAAATTTGGTCAGCTTTGATTCACAACAAATGACTTATTTCTCATTAGAAGTGGCACAGAATGCAAGGTCTAAGCAGGTTAATGTTGATTATAGTGATTACTCTGGTCATTACCTCGTTTCTAAATGATAGTCCATGACATCCCATGCATCCCAGTACAACGGAACATCATCAAACATCACAAACTGGTTGCCACAGCAGTCCTCAGGGATAGTTTCCCTGAAAATACAATGCAGATGATACAATGATCTTATTAACTTGGACTCTGGTGATGAGCAAGACAAGCTCACAGTCTTGGAACTAGATTACGACAGGGAGATGTGTGCAAACAAATACTGTTGCTGTCTTTAATACTTTACTAGTTCAAACACAAAAGCAAAGAACGAGGATTGAACAAATATTGGCAATGTGAATTTCAATGATAAGGAAGGAAATACATTTTATAAACTCCACTATCAACTCTATTGCCCTTGCAAACTACTCTTAATGCGGAGACATACAGAAATGTGATAGACTGTGACCTCTTTACAACCTTTGAGTGCTTCTTTCTTGGACCTGAGCCAGAGATAGTCATTTACTTTGCGACTTAATTGCTAGAAAGCCTGTATTACTTTTTAATTCCCAGCACTCAGATCATCAGTTAAATTCCATACTGTATGGCCATCTTCAGAGTTGTAAAAGTGGACTTGTTGGGAATGATTGGCACAAAAAGGACAAGCCCCTCTGACACATGACTCAGAAGCAGAGCTTTTTTGTCTCTGGTAGAGACTTTTTCCTTCTCTCGGTCACTCAGAGGTGACGAGGCTGGATACAGTATAGAATGACAGTTTATTGAACATTTCCATAAAAGTCACAGGCTGTTCTTTTTTTACTGTATTTAACTCTAAATATTTATTTAGGATTTTTCCCATTAGATTGGTGATTTAGTAAATATTTTTGCATTATAGCAACCTATTTATTAACTGTGTTTTACAAATAAGAACAAAGAAAATTACAGCACAAGAACAGGCCCTTCGGCCCTCCAAGCCTGCGCCGATCCAGATCCTCTATCTAAACATGTCGCCTATTTTCTAAGGGTCTGTATCTCTTTGCTTCCTGCCCATTCATGTATCTGTCTCGATACATCTTAAAAGACGCTATCGTGCCCGCGTCTACCACCTCCGCTGGCAACGCGTTCCAGGCACTCACCACCCTCTGCGTAAAGAACTTTCCACGCATATCCCCCCTAAACTTTTCCCCTCTCACTTTGAACTCGTGACCCCTAGTAATTGAATCCTCCACTCTGGGGAAAAAGCTTCTTGCTATCCACCCTGTCTATACCTCTCATGATTTTGTACACAAATGAATACTATATGAATGAAACCGGATCGAAGACAGCGAACAAATGTCGACCACCTGCAAGATCTCTGCAGAAATGAACAGTGCTAAATTCACCAAATGACAGATAAATAATCACTGCCTATGAGAACTTCAGTTTCCTGAAGCTCAACAGGGTGCTTCTGATTTAATATTTAGATTCCAGAGTGAATTTTAGATACTTTTTACAGAGTGACAGCAATTGTCCACAAACACTATAGAATGTAGGGTACATATCTGTACATCACTGTGACTTAGAAGGGCTGCCACTATGTATAAACTAACAAAATGTTCAAAACTACCAAGAAAGGCCTATTTCTTGCCATTTCTACTGGCCTCTATATTGTGCCTATTAATTTGGCATCGCTTTGATCTGTTCATTCATACTCCTGAGGCGTTAACTGCATGCTTCATTTTGGGATGAACCTCCAATCTTGTGTTTACTTTTGTACTTTCACTTCAATATAGAAGCACTTTAAAATATCACTTTGGAACTATACTTTCAGGTTACTTTGCTTATTAATGAAGAAAAATGAACAATGGGCTGCATTTTATCAATATATAAAATCGGAAGCCATGTGCATAGTCTCCTGAACTGTTTGCAAGCCATGCTTAACACACGAGCTCAATAAGTATTAACGCAAAGAGAACATAGGTTCGAGGAAAATGTCTGGCTGTGCAAACATTTATTTTACTACTTAATTGAGATTTAAGATTTCAAAGAAGTTCCTAGAACAAATCATTAAAAATAGCACCATCAAGGCTTAATTCAAGATCAAGACAACATTAAACTTTATGCTTACTATAAAATGAAGCTCTTCTTCACTGTGTAGTGATACTCTGCCTGGTTTAGATTATAATCAAGATGCAGATGTCATATAGTTGCATTCGATTTAGGCAATCTGCTGAGTAATTGAATACTTTGCTGATTCTGAGTCCTCCAACGCCATATTGGAACCCACCAGCACCATCCTGAACAGTGTCAGTGATGATCAAAGTAGCATTGTCAATAAATTCGCAATCGCCATTGGTTTTCATGGCAGGGCGTGCACTGGTATTACAACTGTCCTGGCAAGGATCTATGAGCAAAAATGTCCTGAAAAACTTTGTCCTGGGTTAAGTAATGGTTATAACCCACTCGTGCCATAATTTTGTGGAATTTTGCATCTTCACGATAGATGGACTAGTAATAGTGTAAGTTTTCAGGAAATTCCAGGTCAATGCAAAAGCTGAAGATGGAGCAATCCAGTCAGTCCTATTGGCTAAGAAGCCAACTCATTTCAACACCTCATTGAGAGGCAGACTCAATATTCATCAATTTCTCGGTTACACACTTTTTCCTTTCTAACTCTCATGCTGTTTATAGAGTGCATGAGCTGGGGGGTAAGGTCTCACCCAGCTGCACACATCAGCTGTTATTGCCTCTCTGGTGACTTTAGGCCTTACCTTGGATTATTGCTTAAAGCAGACCTTTATCCAGCAGATCTATGATTGCCAATAACTTACTTTGCTATTACTCAGTGAGAGAAAGGAAAATACTGGAATTACACAGCAAGCTCATGAGTCTCAAAGAAAAAAAAAAACAGGTTAACAGTTTGGGCTTACAGCCTTGGTCAGAACTGCAGTGCAGAAATGTTAACCCATCCTTTTATGTGCTGACAGACATGCTGTACACTTTCAGCATTTTCTGTACTAATAGCATCTTCACAAGTACCTTTAGGTGCTTGGCATCTCCGATATGTGCAGCATATGCATCTGCATATGTAAAGGACACACAACATATTTACATACTTAGCCCATTATAAGAAACAGTTTTCCTGTACCTTTGATAAAGTAAATGAGAAAGTGATGTCATACGTCCCAGCGAATCAAACATGACTCTGAGAATTCCATTCTCCATAACTACAGAGCCATCTCCCTGCAACATGAACAGATACTTCATGAGAATTTAAACACAAACATACGCACAGGAAGTAAGGATAAGGGCAAAGGAAGCACGAAAGCATGAGAGGTAAGCGCACAATGAATAAATAGGATTAAGAGGGAGAAGTGCAGAGAGTAAGGAACAGAAGAGGGCAAAAGGAGTAAGGAAGTTTGAAAGTGCACAGGGAGTAGCAGCACAAGAAGACAGTGCAGAGAATTGAAAGAGAGAGACAGCAACAGTAAAAGACACAGAGAATAAAAGAAGTAACAAATCAAGAAAAGAAAGACAGATTTGCAAGGGGGTGGAAGGTTATCGGGGGTAGGTGGAAATGTGGAGTAATCAGTTCAGCCATGAACGTATTGAATGGAACAGGCTCGAAGGGCCAAGTGGCCTACTCCTGCTCCTAGTTCGTAAGTTCATATTTATATAGTGCCTTTCATGACCTCAGGATGTCCCAACGCACTTTACACCCAATGAAATACTTTTGAAGTGTAGTCACTGTTGGAATGCAGAAAACGCAGCAGCCAATTTGTGCACAGCAAGCTCCCACAAACAGCAATTTGATAATGACCAGATATTGAACGAGGGTTAAATATTGGCAGAACACTAGGGACAACTCCTCTGTTCTTCAAAATAGTGCCTAAGGATCTTTTACATCCACCTGAGAGAACAGACGAGACCTCGTTCTAACGCTTAGCTGTCAGCCTCCTCCGAAAGCAATTGCATTTCAGAGGCAGAAAGAAAACACGAGGAGATGAAATCCCGAGCCAGTAGCTTGTCCAAAACTCAATCATCTGTGGTATTCTGCCTTACTTGCAGCAGAACCTTCCAGGTGCAGACTGACCTTAGCAGTCACCTACATACCCACTGGAACCCTACCAAACACCCCAGATGATGGACGTGGTCATCTTGTCTCCAAGGACAAGCAACAGTTGTCAGCCTAGGTTTTATTGCTCAAGTCTCTGGAGTGGGACTTGAATCCACAATCTTCTGAAATCAGTGGCGTGAATACTACCCACTGAGCCATGGTGGATGGATGAAGGCACAGGGAGTAAAAGCATAATACAGTGCATAGAGTAAAGGGAGGAAGAAAGTGAGAGAGAGGGCGCAAATATTTACTGACAGAATGAATATAGAGCATCTTTGCACTTTATGCTACAGTTACCTGAGAAGTGACCATGACTGGATGAGGTGGGACCAGGGGGTTGGTCACTGTAGCGAACCCCACACTGGGAACTTTTACTAGGGCTGCAAATGACACAGAATGCAAAACTTAGTAACTGTAGTATCACAAAGACTTTCTTTAGCTCCCTTCATTGACTTAGGCTTTAATATTTTGGAACACAGGATCCGTTGTAATAAGCTGGTTAAACACAGAGATGTGAACAGATACCAGCTATTCTCACTGATCGATAATACCTTCCCTTTCACCATCATTCTGTCCCTGCCTAGATCAACAGTCAATTTAGAGCTTGTGCATATCGACAACTTCAGCTGAATCTGTACTAAAGAATCACTATCTGTGACTGAGTGTCCTAAACAGACAATATTGGTGAGATAATGGCAGTAACTGAAAAAGCCAAAATTAAATGCTCATGGTCATTGATAATAGCAGTATGTCACTATTTGGACATACACCAATATCAAGGAGGAGAGACCAATTCAGAAGCTAGGTATGAGGGGCAGTGTTCACTGGATTAACAGTGAGGGACAGGGGCAAAAGCAATCGGTTAGGGGCTAAAGTGACAACAAAATCTTGAGAAAATGAAGTGCATTCTCAAGCAATCGACTGCCTTTCTGATATGTTAAAAGCAAAATACTGCAGAAGCTGGAAATCTGAAATAAAAAGAAAGTGCCGGAAATATCAGGGACTGACTATCCGATACTTCTAATTCCACAATTTCACAAAGAAAAACAAAATATGCTGAAAAACACTCAGGTCAGGCAGCAGCTATGGAGTGAGAAACAGAGTTAACGTTTCAGGTTGATGACCTTTCATCAGAACTGCAATGAATTCCACTTCTCTTTTAGAACCCAGCTGAGTCCGAATCCGCTAGGAGAGCTAGGATTCAGATATGCAAATCAGTTGAGGACAGATCTTTTGAGCTGGTTTGGAGTGAGGGGGGAGAAAATTAGGGTCGTCAGAAGCAAGACACAAGATGACTGATTCAGCTGCATTAAGAATTGAGAAGACAGAGTAGCTCGGTTAAGAACAAGAGAGAGCATTGAATAAACTGAGGCATGGCAATGGACAAGTCAAGTACTACACACTGTGTGGCAACTAGAATCACCAGACCCTGGACATAGATATTACAAGCAACTTTCTAGGATTAGATCCCATGGCTAACCACAACATGCCAGTTTCAAATGGAGTTACTGAAACCACTCTAGGTGTACTTGCCTTGTCCCCATAATTCACATCACTGGAAAGGCTGAGAAGGGAAGACGACCTAAAACTGCTCTTCATAAGGTTAGAAAACTATTTTTATATCTCACGTGAAATATAATATCTATATTTTAGAAGACTGAGATAGGGTCAAAGAAAACAATGTGCTGTTTGCTTTAATTAGGAATGGGAGATTAAGGACTTCTGATGATTTCAGTGGCACAAAACTGCCTCAGCACCCTGGGCTGGAGAGGGAAAAATAAACCAGCACTCATCGACTCTCAATCGCTATTCAATAACTTTTCCTGCTGGAAAACGTGCGCAAGCGTGTCAAGCTGTGCTACGATGCTCCCCACAGTCAAATAGCTGGTTAACACTCACTGTCTCTGATCACCACTTTGGCAAGGTCCCAAAGGGCAGCCAATGGCTGTTGAACTCTACCCATACAGAAACCAGCACTTTCAGGAGAGGAGAAGCAGAGCGCATCAAATGCAGTCAGGGCTGTTTTAAATGTGTTACCACAATCTCACCAGAAAACAGAAGCATTATAGTAGTGCGACATGTTGGCGCCTCAATACATAGACCTTCACCTGCGATTCCCCATCCAGAATATTCTTAATCTTGCTCACTCAGTCAGGGAAAGAAACAGGGCACATGCCCGGCTTCCCCAGCACGGAGCTACGATAAGAACATCACTCTCAGTGGTGACTCAAGAGCAGCATTAACAGAGGCAAGGGAGCAGCTGGGGAACAATGAAACCTAACAAGTAGAACCTACAATAAAGAAAATAAAGTACATTTAAAAATAGAAAAACAAAAATCATATTTATGTGTGATATTGCAAAACAGTTTCTTCCTGACTGCAAATATTTTTGCAAATTAAACGTTGCTTTGAATAAATTTCCATCACAATAAAGTTCTCCACAGGTGCCATTAATATCCTGCTGACGTAGGATATGTGCTCCGTAGGGCAAGTCTGCTTCTGCCAGTTTCCCTCTAGAATACAGGGTTCCAGTCCCAGATAGGGAACAGCTGAGTTTTGCTTTACACTCTAGAGGTCAGTTATGTTTGTTCAGCTGAGGCAGAGAGTCCATCTAAAGGCTCTCTCGTTGGGAGATTTCAAGTCACCAAGTTTAATTCTGCCTACCTAGGACTTCGTCTCCCTCCAGTCGAGGCATTGAGATAACTTCTGTCCGTTCCCATGACAGGGTGTTTAATACATTGATGTTCTTCCCAGTCTCCTGCACAGATCCTCCCAAGAGACACTGTATGGCCTCTTTCAGAAGGTCATTCCCACTGCTCTGGATTTCTGCAGACAATGAACGAAAGTAATTTAGAAAAATAAAATGGTAGATCACTTGACGCAAGGACAGGCTTCAATCACTGAATGTGAGTCAAGCTCCACAAACCAAAAGGAACATCTATTTTTCTACTGGGGAAGGGGGTGGGGCACAGGGGAGGAGAAAATCACTCTCACATACAAGGTATCTTCAACTTTTGATATTTCCAGTCAGGGGATATTCTCCCTCGTCTCTGCTGATTCATGGTCTCTCTCTGTCTGCATACTCACTTCTTCTTAGCAAAAGCCATCAAGAAGGGAACTTCAAATTCAGGGAGAGCTTTGAAATATTTCAGCCTAATTTTAAGTAATTAAGTAGTGATCAAACAATCACAGTAAGACGTCAACAAATAGCAGTTAAAACTCCCCCAATATCTCCTCCATTGGCTTCATGTCAAATTTTGTCTGATTATGCCATGAAGCACCTTGGGATATTAACATTAAAGCTGCTGTGTAAATGCAAGTTCTTATTGTTGTATGCAATTCAAAATATGCACTGACGACAGCCATGTCCATCTCTCCAACTTCTCTCTCAGCACCCCCCCACATTTTTGTGTTGACAGATGTCTTGTCAGATATCCATAATCTGAAATTTGCTCCAGTTAAACATTGGAAAGACCAAAGTCATCGTCTTTAGCCTCTGCCACAAACTCCATGCCCTCAATCCTAATTCCATCCTCGACTTGGCCACTGTCCCAGGTTGAACCAGACGGTTCTCTTTTTTTTTTAAATTATCCATCATGGGATGTTGGCATGGCTGGCAAGACCAGCGTTTATTGTCCATCCCTTCACCTTATTGAATCGCTGCAGTCCATGTGGTGTAGAGACTCCCATGGTGCTGTTAGGTAGGGTGTTCCAGGATTCGATGAAGGAACAGCGATATACTTCCAAGTCAGGATAGTGAGAGACTTGGAGGTAGTGGTGCTTCCACACACTTGCTGCTCTTGTGAGTGGTATAGGCCGCAGATTTGGAAGGTGCTGTCAAAGCAACTTGGAATCTTATTTACGATCATTTCTTCAGCCATCTAAGGCCTTAAAAAAGGTATAAAATTAAACTTCTCCCCTTTTAAAAATAAAAGCACACTGACTCTAACTCCAAGCCTTGTTAGATACAAGTGACCGACTGAGTAGGAGAGAGATTCATATGTGAAAGCTGCATTTTAAAGAAGTGCATTCATTTTCATTCAAATGCTTTCATTCATTCTTCACATGCAAGCAGTAAGCACATCACAATAACACCATTGGATAGATCCCTGACAATCGACAGCTTTAGGTCAACTTGGACTATTGAAGTTTTTACCCTTCTGAGCAGAAATGTAAAAATAGTAATGCGATGAGTAAGAATGCAGACTGCTGCTGGTAGCTGCCAGAGAGCAAGCAGGCATCTGTTCATGATACAACTCTAAGGGAGTGCAGGATGCTCTAACCAGGAGTATAGCTGCAGGTGGACCCTGTAACATTTTTTAATTTCAGCAAAGGGGCATACACTCACTTTTCAGCCACTGAAAATAGTTGTATACACTTTTACAGTCACTTTTTTTTTTAGCAAAACTTCCTATTTGTATATGGAGGTTAAATAGGAAAATTTTTGTACTTGTTAGAAGAAAGCTGAATCAAATAGTTTTAAATGGAACAGATTCTCTGTGATAAAATCTCACAATATCACTGATACAGTTTGAAACATCAGTGAACTACAAATGAGAGATTAAATTAAGGGCAGATAGGAAAGGCAGTGCCAGATCATCACTTTCAATTCAACACAGAAGTTACTAACAATAAACCCTATAAATAAAGCCCTTCTCAAAATACATCTGGTCAAATTACCCATATTGTATGAGTGCTATTGTCTGTACAACCTAGGAAATTACAGCAATTTGAAAGTGATAAAATTGCATTTTTATATGTATATTCACATAACTGCATAATTATCATCCAGTGTATTAAAAAACTATAATTATCTACAAAAACATTATGTAAGCAAGAAATAAGATATTTTACTCTAATTGCCTAAGTAAACATAATTGCACACTTAGGTGATTCGACAATTTGTGATGACGACAGATGCTTTACCTTCATAATACTTTGCTGCATCTTCCACTACAGACTGAATACACGTGCCAGGCAGCACATCATGGAACTGATTGAGCAGCAGTAGTCTGTGAAATGTGATAATTACATACAATTACATAGAATTGGCTCAAGTTGGTGTTAATGCTAGACAGGAGCCTTGTCCCACCCCTCTTCATCTCACCCTATCAGCATAAACTTTCGAAAAGCAAAATACTGGGGATGCTGGAAATCTGAAATAAAAACAAAGTGCTGGAAATACTTGAGCATAAACTTTCTATTCCTTTCTTCTCATGTGTTTATCTAGATTCCCCTTAAATGCATTTACGTTATGTGCCTCAACTGCTCCTTGTGGTAGCGACTTCCACATTCTAACCACTCTCTTTGTAAAGAAGTTTCTCAATTCCCTACTGGATTTATTAGTGACTATCTTATACTAATGGCCCTCAGTTTTGGTCTCTACCACAAGTGGAAACATCTTCTCTAGGTCTACCATATCAAATCCTTTACTTATCTCAAAAACTTCTATCAGGTCACCTCTCAGCCTTCTCTTTTCTAGAGAAAAAAGTGCCCCAGCCTGTTCAATCTTTCCTGATAGGTATAACCTCTCAGTTCTGGTATCATACTTGTAAAGGCTTCAACATTGTCGCCTCCAGTCAGCTTCTAATACAGCTTTCATATACAGCAACCAGCTCAGAGCAGCACTGCTAAAACTTCCAGGTCCCACCATTTGCAGAGCTTTTTGTAAATCGCTCCCAACTCACAGGAAAATTAAACACGCATGAATCTCAAGAATCAATTGGAACTTCAGTCATATCGGTGATGTGTGCTGCAACTTTAACTACACAACAGCAAGTTCTGGCACACTCTGAATGGCTACTCATGATGTTACTCATTAGAAAACCTTCTCCAATTTCATCCGCCCATGCAACATACTTGGGGAGGGCAGCTGAATTACTCCCACGCCCAGTAATTATTCTACATGGAAACGAGAGCTTGGAGGTCTCCTCCATCTGATTTTCTCCAACATTCCCTGTGCAATAGAAATTGCCTTCCATTCCACCAACACAGTATGCCACTCATGAAAGGTCCATTCTACCAGAGTGACAGGCCTGTGATTTGGCCCATGATCTTCTACAAGATGATGTTCCAGTCATCGGAGGGAGTATCAAGTGGAGGCTAAGCACCAACACAGATGGGGAGAAAGAGGGAACGAATCTCCCTTCCACAGCGCTCCTCATTTGGTTACATAGCATGCACGGCAGAGGCTGGAAGAGCTCAGCTCCCGAGCTTCTTAGAATTCTACATGGTGTGGGGAAACCTAAAAGGAGAGCGAAATTAACAACTCAAACTAAATCTCACAAAACAGACATTACCTCCACAGATGCTGCAGTTGGGAACTTGGATATTGGAAGCTGTTTTTCTGGACAGAAGCCAGGCTGCTCACTACTTCAATACTGCGAAGGATGCACTCACATTTACGATTGCCTTTCTTAATCTATAGAGAAATACAAAAAAAAATGCCTTAAATTTGTGAGGAAGAGTCCATGACAGTGCAAGCTGTTGGAAGGAGCAGGTTTAATAAACCATATGGTCTATTTTGGTCTGTTCTTTCTACCATTCATAAACATAGCACAGATGCCTTTAAGAGGCAGCTAGCTAAGTACATAAGGGAGAAAGGATTTGAAGGATATGCAGATCGGGACAGATGAAGTAGAGTGGGAGAAGGCTCGTGTGGAACATAAACCGACACAGTCCATATGGGGCCTATTTCTGTGCTGTATATTCTATGTAATTCTGCCCATGATTGTATTTTTTCAGAATTGAGACACGTTGTCCCTTTACTCAGTTATAGATCACGTGATCCCTCAAGTTCTTGGCTCCTGAATTAGTGAAAAAGCCTCATCAAAAGAACTTAAGAAGCAGGAGTAGGCCATTCGGCCCTTCGCCTGCTCCACCATTCAATACTCTCATCCTGCCTTCTCAAGCTCAAACTCTCCCTTAAATAAGCCCACAGCTACCCTCTGTTGATCTCTTGGTGTGCTCTGAAGGGCTCACTGCAGTGCTAGACACTGCCTCTTTTGAGCAGCAATTCCCTAGACAGCCCAAGGTCATACCATTTCACCACAGATAAATCTTGGTATGATTGATATTAAAACATGACAATAAATATATAAAAGCAATTCTGCTAGCTATATTCAATAAAATTATGAAAAACTTGAACAGTTCATACCAAAATGTTTCATAAAGTAGATCCTCAAATTTGAATACCACTAGTGGCGCAATTAGTAAAATACGCCAAGAATGCAGTGATTTTGGTGAGGTAGCACAGCCCTGAACATAAAATCACCCATGAATTTGTGCAATCAAGCAGTGTTACTGATTGTAATCAATTATTGACTGGAATATGGCCAACGGGGCCTCAAGGTGACTGAATTTAAACTAATTACTTGCTCAAGTAATTGCTGCAGCTGAAGAAACAGGTCTGGTCACAGGCCTCGTTTACCAAGGGAAAATTTATTGACTGCACTTTAAATTTAGCTTAATTTGGTCCAAGTAATTTAAAATAATTGTAGCATCAGTAGAGAAAGATTCAAGTGAGGTTTCAATTGATTGGTCACTGCAGCTCATTAACAATGGATTAATGTGACCACAGGTGCTGAAAGTGTAAACGATTGCAGAAACTAAAATGTAACTCATGTGTAAAACACTGCAATCTTTATCTGGGCAGAAATCGTGGAAACTCCGTGCCATCTAGTTCACCTAACAATGCTACCCTTAAATCACAATTAAAATTTCAACTTACACTGGCATATCTCCGGCAGTATTGTTCAGGGTGAAACAGAGGCCACAGGAGGGATTGGGGTTGCTTGGTTGTGGAAACAGGTGACAGGTGCATATCGGCACTGAGAGAACTTGGAAAGAAGTTTATAAGAGCTCTTGCCACAGCTAGTGAAACAAGATTATTTTATTTGTTTCATGGGATGAGAGCATCGCTGACAAGGCCAGCATTGGTTGCCCAACCCTAATTAGTTACGGACGGAGTTCCAGGATTTTGATCCAGTGACAGTGAAGGAATGGCAATATAGTTCCAAGTCAGGCTGGTGTGTGGCTTGGAGGGGAACTTGCAAATGGTAATATTCCCACATGTCTGCTGCCCTTATCCTTGTAGGTGGAAGAGGTCGCGTGTTTGGAAGGTGCTGTCGAAGGAGGCATGGTGAGTCGCTGCAGTGCATCTTGTAGATGGGATACACTGCTCCACTGTGCATCAGTGTGTAGGGAGTGAATGTTTAGGGTGATAGATGGGACGCCGATCAAGCAGGCTGCTTTATCCTGAATGTCTAGGTCTTGCTGCATATGGACATGGATTGCTTCAGTATCTGAGGATTTGCGAATGGTACTGAGCATCATACAATCATCAGTAAACATCTCCACTTCTGACTTTATGATGGAGGGAAGGTCATTGATGAAGCAGCTGAAGATGGTTGGGCCTAGGATACTATCCCCTGAGGAACTCCTGCAGCAATGTCCTGGGGCTGAGATGATTAGCCTCCAGTGCTATTTGATTAGTGCATAGGAAATAAATAGTTTTCCTTACCCACTGCAAAAGGATGAATATGTGCCACAGTTACAAAAAGTAAATCTCTACATTTAAATTGGGGAGCTTTACTACTTCAATCAAGCCCTTCTATTGCCTCTGTGTTGTTGGACTGCTTGTTCAACATTCCAACATTCAGTCTTGGATGAGTCATAATTTCCTTTATCATCCATCCATTTACGATGTGGGCTTTCACAGTTAATTTTATTAGCATAAAACTTAAAGACTAAAACAATTTATATCTTTTCCTTCTTTACCAAATATCTCTACAACAGTACATCATTACCAAAAGGTTCTCCTTAAATATACATGTTCAAATCAGAACTTATGTTGAGAAACTCCCTTCAAACGTGACTAATGTTATAGTCCTTCCAGAGTTTACTGTGGCTTATATGAAACGTTACATGAAATGTTGCTGATTAATTGTATCAAAAACAAACAACAGAAATGCAGTTGGTATTCAAATGTATTAGAAAATATTAAGAACTACTTTAAGCTTTTAAAAGGGAAGTGAATATAGATTTTAAAACGATATGGGTAAAAGGCAGGGTAATTAATCTAAATAGATAACTTTAGCTTCCTTCCTGCTGTAAAGTTCCATACTTTTTTTTGAGTCATTCCCACCATAGTCCTTCCACAATTACTATTTTATCTGTATTCATCCCTCTTAATAGATTTGCTAAATGCAATTCCAGGAGATCAGCCAGTATTGCGGTATATGCTACTTCAGTGTTATATAATTTTTAAAAAACTTTAACTGCTTCTAATAATGGTTTCCATGAAGACTTCGTCTGCAGTAATCTCCCACCAAGATGAAGGTTTCTAAGCTGCAAATTCCAGCATTCTGTGTGAACGGCCAGTCTTTCCACTAATAATGATGAAAATTCTCTGCAATTTGTGGTACAAATGCACTTTGGGAGCTTCAGGGATAATTTTAACACCCAGGGACGGCAGGAGAGAGGTTGGGGTGGAAGTGGCCGGGGGGGGGGGGGAAGAAATTCTCAAACAGGAAACCCAACCCAACTAACGGCGAATGCACCTATTTAAGGTTTAATTGGGTTGAGTTGGGAGGAGAGAACTACTGCATCGAGCAGGTAAGTGCTTTTCCAGCATTGCCTGCAGGCCAAGAGGAGCAGGCGTGCTTTCCACCAGCCCTTCAAGCTTGTCTGCTATGATCTGCCTCCCTCCCATTGATTTCCAGACCCCCTTACTTAGATTCCTCTCTCCCCAGTGAACTCTTCCATCCCTCCTTATCCCCCCGCCCCACATCCCAGCAATCTTTTCCATCCCCATTCCCTGCATTCCCTCCTCTCCAGACCCTGGTTGTGGCCTTGTGCAGCAGATTTTCCCAATTGACTGCCAGCCAGCCTCTCAATCTGGCAGGCTGCCACACGAGAAACTGAGTCAAAAATTGTAAATCTGGTTCTTCCGTTAAATTCAGCAGCACATCAACATTTCCTGTATTTCCAGGTTTACTGGCCACTGACGGTCTCCCCTGCTCTCCTCTGCCAATATAGGGGCTGTAGTTTCAACCCGAGTGGGGAAAAAAAGAGCAATAGCACTGGGTATTCATATGGACTCCAGACTAAGGTTTCTCAGAGATGAAGGCCTCCAGTAGAAAACAGCGTTGCATAGTCTAATAATTTTCTTGTAAATTTTCTATTTTTTCACTTTTTTAAAATCATAGAATCATTGAACGCTAACAGGCCATTTATCCCACTGTGCCTGTGCTGGCTCTCTGCAAGAGCAACTCACCTACTCCCACTCCCTCGCCTTTTCCCTGCAGCCCTGCAAATTCTTTTTGCTTCAGATAATTATCCAATTTTCTTTTGAAAGCCACGATTGAGTCTGCCTCCACCACGCTCTCAGCCAGTGCATTTCAGATCCTAACCATGCGCCATTGCTTTTTTTTAACCAATCACTTTAAATCAGTGTCCGCTGGTTCTTGACCCTTCCGCCAACGGGAACAGTTTCTCTCTATCTACTCTACCCACTCTACCCAGACCCCTCATGAATTTGAACACCTCTATCAAATCTCCTTTCTGCAACATGGATAACAGCCCTAGCTTCTCCAATTTATCCACATAACTGAAGCTCCTCATCCCTGGAACCATTCTAGTGAATCTTTTCTGCATCCTCTCTAATGACTTCAGATCCTTCCTAAAGTGCGATGCCCAGAATTGGACACAATACTCCAGTTGAAGCCAAACTAGGATTTTATATAGTTGCACCATAATTTCCTTGCTTTTGTACTCTGTGCCCTATTTATAAAGCCCGGGATCCCATTTACTTTATTAATCGCTAAATGGTATAAAATTTATTTCGACTAGTGTGCATCATTTGTGGGAAAGCTAAGATGGCAGCCATAAGGATTTTCAAAAATACCTTTCTTATTGACTTTATTAGTTAACATTCTTTTCTTTTCATAGCTGTTGTTGACTCCCCTTTGGTTTGGAATAATGTTTTCTTAGACTTCACAATTAGCAGCGTGCAATCCTGCTTGCTAAACGTTCATTTCTACAGTTGTGACATTGCAGTTTTATAAACAAGAAATTTAAGTCAACTGGATGCAAGAATGACACATATTCTGTCTGTCCGTCAAGTGCAATGCCCAATTGTAACACAGGAAATAGAACAAACAAGACATGGGTTAGACACTGTTTTGAGCTATACGCTCACAGATCTCCTGCAGTGTTGCCCATTGAGTCAGAGATTTTATAAGGACATGAGTATTGTGCCAAAATAGTGTTAGCAAGGACACAGACCTAACAGCATTGTGAACGGCCCTGGATCCAGTGATGACCTGAAGTTGGGCAATACTGGGGCAGGGTCTCAGGGTCTAACTGTATTTTATGGGGGGTGTGGGCCCTGGGAATACCGGAGAGAGAGGTTCTAGGAACTCTAGAAGAGGGATTCCGAGATTTGGGCATTTTAAAGATAGATCTCAGGGTGTGGCAACATTAGTGGGGGTATAGGATCACAGAACATTCTAAGAATGCGATCTAGAGGCTTCTGAACGCCAAGATTTGGGAGTGATGGGGGTAAGGGATTGGGATCCAGCGAGGTGGGGTTTTTTGTATTGGATGGTCGGGGTGAGGGGCTAGCAGAGTCTGTCAGCATTGAGGTTGCTGTGATTTATTTATTTATTTTATTTAGAGATACAGCACTGAAACAGGCCCTTCAGCCCACCGAGTCTGTGCCAACCAACAACCACCCATTTATACTAATCCTACATTAATCCCATATGCTCTACCACATCCCCACCATTCTCCTACCACCTACCTACACTAGGGGCAATTTCTAATGGCCAATTTACCTATCAACCTGCAAGTCTTTGGCTGTGGGAGGAAACCGGAGCACCCGGCGGAAACCCACGCAGTCACAGGGAGAACTTGCAAACTCCGCACAGGCAGTACCCAGAATTGAACCCGGGTCGCTGGAGCGGTGAGGCTGATCTGACAGTATTGGAGGGAGCAGGGTGTAACTTTGCCTTGTGGAGGAGGGGAGCCTAGGGAGTCACTGGCCCATATCAAATCATCAGGCCTCAACCCTATGCTGATGCAGTCAGCTTCCAATGGCACAGCCACAGCCACTTTTCAACCCCAGATGTCCCACAACCAGTTGACCCATCGTCATCTGGTTCCCTTCTTCATTTTCTCGCCTTCAACAAGCATTTTCTCTGCTTCTTAATGGATGCATAATCACAGGATGGAGGTGTAGTTTTCAAGTGTGCACCCCTGACACACACCAGAAGCAAAGAGGAAAATTTAGCACATGACTGAGTTTACCAACTTAATGCGGTTCTTAATAAACATAAATTTCCAGAAATATAAATTACCTAAGAAAACAATCAAAAACTAATTTATGTTCTCAATTATTTAAATACATGTAAAAAATCATTGTCTCAAAATAGAGAGAGATTTTTAACTGAATCTTCTGCAGCAAATGAACAGCAATCCACACCCTATAACCAATCTGATGTCTTTCCTAACAATTAAAGAAGCTACAAATAAAGGTGCTTCTGTTCAGTGTTGTTTGTGTGAAGGCATTATTGTTATTATATTGTATAAATACCATTCCCTTGCCTCAATTCTCTGATTTCCATTTCCTTTCAGAATCTTCTGGGAAACAATGCATTAAAAAAACTCAAATCCTCACAGGATGAGGGGACATATCCCTTCTACCTTTCTATTCCTGTCGAAGTGTAGATCTTATGCAGGTATGTGATTGAAAGCTCTCTCTCCACTACCATGCGTAAAAATAACCAGGTGAAGCCCAGATTTTTGAGAGAAGCTGAGGTGTTAAAAGTAAAAACTTTAAATGAAGGCATTAAAAGAGACAGAAGCAAATGCATTGGGTAAATTGTATCAAAGATGTCATTTCTTCATTTCAATTTGGTTTAAAATCTAATTTTGGACGTTATAAATTTCAGCAACTAAGAAAAATGGTGAAAATTTTGTGAAAAAGCACTTTGAATGATTCATTGGTTCATCAACAAAGTTTTGGGCAACCGTTTATGTAGGGAAACTCAACTATAATTGATTACCCAGAATAAATGTTAACATAATACACTCAAAAAATCATGGTAACAGGAAGTAAAATGTGTGCATAGCATGAGCATGCATAACACACAAGCTTTTTATTGATGCAGGTGTGTGTATACTGTATCTGCTACAGGATTACAGAGATTACATCATATATTTATTTTAACAAGTCAATAAATCAGCGCCAATATGACCTGTGGTTTCAACACTGGGAAATTGAAAATTGATTATGAATGAGGTCAGAAAAGGGAAGAGCCATCTAATTAAAAACTAAAAATGATAAAGATTCCCACCTTTGCTTGGGAAGTGTAGGAGCCATTGTGTAGTTCCAGGAAGAGTTCACCAACCCAGGTACACAGCATTGTGGTGTCAGCTTCCAGCATTGAGAAGAAGATCTCTGGAGTGGATTGTTTCACCCTGAGACAGACAGTATCTATTAGTTGCTAGCATGATAGGATCAATCTTTCATATAAAAACTTACATGTCTTCAAACATCACACCTTGTTACAGATGCAATTTAAAAAAAAAATAAAGATAAAGGAGGCAAACATTTCATCGTGAATTCTTCTGACTTAGTGCCCTAGACTAGCAATTTACTGCTCTTGAATTGGCCTCAGCTACAAGCAGCTGGATTTTCATGGGGATCACATGATTGGTTAATTTTAAATGGGAGAAGTCTGGTTGGCAGTTACAAAGTATTTAGAGAATAGAAAGAGGCCACTTAGCCCAACATGTCCATGCCGGTGTTTATGCTCCATGCAAGCCTCCTCACATCCGTCTTCATCTAACCCCTATCAACATATCCTTCTGTTCCTTTCTCTCTAAGGTTGTAATCTCTGGATTACTCCCGGTGCCACGTGCTAGTGAGTTTAGAAATAGGAGGATAGAGCAGATGAATGCGTGGCTGAGGAGATGATGCAGGACGGAGGGCTTTAGTTTCCTGGATCACTGGGTCTGCTCCTGGCAAAGGTGGGACCTGTACAAATTGGCGGGTGGTACAGTAGGGGTAATATAGAACAGAAAGTGAGTCTGCCTCGAAGGCAGAGCAAATATAGATCTGGTAAGGCACAAGGGAAAAATACACGGTTGGATTGCATCTATTTCAATGCAAGGAGTCTTACTAGTAAGGCAGATGAATTGAAGGTGTTGATTAGCACATGGGATTATGATATTATTGCTGTCAGAGACATGGTTGAGGGAGGGACAAGACTGGTAGCTCAATATTCCAGGGTATAGAATCTTCAGGCGCGACAGGGGAGGAGATAAAAGAGGAGGTGGCATTGCACTGTTGATCGAGGAGTCAATTACTGCAGTAAGAAGGGATGACATCTTAGAAGGTTCCTCAAATTAGGCCATTTGGGTAGAACTTAAAAACAAAAAGGAGGCAATCATTTGGCTGGGTGTCCACGACATGCCTCCAAACAGTCAGGAAGAGATAGAGGAGCAGATATGTAGGCAAATCTCTGAGAGGTGTGAAAATAATAGGGTAATAATAGTAGGGGATTTCAACTTCCCCAATATTAACTGGGCTAGTCTTAGTACAAAAGGCTTAAAAGGGGCGGAATTCTTAATATGCATACAGGAGAGCTTTTTGAGCCAGTATGTGGAAAGTCCTACAGGGAAGGGGCAGTACTGGACCTAATCCTAGGGAATGAAGCCGGTCAAGTGGTAGAAGTGTCAGTGGGGGAACATTTCGGGGATAGTGACCATAACTCTAAGATTTAAGGTAGTTATGGAAAAGGACAAAGATGGACCAGAAATAAAGGTACTGAATTGGGGGAAGGCCGATTTCAATTTGATAAAACAGAATCTGGCCAAAGTGGACTGGGAGCAGCTACTTGTAGGAAAGTCTACATCACGAAGGGCCTGTTTCTATGCTGTTTGACTCTATGACAGCAGTGGGAGTCATTCAAAGAGGAAATAGTGAGAGTCCAGAGCCAACATGTACCCGTTAAGGTGAAGGGTAGGACTAACAGGCCCAGGGAACCCTGGATGTCAAGGGATATAGAGCATTGGATCAGGAAAAAAAGGAGGCTTACGGCAGATCCCAAGTGCTGAAAACAGCAGAGGTACTAGAGGAGTATAGAAAGTGTAGGGTGGCACTTAAAAAAGTAATTAGGAGAGCGCAGAGGGGGCAAGATAAAAGAAAATCCCAAGGCGTTTTATAAGTATATTAAGGGTAAGAGGATAACTAGGGAAAGAGTAGGGCCCATTAAGGACCAATGTGGCAATCTTTGTGTGGAGCCGGAGGACATAGTGATGTTTTAAATGATTACTTTTCATCGGTGTTCACTATGGAGAAGGACGATGTAGGTGTAGAGATCAGGGAGGGGGATTGTGATATACGTGAACATATTAGCATTGAAAGGGAGGAAATATTAGCTGTTTTAGCATAGATAAGGTGGTTAGGAAGGCATATGGGATACTTACCTTTATTAGTCGAGGCATAGAATATAACAGCAGGGAGATTATGATGGAGCTATATAAAACGCTAGTGAGGCAACAGCTGGGGTACTGTGTACAGTTCTGGTCACCACACTATAGGAAGGATGTGATTGCCCTGGAGAGGGTGCAGAGGAGATTCACCAGGATGTTGCCTGGGCTGGAGCATTTCAGCTATGAAGAGTGACGGAAAAGGCTAGGATTGTTTCCCTTGGAGCAGAGAAGGCTGAGGGGGGACATGATTGAGGTGTACAAGATTATGAGGGGCACTGATACATTGATAGGTTAGATAGGAAGAAGGTGGTGAGGTGAGAGTGACTGCCCTGGACATCAAGGCAGCATTTGACCGAGTATGGCATCAAGGAGCCCTAGCAAAACTGAGGTCAATGGGAATTAGGGGGAAAACCCTCTGCTGGCTGGAGTCATACCTAGCGCAAAGGAAGATGTTTGTGGTTGTTGCAGGTCAATCATCTGAGCTCCAGGATATCACTGCTGCAGGAGTTCCTCAGGGTAGTGTCCTAGGCCCAACCATCATCAGCTGCTTCATCAATGACCTTCCTTCAATCATAAAGTCAGATGTGGGGATGTTCGCTGATGATTGCATAATATTCAGCACCATTCGCAACTCCTCAGATACTGAAGCAGTCCGTGTAGAAATGCAGCAAGACCTGGACAATATCCAGGCTTGGGCTGATAAGTGGCAAGTAACACTCGTGCCACACAAGTGCCAGGCAATGACCATCTCCAACAAGAGAGAATCTAACCATCTCCCCTTGACATTCAACAGCATTACCATCGCTGAATACCCTACTATCAACATCCTAGGGGCTACCATTGACCAGAAACTGAACTGGAGTAGCCATATAAATACTGTGGCTACAAGAGCAGGTCAGAGGCTAGGAATCCTAAGGCGAGTAACTCACCTCCTGACTCCCCAAAGCCTGTCCACCATCTACAAGTCACAAGTCAGGATTTTGATGGAATACTCTCCACTTGCCTGGATGGGTGCAACTCCAACAACACTCAAGAAGCTCGATACCATCCAGAACAAAGCAGCCCGCTTGATTGGCACCCCATCTACAAACATTCACTCCCTCCACCACCGATGCACAGTGGCAGCAGTGTGTACCATCTACAAGATGCACTGCAGCAATGCACCAAGGCTCCTTAGACAGCACCTTCTAAACCTGCAACCTCTACCAGCTAGAAGGATAAGGGCAGCAAACGCAAGGGAACACCACAACCTGCAAGTTCCCCTCCAAGTCATACACCAACCTGACTTGGAACTATATCGCCGTTCCTTCACCGTCGCTGGAATTCAAAATCCTGGAACTCCCTTCCTAACAGCACTGTGGGTATACCTACCCCAAATGGACTGAAGCTGTTCAAGGCGGCAGCTCACCACCACCTTCTCAAGGACAATTAGGGATGGGCAATAAATGCTGGCCTGGCCAGCGACACCCACATCCCATGAATGAATTTTAAAAAAACTTTCTTCCCTTAGCAGAGGGGTCAAGAAACAGGGGGCATAGATTTAGGGTAAGGGGCAGGAGGTTTAGGGGAGATTTGAGGAAACAATTTTTCACTCGGAGGGTGGTTGGAATGTGGAACGCACCGCCTGAAGAGGTGGTGGAGGCAGGAACCCTCACAACAGTTAAGAAGCATTGAGATGACCACTTGAAACGCCATAATATACAGGGCTACAGGCCAAGTGCAGGAATATGGGATTCGAATAGTTGGGTGCTGTATGGCCGGCACAGACACGATGGGCCGAAGGGCCTGTTTCTGTGCTGTATAACTCTATGACTTTCCCAAATGCTTATCATTTCCCCTTAAATGCATCTATGTTATTTGCCTCAACTACTCTTTGTGGTCATGAGTGGATTGTGACCACTCTGAGTTTCTCCTGAATACCCTATTGTATTCATTAGTGATCTTATATTTATGGCCTCTAGTTCTGGTTACATTAAGGGCCATTAAAAAGTCACCTTCAGTCTTCTCTTTTTCTAGAGAAAAGGCATCCAATTCTGACTTTCAATGCACAGTTGCAGGCAGTATTTTAAAAATTATTTTAGATACACAATACATATTTTGCAAACTATCTGACATAATGACAGGAATATTAAGAGGCACATGAGTAATGAGTCCCTTCAGGCCAGACCAAAATGGGAAGTTAGTTAAATTGTACAAGACTTAAACAGTGTTTGTTCTCTGACCTGGGAAGACCATCTGTGTCCTGCACTCGCTGTAGTCGATCCAACATGTCTTGTGTGGGTCCACCTCCCCCATCACCAAACCCAAATAGAAATGCACTGTCATTTACACGACCTTTGTCCTTGTTATTTTTAACTGTATTCAGCAGCTGTAACAGAGGGGGAAAACCAAGCTTCTTGAAACTGGTTAAGTCCTGCAGGACAAGACTTAGGATAAAATCAATACTGGTTTTTGCAACTCAGAAATACAGCAGCTTTATGACACAAAAACAACTTGCATTTATGTCGTGGTTGTAACGTTGAACAACGTCCCACGGCACTTCACAGGGACAAAATTCGACACTGAGCCAAAGATGGCGACACTAGGACATGTCGCTAAATACTTGGTCAAAGAGGTAGGTTTCAAGAGCGTCTTAAAGGAGAAGAGAGAGGTAGAGGGGTTTAGGAAGGAAATTCCAGAGCTTAGGACCTCGGTGGCCAAAGGTGCGGACGCTAATGGTGAAGTGGACGAAGTGTGGGGGCAGTGTACAAAAGGCCAGAGTTGGAAGAACACAGACTAAGGGTTGTAAGGCAAGGCACTGAAACTCCAATGGAATGACTGGAAAAGCAGAAGGATAAAAAATTCCTGCTTCATGTACCTCCTTCTTCCTGCTGCAGAGTTCATGATCTTAGCTGTGTGGTCATAAGGAAACAAAATGCTTTACCCATAGAGAAATAGCCAAAATCACATGTGTGACTGGCGGAATTAGAGAGATCTGGATGCATCGTCCACCCTCTAAAGTGGTGCAGAATATTGGAGAAGAGAAAATAAAACGCAATTTAAAAAGGAATTACAAAACAAAAAATACTGGCTAATGAGTTCAAGGTCGCACCAAACATTTCCGTGACGACAAATTAAATGTGACGCGGATGACGAGAATGGATTGTACGCAGCAAACATTTTAATCAACACAACACAAATGATTAAGGTTTTCTTTTGAAAAATTAAGTCTAGAGATTGAAAACATTTTAATGATGAATATGTTTCACTAAATCTCATGATTCAAAATAAATATGAACTGATTTTTAAAACTAAAATAATTCAAGACATGTCCATTACTGAAATATTTTCAATTAGAAAGAATATCAAAGCTCCTGCTGCTGTCAAGTTGTGGCAATGTAATTTGTTTGGAAATTGTTATTTGCTAGACAGCACCATTCTGAGAGGTGGGTTAAGCTTAGGTTTTGTACGATCTCACACTCCACTTGTAAAAGGAAAAGACAATGGCCTTGAACTGGCTTCAATAAATCCCTCAACGTGAGTCATGAATTAAGTGTCCACACAAAACAACTACGCTGAATTTGAAAACATTCAAATTTAGTTCTTCCTTTGGAAAGTGAAAGCTCAATACTTCAAACACTGGGACACAGCAAACAAGGCACATGAGGTTGACAGCATTGTAGCAGGGTTCTTCAACTAACCCTGAGCTAATTAATACAGCCGTTGACAATTTTTTAAAGCATCCCTGTATATCAATGCGCCCAGAGACTTAGAAGCTTCAACATCTGGACTGTCCTTTTAACCTTTTATGGGAAAAATAAGGCAATTGGTTTCCTCTTGCTGGTTAATGGGCTTATGTCAGATATATTCCTTCAGGCTTATAGATTTACAAAACAGTCTATTCTGGTTTTTCTCCCAGTTTTCCTCTAAGTGTTACAAAGGACCTGTCTTGCCAGCAGATAATTAAACATCAAGACAAACGATTACAGCTCAGTGGGACAGCAGAATGTTGCAATCCAGTTGCAGGGGACTGGATTTTCCTATATGAAAATAGAGAAAAAACAAAAATAGCCCAATCATGCAGGTGCACTCTAAAATACCTGCACACAAAACTGCAGAAATAAAGCACTGGCCGAATATACAACCTGCCTCCATAGTCATAATGGCACAGAAGGCAGCTATTGAATATCCATGCCAGCTCTTTGTAGAGCAATCCAGTCAGTCCCATTCCCTGCTCTATTCCCATAGTCCTGCAAGTTTATTTCTTTCAGGTGTCCATCCAATCTCCTTTTAAAATCATCGACCATCTCCGCTTCCACCACCCTCGCAGGCAACAAGTTCCAAATCATTATCATTCTCAATGTAAAAAGGTTCTTCCTCACATCTGCGCCCCCTCCCCCCGTTTCTCTTGCCCAAAACCTTAAATCTGTGTTCCCTATTCCTTGTACTCTGAGCCAATGAGAACAGTTTTTCTTTATCTAAACCTGTCAGTCTTGCACACCTCAATCTCCTTTGCTCCAAGGACAACAACTCCAGCTTCTCCAACCTAACCTTGCAGCTAAAATCCATCAGTCCTAGAACCATTCTGGTAAAACTTCTCTGCACTCTCTCAAGGAACCTGACATCCTTCCTAAGGGGACTAGATCTGGATGCAATACTCATGTTGTGGCCTAAACAGAGCTTTATAAAGGTTCAGCATAACGTCCCTGCTTTTGTACTTGTTATGACCGTGGCGGGAGCAATGCACTGTCAATTCAGTCCCATCACGCCACAGGTCACAGCATATTATTTAAAGTTTTCCACCCAACCGGAAAACAGCCAAATTAAACCCTCTAGTAAACACTAGAATAAAACAGACCAAACCAGGTATCTTTAGACAACAACAAATTAACTATTTATTAAAAACTAAATATTAAACACTATTAAGATAAACCTATGTCTAAAGACCTTATAACTTATTTTAATCTAACTTCCCCATTCAGACACATACACTCAAAAATATCAGTAGATAACCAGTTTTAAAAAGTGGTATTTTTTAAAATTAGCTGCTTAAGAATAAATAAACAATTAAGTCTTTGCGGGTTATGTTCCTGATGGATGAGGTATTCTAATGTGGAAATAGTCAAAGGCCACTCGAAGTCTTCACGTGGATTTGATGCAGTAGTCGATTCTTAATAGGCATTCAACTCTTCGGCTGCAGTAGACATTAACAGTTCCTTCAGCAATACAAACGGTTTCTTGAAAAAAGACGGCTTTTCTTCTTTAGGCAATTAACTCGGCCTGTAGCTTTCTGTCGAATTTTTGCTGAGAGGAAGTAGATAGCTTTCTTCTCTTCAGTACGCTTCGCTGGTGAGTCTGGTTTCAGCTGGTTTTTTTACCAGTTTTACACACAGTTAAGTGGAAACATTACACCATGTGACCTCTCTCTCCTGCTGTCGCCTAGGTAACAAAAATGCAGCTGCTGGCACACTGTGCCTTAAAGTTCCAGAACTTTCTCTCCCTTAAAGGTGCACTGTTTTTAAACAGTCTTAAAGGCACACTGTTTTAATACAAGGAGAAAAATACTACAAGTCCGTGACATACTCAATACCTATACTTATGAAGCCCAAGATCCCATATGCCTTGCTAACTACTCTCTCAATATGTCCTGTCACCTTCAAAGATCTATGCACATGAACCCCCAGGTCCCTCTGTCCCTGCACACTGTTTAAAATTGTGCTATTAAATCTATATTGCCTCTCCCTAGCTCTTCTGCTGAAATGCATCACCTCACACTTCTCTGCATTAAATTTCATTTACCAATTGTCTGCCCATTCTGCTAGCCTATCAATGGGCTGTTGCAGTCGATTGGTATCATCCTCACTGTTTGCCACATCTCCAAGTTTGGTATCAGTACATTCTGAAATTTTACTCTGTATTCCAATATCCAAGTCATTTTTATATTTTACATATATATAAGCAGTAGTCCTAGCATTGACCCTTGTCTACCATCCTCCAGTCTGAAAAACAACCAGTTACCATGACTCGCTGTTTTCAGTCCTTAAGCCAAGTTTTTCATTCAAGCTGTCACTGACCCTCCTATTCCATGAGCCTTAATTTTGTTAACCAGACTTTTATGTGGTACTTTGTCAAACACTTTTTAAAAATCCATATAGACAACATCCACAGCATTCCCTTCATCAACCTTTTATTACTATATCAAAAATTAAATTAGATTAGTCAAGCATAAGCTGCCTTTTACAAATTGTGCTGGCTATCTTTAATTAACTCAAACCTCTCCAAGTGGCTATTAAATTAACTCAAACCTCTCCAAGTGCCTATTAATTTTTTCCCTGATTGCTTCTAAAACTTTACCTACCAATGATGCTAAATTGACCAGCCTGTATCTACGGAAGATTGGAGGATAATGGCAAGCCCTTCTGCTATCTCCATCCCCACTTCCTTGAGCAACCTGGGATGCAAGCCATCCGGACCAGGCGACTTATCCACTCTATGCATAGCCAGCCTTCCATTACTTCTACCATTTTCTCTTCTACCGATATTTTGTTAGCATCCTCTTCCTCATTGAACACCGATACAAGCTACTTTAAGTATTCTAGCCTTGCCCTGCATTTCTAAGCAGATACTTCTCTGACCCAATAGGCCCCACCCGGCCTCTTAGTATTTACATGGTGGTAGAAGATTTACGGGTTCCCTTTTATGTTCACTGTCATTTTATGTTAACTGCCAATCTTTTCTCATTCTCCAGCTGAGGATAATTAAATGGTTATGAAGGGAAAGGAGGATTTTTTGTATGAAGGAATTAGTTTTTCCCCATATTCTCTTCTCTGGCCTACATTGGCTTCCAGTCCAGCAACGTCTCAAATCCCTCCAAGCTCTTGCCTCTCCCTAACTCTGTAATCTCCTCCCACTCTATATTCCTCCAAGATCTCTGCATCCTCCAACTCTGGCCTCTTGTGCATCTCTGATTTCCTTTGCTCCATCATTGGAGGTTGCGCCTTTAGATGCCAAGGACCCAAACACTGTAATTCCTTCCCTGAACCAGACCTCCCTATTCTCCTTTAGGACTTTCCTTAAAATCTACCTCTTTGATCAAGCTTTTGGACACCTGTTGGATTACCTCCTCATGTGGCTCAGTGCCAAATTTTGTCCAATAATGCTTGCATGAAATGCCTTGCAACATGTTACTACATTAAAGGTGCTATATAAATGCAAGTTGTTGTTTTGCTTTAGCAGCCAAGAAATCTGTTCCTAGGCCTCTGTCTACATTACGTGTCAATGGTAAAGACTGAATTTCCATAGTGTCTGCTACACCATCCTTGCAGTGGTCAAAGCGTCCACTGCTTCCAGAGTTGTTTTACAGCTCAGGATTGGTGCAACATGTTCCCTTATGATCTTATGGGCCAGGAGTTGTGCAGGATGAGATTCTGACGAGAGGGTTAAAAAAAAAAAGGTGGATCGGAGGAAGGCCTAATGGGTCTGCTCCTGGACCTGGCTGGAAGCTCCACTTACAGCTCCAGAAGGTATAGGATCCACTGGCCGCTCGCTCTAAGGCTATCCGCTTGCCAGGGTGGCCTTAGAGACAGATCACGCAGTACCCACCTATACGCTTGAGGTCTTTCATAATAGGTGGGCATTGCAGGACATGATTTATTTTATAAATCCTCTGGGGAGGGCCCTTGTAGAGTGTTTTAATGCTTTTGTGGCTTTGGGTGAAAATCCTATTTCAAAAGAGGAGAGAAAAAAAGTCAACCTGCTCAAAATATAATTATTTTTGACCCTTGCTCTGTAATATTAACATTGAAGTTTACTTCATACTTACTTCCTCTACCTTGCATTTCATTTCATAGGAGTTCCCAGGTGGAAAATGGGACAGGACCCTGGAGCCATCAATTCCCTCCCAAAAGAATGTGTGGTGCTGTAAGGGTCACCAAAGAACACAAGTATTACTTGATATGACAAAGAAATTGAGGCAGAAGCATTTTTGGATTCAATATCTTTGTCAACACAATTAAAAAGTATAATAAATCCAAACAAGAAAAACATTGGTAGAGTGCTTCAATTCCTGTTACAAAGCAAATCTTCCAGCCTCAACACAGCTGCTTTCAGACAAACATCAAAACTTCCAAAGTAGGATCTCTTTCAATTGATCCACTCATTAGGTACTGAGTAGCTGATCCATGTAGATCATGAAGATCCCATAGATAGTGACATTATGAGCAAGCCATTCAGTCCCTCAAGTCTGCTTCACTATAATTCCCATTTTTTTTGCCTTTGATACCGTCACCTAAAACAAATCTATTAATCTGTCTTGAAAACTCCAATTGACCCCCACCATCTCCACAGCCTTCTGGGGGAAGAGAGTTCCAGATTCCCATTACCCTTTGTGTGAGGAAATTATTCCCAATTTTAATTCTGAACAGTCGAGCTCTAATCTTAAGATTATGCCCCCTCGTTCTGAACTCTCCTACCAGAGGAATAGTTTCTCTGTATCTATCCTATCAAATCGTTTTAATATTTTAAACATCAGATCATGCCTTAATCTTCTAAACTTTACAGAACACATGCAAGATCTATGCAACCTGATCTCATAATTTAACCTTCTAAGCCCCATTATTATTCTGGATTCCCAGTTTGTGTTGAGCAACATGTTCTATTAAGTATAATAGACCTCACTACACCTGAATTAGGGAGGGTAAATTGACCAGTTTCGGATCCTAGCCACCACTCAGACACCCCTGCCGAAGCACATAGAGCCGACAATGAGTATGGTCAAGATTGGGCTCTAGTGCGATACCTCCCATCGTCAAAAAGACAACTGACACTCACTGACCAGCCTCATATACAAGGAATGAGTGAACCTTGGGTGAGGTACTAGATGATGTCCAACATGCATGGCACTGCACCATAGCAAGGAGACAATGCCTCCAGAGAGAATTAGGGGAGAGAGAGGAATGGAGAACATTGATGAAGAAATCACAAGGTAATTGAAAAACAATTTTTGAATAAATGTATTAAAATTTAAGGAAGCATTTACCAGACAAGTTTCATAATGGCATAAAACAGTTTCAGCTTCATACCAACGCTAAACTGGCCGTATAAGTTTGGAGTACGGCCCAACCTGACTCTGGAGTGAAGTAGAGTGCGACTCCTTGAAGGGGCAGGCTCACACTACTTTGAACAAAAGGCAAAATGCTGTAGATGCAGGAAAATTTCAGACAAAAGATAAGAAATGCTGGAAAGGCTCAGCAGATCAGGCAGCATCCATGCAGGAAATGGACAGGCTAACGTTTCGGGTACGTGGCCCCTTCAAAGGTAATCAAGTGGGTTCTGTCGAGCTTGAACATGTACTGCATCCCATTGCTCTTATGTAAATTAAATCATGTTGCAAACACAAAGCAGTCACTTTACGACTGTATTTATCTAGAACTTACACAAAATGCAATCGTAGTGTCGAATAGGAAGATAATGATGCATACTAGCATAGTATGCTGGTTAATTAGGCACATATATCGTATACTGGACCCATATGAAATTCAAATCAGAGAACACATCCTATGCTAGCATGTAAGAAATCAACTTGAGGTAGTCTCAACCCAGTTCCGACAAATTTTGCAGCATGAAAGCGTTCAAAATATAGACATAAGAGTGACATGAAGTTAGTCTCACACAGAAAGTGGTTTCTGAGGAACGTAAGCATTACTCTAGTGTTATACGGGATTCTATTCTGATATTAGATTTAGAGCAAAGTAGATTGTGCAGCCGTCCTTTAATGCTTCCATTCCCTAATGCTGCCATCCTTTACCTTAGTGAAGGCCATCAACCTAGGGTGCCTTTTAAGTTATGTGATGTTAGCATTATCAAAATCCCCCTCCCTCATAGTTGCATCCATGTAGCTGCAAACAAACTAAATTCAGTTACCAGAACAAGCTAATAGGCCCAATATCCACTGTCTTCAAAATGATGACATTCACGCACAAGCTTCCACTTACACTTAAATAGCAGGGCAGTTACATGGCAGGAACATTTGAATGTCTGTGACTAGGAATAAATCACCGCACTGACTGTAACACCAGCCTGCATGATACACTACCAGTGTTACACTCCCAACATTTTCAAGTTATTTTAATATGCATTTCGAAAATCTCCAAACAGCATCTTGGGCCTCCTGCACTGATTACCACTATTAACTGAGAAACTTACCGGGAATTCATTTACTAGGTTCCAACTGAGCTTCTGAGTTAGAAAGCGTGTGATACCGCACCCCTGCATGATCTGTGGCAGCTGAGCGGAATATCCAAACGTATCTGGCAACCAGAACTATTTAAAAAGGACAGAAAGAATGTTTAATTCCTAACTGGTAATATTCTTCAGCTCCACAAATAGTTCAGTGTGTAAATGGCATTGGTATTGAGCCTGTGAACGACGCTGGCTTGTGTTGGTAAAAAGGTAGCACAAAAATTGGCCTATGACTGGGAGGACAAGAAACAACCAATGCTCCTGTTTGCTGATACTTAATAGAAGGACTTGTGTGTAAATCAGTGAGTAAACGCCAATGGCCTGTTTACAAGTTATAACTTCTATGTATTTCTAGGACAGGAACAAACTCAACTGCAACAATGAAATAGAATCAAACAGGAAAAATTGCCACATGGTCAAGCAACCAGAGGGTTGCAGGTGCCCAGGGATGATTATTCCAGCATGAGGACTCCACAATATAAATTGGAGCATTACAGTCCTCTGTTCCACAATCCATGCTGTGCATCTTACTTGTCAGAGACGATCTTGTATTTTGTAGCCTGTGGCAGAAAAGCTACAGAAAATCCCATCTTCTAGGACTGATTTCTCTACCGTCTTTAAGACCTAATCATTGACTGAACTGTTGACTGTCAAAGACTCTGACAAGTCTAGGTTGGAAGTGACAAAGAATCTTTCAGTGTATACATTTAGTTGGTCATTAACAGCAGGAAACACTGCTCCATTAAAACCTTTGTAAACACTAACGGTAAATTAAAAAAATTATTGAAGAACATTGCAAAGGTATACCATTTTTGGATAGGTGCGTTTAAAGTGGAAATTCCTGAGTACTCAGCAGTAGGAATTAAGTACAGTACTGAATAACTCATTGAATTCTTAGCTTACTCCAAAATCAAAGGCTGAACAGGACATGGCTTGGCATTCCACAATCAAATATTAATTTAATGGATCAATGTGTTCACAATATTTCACCAATTCATAGACAATCATTGGAAAATCTCAGCTAATATCACTGCCAATTGATGGGTTGTACTGCATGAGTGATTGAAGTGCGATAAGCTAAATTACTAAAAGAGGAGACTGTTGTCCTCGTTGACAAGGCATTTGACGGAAGAGGAAGTCCAAGTAGAAGTTAGTAGAGGGAAGAATATTTCAAGTGTTTATTAAAGTATAGATTAAAAAGTGGTTGAAGGGTTTATACGAACATGTGGAATAATGTAATGGAACCTGAGTTAGCTCAGTCATACAAGTGAGAAGTGTAAATGGCATCATACAACAGTATACAGCATGCCAGACGTTAATAAGTAGTTAGAGAAAGATCATGGAAGATGACAAGCACTGCAGAGGACTCACTGAAGAATGAATCGGAGCTATCACACAGCAGAGAAAGAAAGAGTCATGTTAGTTGATATTAGCACATAAACATAAAGAAATATGGTAAACATAAGGAGCATGTCACCCAGTCAGCTTATTCCTTCAGAAAATCATTTCCATCTCTTAGAAAAACCAAAGTCTTCTCTTATGTACCATATAAATTAAGTTTTTTTTAAAAAATGAGCTGGAAGTGGCACTCGATTGGTTACTCGGAGATTACACTTGATTTTCAATCTTGTTGCCAGCAAGATTTTGAAATGGGAGGAATGGGTACTTGGTGTCTTAAAGCATTGCAATGTCATCTTGCATCAGATCGGAGTGCCATGGTGCTTTCAAAAATGGTGTAAGAGGAAACAATTACACACGGATTAGGGCAGGAAGTTGCTGTAAAAATAAATTACTATTTATACCAAATGTATTAAGAGATGGATGTCAATCATGTGAAGGCATTAGAAGTGATCCCTGGAGCATCCTTTCCCACAAAAACTAGTCTTACATGATACAGTTTGTACACAGTCAAAAATAGGCAGTTACAATACAAACAACATTCATCTAGATTGCATCAAAAATCCCTTTCGATTACTCCTTTTTATTCATGTAACTGTGCAGAAATTACTTTCCAATGAAGGCCTCGTTCCCATGCCAACTGACTCACCTCACAGCACTGCTTTCCAAACTCTTGCTGAAAGAATCTTTGACCCTGGAGGAACTGTCGCACCATGGATTCACCAGAAGGGAGGTTTCCATCCTGCAAAACCTGGACATTAGTGCACCCTACTGGCTGGCTTTGTGACTACTTAATAATCCAAGTAAAACTGGAATACAACCCAACACTGACAAAACAGAAGTAATCATAACAAAGATTTCTAAATGTACATTAAATATAATTGCTTAACAAATACAAATGTTAATTTCTTTATAGTTGTAAAATTTTTGGGGAGTAGCCCTGTACTGGAGATCAAACACACCGTGTCCTATGTGAACCTATCTGATTCCCTATCCTTTCCATCATCAAGGCTGCCTACTTCCACTTCGGTAATATCTCCTGTCTCTGCCCATTTGCTGCTGAATCGCTCATCCATGCCTTTGTTATCTCCAGACATGACTAATCCAATGCTCTCCCACCTTCCTTAAACTTAGCTCACCCAACACTGTGCTGCCTATATCCTAACTTGCACTAAGTCCCATTCACCCATCATCCTTGTGCTCACCGGCCTACATTGGCTCCTGTTCCGGCAATGTCTCAATTTTAAAATTCACAGCCTTGTGCTCAAATCTGTCCATGGCCTCGCCTCTCCCTATTTCCATAACAGTGCTTCTTTGTTAAAAATATTTTCTGAGGAATTCATAGTCAAACTGGACCAGTTTTTTTTTCAAGAGGGTCATCAAGAGGACACTGAAAGAACTAGTTTGGCAATAACGTTTACTGGTTGTCACATGACTTGTTAAACTAGAACAGAAACCCTGGTAACCGGGGAAGGTGTGTGCAGAGAAGTGACCAGTCAGAAGGACAGATCTCCAGCTCAGCCCAGCCTGTTCCATCTCTTTAAAAGCCTGCAGAAGTAGCAGAGAATTCCCAAGGGAAGAAAGAAGACCACAACCCAGCTCAGGTTGCCAGTACCTCTCTAAAACATCCTGAGACGTCCACTATGTTAACTCATCTTGTCTCCTGGCTTTGAAGAAAAGCCTGCTAAATTAATTCTCACCGCTGCCTGAAAAGAACTGTTCTAAAAGATCCCAGTGACCTATCTATGGCTTTGAAGAAAAGCCTGCTAAATTAATTCTCACCGCTGCCTGAAAAGAACTGTTCTAAAAGATCCCAGTGACCTATCTACATGTACTCGGAGGCTAGACTGTATGGCGGTTTTGGAACACAACATATCTCATCTGCTGTTTTCAGCCCAAGTGTTTTTTTTGGCTGTAACAGAACTCTAAAAAAAATCAAAATCCCTTTTCCAGTTAATCGGTGTACGTGTATGTTTGAACGTGAGAGGCTAAGATAAAAGGAAACTTTAAAATTTCAATCTGTGTGTTTATGCTTTACTTCATTACTGGTTAATGAACCAGAACTTGTTTTATAATAAATTGATAATTTTGTGTTTATAAAAGAAACCTGGTTAGTGTGTTTTATTCTGGGAAAAATAGAGTATATAATTGACCATATCGGTAAGTGGGAAAATTTAAATATATGTTGTGACCTGTGAAGAAGTGGAACTAGAATAAACAGTGCACTCCTCCCACCTCAGTTGTAACAAGACCCACAACCTTCTGAGATCTCCGCACTCCTCTAATTCTGGCCTTTTTCTCACCCTTGATGTTCATTGCTCCATTGGTCCCTTCAGCTGCCAAGACTCTAAACTCTGGAATTCCCTTCCTAAACCTCTCCGGTTCTTTCTCGTTCCTCCTTTAAGACAGGCCTCAAAACCTTCCTCTTTGTCCAAAATTTTGGCACCTGCCCCAATATCTCCTTGTGTGGCTTTGGGCCAACTATTGTCCCATTACGGTCCTGTGAACCGCTTTGGGACATTTTACCACATTGGAGGCACTATGTAAATGCAAGTTGTCTTTATAGTTATAAAACATTGGGGAATGGTCCAATATTATGCTATGGAGTGACAGAATGCAAGTTTTCACCCGAAATTCCTAGCCAGACAAATAACCATTCCATCAAGGGGAGGTGCCAGATCCTTTTTACTATTCATTCATGGGCCGTTGGCATCACTGACAAGGTCAGCAATTGTTGCTCAATCCTAATATCCCATGAGAAGGTGATGGTGAGCTGTCTTCTTGAACCACTGCAGTCCATCTAGTGCTGTTAGGAATGGAGTTCCAGGATTTTGATCCAGCGACAGTGAAGGAACAGTGATATAGTTCCAAGGCAGAATGGTGCGTGACTTGGAAATCTGCAGGTGGTGGTGTTCCCATGCATATGCTGCCCTTGTATTTCTAGGTGGTAGAGGTTGCAGGTTTTGAAGGTGCTGTCGAGATGGCATGGTGAGTTGCTGCAACGCATCTTGTAGATGGGACACACTGCTGCCACTCTGCACCAGTAGTGGAGGGAATGAATGTTTAAGAGGGTGGATGGAGTGCCAATTAAGCGGGCTGCTCTGTTCTGGATGGTGTTGAGCTTCCTGAGTGTTGTTGGAGCTGCACTCATTCAGGCAAAAGTATTCCATCACATTACTGACTTGAGCCTTGTAGATGGTGGACAGGCTTGGAGAGTGAGGTGGTAAGTTACTTGTTGCAGAATACCCAACCTCTGACCTGATCTTGTAGCCACAGTAGTTATGCGGTTGGTCAAGTTGCTGGTCAATGGTGACCCCAAAATGTTAATGATGGGGAATTCAGCAACAATAATGCTGTTGAATATCAAGGGGACATGGTTAGATTCTCTCTTGTTAGAGATGGTCATTGACTGGCAAATGTGTGGCACGAATATTACTTGCCACTTGTCAGCTCAAGCCCAAATATGTTTATTTTATTTTTATTTAGAGATACAACACTGAAACAGGCCCTTCGGCCCACCGAGTCTGTGCCGACCAACAACCACCCATTTATACTAACCCTACAGTAATCCCATATTCCCTACCACCTACCTACACTAGGGGCAATTTATAACAGCCAATTTACCGATCACTTGCAAGTCTTTGGCGGTGGGAGGAAACCGGAGCACCCGGCGAAAACCCACGCAGACACAGGGAGAACTTGCAAACTCCACATTGGTCTTGCTACACGCTGGTATCAACTGCTTTATTACCTGCTGAGTTGCAAATGGAACTGAACACTGAGCAATCATCAGCGAACATCCCCACTTCTGACCTTTTGATGGAGAGAAGGTCATTGATGAAGCAGCTGAAGATCGTTGGGGCTAGGACACTACCCTGAGGAACTCCTGCAGTGATGGCCTGGGGCCGACACGATTGGCCTACAACAATCACAACCATCTTCCTTTGTGCTCGGTATAACACCAGCCAGTGAAGAATTTTCCTCCCGATTCCCACTGACTTCACATTTACTAGGGCTCCTTGATGCCACAATCAGCCAAATGCTACCTTGATGTCAAGGATCGTCACTCTCACCTCTGGAATTCAGCTCTTTTGTTCCATGTTTGGATCAAAGCTGTAATGAGATCTGGAGCCAAGTGGTCCTGGAGGAACCCAAGCTGAGCATCACTGAGCAGGTTAATGGTATGTAAGTGGCACTTGATAGCACCATTGATGACACCTTCCATCACTCTACTGATGATCGAGAGTAGACTGATGGGGCTATGACTGGCAGGGTTGGATTTGCCTTGCTTTTTGTGTACAGGACATACCTGGACAATTTTCCACATTGCCAGGTATATGCCAGTGTTGTAGATTACTGGAATGGTTTGGCTACAGGTGCAGCTAGTTCTGGAGCACAAGTCTTCAGTACTACAGCCGGAATGTTGTCAGGGCTCAAAGCCTTTGCTGTATCCAGTGAGTTCAGCCATTTCTTGACATCTTGTGGAGTGAATCGAATTGGTTGAAGACTGGCTTCTGTGATGGTGGGGACCTCAGGAGGAGGCTGAGATGGATCATCCACTCAGCACTTCCGACTGAAGCTTCTTGCAAACGCTTCAACTTTGCCTTTTGCACTCACTTGCTGGGCTCTGCCATCATTGAGGATAGGGACATTCATGGAACCTCCTCCTCCTCCCATTATCTGTTTAATTGACTATTGACGACTGGATATGGTAGGACTCAGAGTTTTCATCTGATATGTTAGTTGTGGGATCGCTTGGCTCTGTCTATAGCTGTTTATCATGAACCTAATCTTGTGTTGCAGCTTCTCTAGGTTGGCAGCTCATTTTTAGGTATGCCTGGTGATGCTCCTGGCATGCTCTCCTACACTCTTCATTGAACCAGGGTTGGTCCCCTGGTTTGATGTAATGGTAGAGTCAGGGATATGCCAGGCCATGTGATTACAAGTTGTGATGGAATACATTTCTGCTGCAGCTGATGGCCTACAGCGTCTCATGGATGCCCAGCTTTGACCTGCTAGATCTGTTCAGGCACTTGCATGATGGAGCTTGTCCTCAGCATGAAGACGAGACTTCGTCTCCACAAGGACAATGCGACGGTCACTCCTACCAATATGGTCATATACAGATGCACCTGCGACAGATAGATTGGTGAGGACAAGGTCAAGTAGGTTTTTCCCTTGTGTTGTTTCTCTCACCACCTGCCACAGGCCTATTCTGACAGATATGTCCTTCAGGACTCGGCCAGCTTGGTCAACAGTTTGTGCTACGCAGCCACTCTTGCTAATGGACATTTAAGTCCCCCACTCAGAGTATACTGTGTCCTTGCTACCTTCAGTGCTTCTTCCAAGAAGTGTTCAACATGGAGGAGTACTGATTCATCCGCTGAGGGAGGGTAGTATGTGGTAGTTTGTTCGGATATGCTTGGTTATTTGTTCTGTTGATATCTAAAATCAGAAGGAGAGAGAAATATAGAAACTGCAGCATGGAAACATGCCATTCAGTCCACTATGTGCGGAAGTTAGCTCTTCTACTGCAGATGTCTACCCAAATGTAAATTGGAAGAACAAACTGTGGCAGAGGAAAGTTCCTTTTACATTTGATCTGATTTATCAATGAATTCAGTTTTATGATCCTAAAAAAATGATTGAGGACTTTGGAACAGTGCAGGAGAACTCAGGATACCCGCCTGCATCTAGAATACCCCACACAACGAATATTTAAATCCCAGTCATGCCAAGGCCCGATGTCTCTCCTATGACATAGAGGGAGTGCTATTCTGGGTCCACCTCCCAGACAGCAGGAAATAAGAACAAAAGAAATCGGAGGAGCGTCCTCCAACATTTCAGAAGATCATGGCTGATCTTCTACTTCAACTCCACCTTCCTGCACTATCCCCATAATCCCTTAATGCCCTCAATACCTAAAAATCTATCGATCTCTATTTTGCATATACTCAATGACTGAGCATCTACAGCTCTTTGGGGTCGAGAATTCTCACCCTTTAAGTGAAGAAATTTCTCATCTCAGTCCTAAATGGCTGTCCCCATATCTTAAGACTGTGATCTCTCGTTCCAGATTCTCCAGTCAGGGGAAACGCCCGCCCAGCACCTACCCTAACAAGTCCCTTGAGAATTTTATACGATACAATGTGATCACTTCTTATTCTTCTAAACTCTACAGAATATAGTCCCAGTGTAATCTCTCCTCATAGGACAATCCCCTCATCTCATAAATCAGTCTAGTGAAACTTCTTGCACTCCCTCAAAGGCAAATATATTCTTCCTTAGGTAAGGTGACCAAAACTGTGCACAGTACTTCAGGTATAGTCTCACCAAGGTCCTATACAATTGCTGTAAGACTTCTTCACCCTTATACTCCAATCCTTTTATAATAAAGGCTAACATAACATTTGCTTTTCCAATTGACTGCTGTATCATGTTAACTTTGTGTTTCGCATACTAGGGCTCTGAACACCAACACCTCCCAGTCTCTTACCAATTTAAAAAATATTCAGCTTTTCTATTTGTTCTAGTGAAGTGAATAACCTCACATTTCTCCACATCATATTCCACTGGCCACATTCTTGCCCACTCACTTAAACTGTCAATATCCTTTTGCAGCCTCTTTGCATCCTCCTCACAGCTTACTTTTCTACCTAATTTTGTATCATCAGAAAACTTCAATACATGAAGTTTCCCTCATCTAAATGATTGATATTGACTGTAATAAACAGTTGAGGCCCAAGCACCGATTCCTGCGGTACTTTACTAGTTACATGAAACGTAACCCGAAATGATCCATTTATTCCTACTCTCAATTTTCTGTGTGTTAGAACAAAGAACAAAGAAAATTACAGCACAGGAACAGGCCCTTCGGCCCTCCAAGCCTGCGCCGATCCAGATCCTCTATCTAAACATGTCGCCTAACCAATCCTCAGTTCCTGCGAATATATTAACCAAATTCAACAAACCCTATTTTTGAGTAAAAAACCTCTTGAATGGCACCTTATCAAATGCTGTTTGAAAATCAAAATACACTACATCCACCCTGCTAGTTACAACCTCAAAAAGCTAATGGCATTGTCAAACATGATTTCCCTTTCATTAATCGATGTGGACTCTGTCCAATCATATTCTAGTTTTCTAAGTGTCCTATTATCAAATCCCCCAACAATAGATTTTAGCATTTTCCCTACTAGTGATGTGAGGCTAACTGGCCTATAGTTCCCTATTTTTTCTCTCTCCCTCCTTCTTGAATATTGGGGTTATGTTTGCTACCATCCAATCTACAATGATGCTCAGTTTGGGTTCCTCCAGAGCCACTCAGCTCCTGACCTCATTACAGCTTTGGTTCAAACATGGACAAAAGAGCTAAACTCAAAAGGTGAGGTGAGAGTGACTGTCCTCGACAACAAGGCAGCATTTGACCGAGTATGGCATCAAGGAGCCCTAGCAAAACTGGAGTCAATCGGAATCAGCAGGAAAACTCTCTGCTGGTTGGAGTCATACCTAGCGCAAAGGAAGATAGTTGTGCTCGTTGGCGATCGATCATCTCAGTACCAGGACATTGCTGTAGGAGTTCCTCAGGGTAGTGTCCTAGGCCCAACCATCATCAGCTGCTTCATCAATGACCTTCCCTCCATCATAAGGTCAGAAGTGGGGATGTTCGCTGATGATTGCACAATGTTCAGCACCATTCGCAATTCCTCAGATACTGAAGCAGTCCGTGTCAAAATGCAACAAGACCTGGACAATATTCAGGCTTGGGCTGTTAAGTGGCAATATTCACACCACACAAATGCCAGGCAATTACCATCTCCAACAAGAGAGAATCTAACCATCTCCCCTTGACATTCAATGGCATTACGATCACTGAATCCCCCACTATCAACATCCTGGTGGTTACCATTGACCAGAAACTGAACTAGAGCAGTGATATAAATACTGTGGCTACAAGGGCAGGTCAGAGGCCAGGAATCCTGCACTGGTAACTCACCTCCTGACTCCCCAAAGCCTGTCCACCATCTACAAGGCACAAGTCAGGAGTGTGATGGAATACTCTCCACTTGCCTGGTTGGGTGCAGCTCCAACAACACTCAAGAAGCTCAAAACCATCCAGGACAAAGCAGCCTGCTTGACTGGTATCCCATCCACTCCCTTCACCACCCATGCACTGTGGCAGTAGTGTGTACCATATACAAGATGCACTGCAGCAACGCACCAAGGATCCTTAGACAGCACCTTCCAAACCCTCGACCTGTACCACCTAGAAGGACAAGGGCAGCAGGCACATGGGAACAGCATCACCTGCAAGTTCCCCTCCAAGCTATACACCATCCTGACTTGGAACTATACACTATTCCTTCACAGTCGCTGGGTCAAAATCCTGGAACTCCCTTCCTATCAGCACTGTGGGTGTACCTACCCCACATGGACTGCAGCGGTTCAAGAAGGCAGCTCACCACCACCTTCTCAAGGGCAGTAAGGGATGGGTAATAAATGCTGACCTAGCCAGCGATGCCCACATCCCATGAATGAATAAAAAAAACAGGGACCATTTAGAAACCAGGGAATTCTGGAAGATCAAAGGCAATGCATCCATCGCAGTACAAGTTGCCACCTTCGCGACCGGAGAATTAAGGGAGCAAAACCAGAGGAATAAAATAAAAATAAAATAAAAATAAAATTAATTAAACTCTAAAGTACTGACTAACGGAGGTCTATCTTGGAGATAAGAAGTTTGAGGAAAACCTTACAGTATGCATTTGTAGTCTACTTGTTTGATATTTACAAGTTAGAATAGAGCTTAATAACATCTGTAACTGACAGACAGTTATGTTGCAGTCTTTGGCAAATTTAAGTCGAATCCTTCATTTGTGGGCTTAACTGTGCTACAGCAGAAATGTCAGGCAGCAGTATTGTGCATTGAATTGAACAAAGCGCTTTGTAACTGTTAGGTGTCTTGTGAGTAATGAAAGAGTTGCATGTTTATAGCATCTTGTCACATCTCAAAGTGCTTCACATGTAACACATTACTCTGAAGGCTATTTTGCACATTGCAAGACTCCACAAATAGCAATGAGATCAATGATCAGCTAATTTGGTTTCGGTGACGTTGATTCAGGGAGAAATATTAGTCAGGTCACTGGCAGGGTTCACTGTTCTTCTTCACATCTGATCCAAAGGATGGCACTCAGACAACACAGTACTCCTTCATACTGCACTTGGAGTGTCAGCCTAGACTGTGCTCTCAAACCCTGGAGTAGGACGTTATCTCACCTTTTGACTCAAAGAACTATTAGCGGAGATAAACTGACATTTAAGCTGACGTGAATATGAAGGAGCATGCAGTACATGCTAATCATTACTCTGATACTTTACCATTTCCACCCAGGTGCCTCCTACTATGACAAACTGTCCCTTCTCGGCATACTCCTGAATTTGTGTGTACAAGCCTGGATACCAGCTCTTTACCCACTCCAGCTGCTGTGCCTGTTAGAAAGTGAAAGGAAATGTTAGCAGCTCTTCTTAATTCCATATCAGTTACCTCTTTAAGCCCTTAAACTCAAAATGTAATTGGAAAAAGAATCTACGAACATCTGAATTAGGAGCAGGAGTAGGCCATTCAGCCCCTCGAGCCTGCTCCACCATTAGATAAGATCATGGCTGATCTGATTGTGGCCTCAACTCCACTTTCTTGTCTGCCCGCCCCCCCCCCCAATAACACTTGACTCCCTTGTCTATCAAAAAAACAATTTAACTTAGCCTTTAATATATTCAATGACCCAGCCTCTACTGCTCTCTGAGGAAATGAATTCCACAGACTAACGACCCTCAGAGAAAAAATTTCTCATTTGCATCTTAAATGGGAGACCCCTTATTTTTAAACTGTGTCCCCTAATTCTAGTCTTGCCCATAAGTAGAAACATCCTTCCAGCATCCACCCTGTCAAGTCCCCTCAGGATCTTAAATGTTTCAATAAGATCACCTCTCATTCTTCTAAACTTCAACGGATATAGGCCCAACCTGCTCAACCTTTCCTCATAATATAAACCCTTCATTCCAGGAATCAATCGAGTAAACCTTCTCTGAACTGCTTATGTAATTTTATCTTTTCTTTAGTAAGGAGACCAAAACTGTACACAGTACTCCAGATGTGGTCTCACTAAGGCCCTGTGCAGCTGTAGCAAAACTTCCCTACTTTTACATTATATTCCCTTGCAATAAACAACAACATTCCATTTGCCTTCCTAATCACTTGCTGTACCTGCATACTAATTACCAGGACACCCAGATCCCTCTATACTGCAGAGTTCTGCAATCTCTTGCCATTTAAATAATATTCTGCTTTTCTATTTCTGCCAAAGTGGACAAGTTCACATTTTCCCACATTATACTCCATCTGCCAATTTTTTGCCCATTCACTTAACCAATCTATATCCCTTTGTAGACTTTTTATGTATTGACAACTTACCTTCTTACCTATCTTTGTGTCATCTGCAAATTTGGCTACCACACATTTGATCCCTTCATCCAAGTCATTGATGTAGATTGTAAACAGTTGAGGCCCTAGCACTGATCCCTGTGGCACTCCACTAGTCACACCCTACCAACCCAAAAATGACCCATTTATCCCTACTCTCTTATATAATAAAAGCAAAATACTGCGGATGCTGGAAATCTGAAATAAAAACAAGAAATGCTGGAACCACTCAGCAGGTCTGGCAGCATCTGTGGAAAGAGAAGCAGAGTTAACGTTTCGGGTCAGTGACCCTTCTTCAGAACTGACAAATATTAAAAATGTCACAGGTTATAAGCAAGTGAGGTGGGGGTGGGTCAAGAGATAACAAAGGAGAAAGTGCAGATTGGAAAAGGCAACATAGCTGACCAAAAGGTCATGGAACAAAGGCAAACAATATGGTGTGTTAATGGTGTGTTGAAAGACAAAGCATTAGTACAGAAAAGGTATTAACGGACTGAATATTGAACAGCAGCAAGTGCAAACATGAAAAAAAAGTGGGTAAGCAAACTGAACAAACTAAGATGAAATGAAATAAATGCAAAAAAAAGGTTGTACAAAATGTAAAAACAGAAAAAACAACTAAAAATGAAAGTAAAATGGGGGGCTGTCATGCTCTGAAATTATTGAACTCAATGTTCAGTCCGGCAGGCTGTAGTGTGCCTAATCGGTAGATGAGATGCTGTTCCTCGAGCTTGCGTTGATGTTCACTGGAACACTGCAGCAATCCCAGGACAGAGATGTGAGCATGAGAGCAGGGGGCAGTGTTGAAATGGCAAGCAACCGGAAGCTCAGGGTCCTGCTTGCGGACCGAGCGGAGGTGTTCCGCAAAACGGTCACCCAGTCTGCGCTTGATCTCCCCAATGTAGAGACGACCACATTGCGAGCAGCGAATGCAGTATACTACATTGAAAGAAGTACAAGTAAATCATTGCTTCACCTGAAAGGAGTGTTTGGGGCCTGGGATAGCGAGGAGAGAGGAGGTAAATGGGCAGGTATTACACCTCCTGCGATTGCAGGGGAAGGTGCCATGGGATAGGGACGGGGTGGTGGGGGTAATGGAGGAGTGGACCAGGGTGTCGCGGAGGGAACGATCCCTTCAGAATGCTGACAGGGGAAGGGAGGGGAAGATGCGTTTGGTAGTGGCATCACGCTGGAGGTGGCGGAAATGGCGGAGGATGATCCTTTGGATATGGAGGCTGATGGGGTGGAAAGTGAGGACATGGGGAACCCTGTCACGGTTCTGGGATCCCTACCCTCTGCTTCCTGTTAACTAGCCAATCCTCTATCTATGCTAATATGTTACTCCCTACACCACTCTTATTTTGTGTAGTAACCTTTGATGTGCCACCTTATCGAATGCCTTTTGAAAATCCAAGTACACCACATCTACAGGTTCCCCTTGATCTACATTGCTTGTTACTTCCTCAAAGAACTCTAATAAATTAGTTAAACACAATTTCCCTTTCACAAATCCATGTTGACTCTGCCTGCTCGTATTATGATTTTCTAAATGTCCTGCGACAACCTCCTTAATAATGGATTCTAGCATTTTCCCCACAACAGATGTTAGGCTAACTGGCATGTATTTAGATACCATCGTTCGCATTCTCCAATGTCCCAGAGTGCTACACAACAACTTGGATTTAAATAGCACCTTTAACATAGTAAAACATCCAAAGGCACTTCACAGGAACACAAACAAAACTTGACACCAAGCCAAAGGAGGAGCTATTAGGAGGGCTGACTGATAGCTTGGACAAACAGGTAAACTTTATAGAGTGGTGTAAAAGAGAAGGAAAAGAGGAAGAGGTTTAGGGAGAGAATTCCAGAGCTTTAGCGTCTAGACAGCTGAAGGCACAGGCACCAATAAGGCGGGGGGGGGGGGGGGGTGGGGACAGGGAAATATGCAAGACACCAGAGTTCAAGGGTTCTAGGGGTATTTAGAATTAGAACATTACAGCGCAGTACAGGCCCTTCGGCCCTCAATGTTGCGCCGACCTGTGAAACCATCTGACCTATACTATTCCATTTTCATCCATATGTCTATCCAATGACCACTTAAATGCCCTTAAAGTTGGCGAGTCTACTACTCGTAGGAGAGGTTATAGAGATAGGTAGGAGTGAGGCCACAGAGGGATCTGAACGAGATTAAGAATTTCAAGATTGAAGCGATGCTGGACCAGGAGCTGAACATCCGAACCTCCTCTCAGGAGTAATGGAAAATTGTTGACCACAACTATGAATTAAAAGGAGAAAGTCTGGAAGCTTCTTGGGCCTTTAAAGGCACCAACACCATTAAGGCAGCAGGCAAAGTGAAAATCTCATGAGAGACTCGGAAGGGATTTTTTTTGTAAGATAATTTTCGCAGGGCCGCGCAGTGGCTAGCACCGCAGCCTCACAGCTCCAGTGACCCGGGTTCTATTCTGGGTACTACCTGTGTGGAGTTTGCAAGTTCTCCCTGTGACCGCGTGGGTTTCCGCCGGGTGCTCCGGTTTCCTCCCACAGCCAAAGACTTGCAGGTTGATAGGTAAATTGGCCATTATAAATTGCCCCTACTATAGGTAGGTGGTAGGGGGATATCGGGGATGTGGTAGGAATATGGGATTAGTGTAGGATTAGTATAAATGGGTGGTTGATGGTCGGCACAGACTCGGTGGGCCGAAGGGCCTGTTTCAGTGCTGTATCAATAAAAAAATAAAATAAAAAAATCGTGGCTGAGATTGGTAACTCCCACCGGAAGGAACAGTTTCTCGCTATCTACTCTATCGATTCCTTTAATCACCTGAAACACCTCGATGAGCCTATGCAACACCCCCACCAAAACAAAGCTAACAAATGGATGAAAAAGTCACACACATTCAGACACAAGCCTGGGGCCATGATGAGATTTGAGTGGAGTTGTTGCTTCCTTTTGAAGGCAACACTGGAAAATCAGAGAAACATCGAACTTATTCCACCCACTTGAACTTCCTATTTGCAGATTACAGAGTGGGCATGAGGGAATGGCGGGGAGACCTGCACTCTTGATTACTGCTGTGTGGGGGAAGGGAAAACAGCAAAATTTAAACAGCACTGACCCACGTCTCACCTGCGAGCAAGTAAAGATGAAGCTTGTATTTTTCTCCATGAGTCGCAGTGCAGACACCCAGCTCCGAGCACACTTTCGAATAGTCTCTTCATATGGCCACAGCCAGGCTGTTTAACAAAAAATTCTATTAAAATACTAAATCCAATCACACAGATTGTAATAACAAAAGGTGGCCATTGAGCCTGCTCCCCCAATTAACTAGAACATGGCTGATTTGTATCTTTACACCATCTACCCACCTTGATTCTGTGTCCCTTAATACACTTAACTAACAAAAAATCTCATTTTTGACATTTTCAATTGATCCCCAGCCCAACTGCTTTTTGGGGAGGCAGTTCGAGATTTCCACTAGCCTATTGGTGAAGAAGTGCTTCTTGACATCACCCCTAAATGACCTGGCTCTAATTTTAAGGTTAGGCCCCCTTGTTCTGGACTCCCCTACCAGAGGAAATAATTTCCCTCCAACTACTCTATTATCTTAAACATCTCAACTAGATCACCTCTTTATCTTTTATATTCAAGGGAATATAAGCAACACATGTAGTCAAGTAGGACAAGGAGTAAAGGATACAGAGCTTTTGTCCATTTATTTATTTAGTGGCCTAAAGAGGCCCTAATGGCACAGGCCCAATGGCCTCCCTCAGTGCTGTAAGATTCTATAGGTCACATTTTGACTTTGTGTATGATAATGAATCAGCAGCCCATCTCACGTCTCTCCCAACTTATACTTCCATGGAAACAATAAAAATCGGGAGGGATGTAAGACAGATTTCCATCTCGCTATCACTTGGTTTTATATTATCGCACAAAGACAAGATCCACCCATATACTATTATGAAGAATGACTGTGGAGATCCTTTGCAGCCAAAATGAAGTGTAAATTTATAGAGTTGCTCTTGATTCCAGCAAGGTGATCTTACAGATGATAGCACTCCCTCCACCAATCGTTCAGCCGTGGCTGCCTACTATCTACAAGATGCGCTTCAGCAACTCAACACACCTCCTTCGACAGCACATTCCAAACCCACGACCTCTACCACCCAGAAGAACAAGGGCAGCGGACACATGGGAACACCACCACCTCCAAATCACTCGTTATCCTGAGTTGGAACTATATCACCATTCCTTCACTGTCACTGGGTCAAAATTCTGCAGCTCCCTCCTTAACAGCACTATATCTTCGTCACATGGATTGTAGCGGTTCAAGAAGGTGGCTCACCACCACCCTCTCAAGGGCAAAGAAATGCTGGCCTTGCCAGTGACGCCCACATCCCATGAACGAATTTAAAAAGAACTAAATTCTTGACTTGAATATCTAGTTCAAAACAGTCGATCTTGTAACAATGCCATCTTCACAAAAATAGTTTGGTGCTGACCAATAGAATCATACAGCACAGGAGACCATTTGGCCCATCTCTGAAAGAACTATCCAATTAGTCCCACTCCCCAGCTCTTTTGTCATAGCCCTGCAAGTTTTTCCCCTTCAAGTATCTACCCAATTCTCTTTTGTAAGTTATTATTGAATCTGCTTCCATCACCCTTTCAAGGAGAAAAATACAATGCCTGAATAACTTCTGGCAGCAGCACACTCATGTGCAGATTGTTTTACTCTGTTGTAAACTGAATAGTTTTAGTTAGTAATTTAAAGTTGCCACAACAATAAAATATTCAGCATACTATTTGCACCAGCAAACAATTTAGCTGCTATTACAAGCTTTAGTGAAAACCTCCTTGAATAACATGTATACAAGAGTAAAGTAATAAGGACAAATTTGTACCAAACACTGGTTCGGCTACTACTACAGCACTGTGTGCAGTTTTGGGTCCAATACAGAAAGGATATTAAAGCCAGAGAGTGAACAGCATTCGTTCACCAGACGATGCCAGGGATGGGAGATGAGATACTAGGACTATTCCCTCTGAAGCAGTGAATGGCAGGAGGTAATTTCAAAAAGATGTTATAATTATGAAGGATGTTGACAGAGTGAGATAGGGAAAGACTATTTCTCTTGGTTGGTGGGTCAATGATTGGAAAGAACTTGCATTTATGTAGAACCTACTAGAATTTCCAGAAGTCCCAAAGTGCTTTACAGCCAATGACATACTTTTCAAGTGTAGTCACTGCTGTAGGGAACATGTCAGACAAATATGCACAGCAAGATCCCAAAAATAGCAGTGAAACAATGACCGGATAATCTATATTTAGGTGTTGGCTGAGGGATAAATATTATCCAGGACACCAAGAGAACTCCCCTGCTCTCCTTTGAATAGTGACACGAGATACTTTACGTCTATCTGAGAGCGCAGACAGGGCTTTGGTTTAATGTCTCATCTGAAAGACTGCACCTCTGACAGTGCAGCACTCCCTCAGCCTAGATCATGGGCTCAAAACTCTAGGCATGGGTCTACAAACAATAGTTAAAGACAGGACTACAAACAATTCAGGCCCAATTCTGTGTTTTATGCTTTTGTTGAGAAATTCTCTGCACCAACAGTCATTTCTACCCTTGTATATTACAGGACTGTGCTGGCTGACCTAGAATGGCTCCTAGATAAACAACGCTGCAATTTTAAAATTCTCATCCTTGTTTTCAAATCTCTCCACAGCCTTGCCCCTCCCTATCTCACTCACCTCCTCCAGCCCTACAGCCCTCCCAGATATCTACCCTCCTCCAATTTTGGCCTCTTGCGCATTCCTGATTTTAACCTCTCCACTACTTGCAACTGTGCGTTCAGCTGTCAAGGCCCTAAGCTCTGGAATTTCCTCCCTCGACCTCTCTTTCCTTCTTTAAGACGCTGCTTAAAACCTACCACTTTGACCACGCTTTTGATCATCTGGCCTACTATTCCCTTATGTAACGTTTTGTTTGATAACGCTCCTATGAAGTGCCTTGGGATATTTTACTATGTTAAAAAGGTGTCATATAAATTCAAGTTGTTCTTTGACATAATCCTCACAATTAGGTTACATCCTGTAACTTGCCCCAGGTATTCATTATTTCTATATAGACCATCTGAACTAGTGAATTGGATTTTTAATTAGTCAGGCTCCATGACAGCAACTTTAACCTACCTGGGTTGGAGTTCCAGGTTGTAATCTAATTGAAGCATTCAGATAGTTTACATATAGAACTAAATACTTGGGATGCATTGCAGGCTGTAGACCAGTCAAGGGTTTAAATAGTTTGTACACAGAATAACAGATACCCAAGAATGACTATAAGGCTATAATCAGAGGGGCAACAATGAAATAAATCTTGCAGGTGAAGAGGTATATTTTATGATCATTATTTATATGTAACTCTAAACTCTTCAGTGACCGACTGACGTAAATTTCCTCTGACCTGTATCAATGTGACAGTGCCCCATTGCATGCACTGTGTGCTGACTCTCGCCATTCTGCTGCTGAAGAAAATCACTGGCCAGTCTGTGAACTTCTGCAAAGGTGCTTGGGTCGTCCACATTACAGGCATTGACCATCTTATTGGCAGTGTACAATGCTTGATAGCTGCGCTGATTCTCATCGCCAAGGAGCTGGCGGTGGAGGTGGGGGCGGGGTGAAGTGGGGGGATAAAAGATGGAACAAATAGTTGTTAGTACGATAAGCTATTTGACTCCAATAACATGTTACAGCTGAAATCAATAGTATGTCCACACAGCGTGTTGAAATAGGAAGGGGCCTGGGTTAACGTCTCATCTGATAGATGGCACAGTGCAGCACACCCTCAGTACTGCACTGTCAGCCTAGATCAGGGTTGTCCAACCATTTCACGCACGGGAGGGCCACATTACAACTCGTCTTACATAAGGGGACAGTGAGACAATTTCAGAAAGATAAAGGCATTAAAACTTTATCTTACTATTAATCAAAACAACAAGAAGGTTGCATTTTTGTGACGAAGTTTTAAATGAGAAGACTAATTTATTGACTTACATTTTCTTCATTATGTTGGACACTGATTTAGTGAGATACCTCGCATTTTTTTGCTTGCACAAGTAGTCAATGTTTGCCTGCACACTTGTTGCAGGGATGCGGAATATTCCGCATAGATGTCATTCTGTCAGGAGTGATCTTGATCACTCTCTCTCTCTCTGTGTTCCCTCCTCTCTGTATCCACCCACCACCCCCTCGCCATTCCCCCTGTCTGTCCCCCTTCTCTCGCTCTCATTTTTTAAAATCTATTTTTATTTATTTATTTAGAGATACAGCACTGAAACAGGCCCTTCGGCCCACCGAGTCTGTGCCAACCAACAACCACCCATTTATACTAATCCTACATTAATCCCATATTCCCTACCTCCTACCTACACTAGGGGCAATTTATAATGGCCAATTTACCTATAAACCTGCAAGTCTTTGGCTGTGGGAGGAAACCGGAGCACCCGGCGAAAACCCACGCAGACACAGGGAGAACTTGCAAACTCCGCACAGGCATTACCCAGAACTGAACCCGGGTCACTGGAGCTGTGAGGCTGCGGTGCTAACCACTGCGCCACTGTGTCCCCCCACCTCGCTCTCTGTGTCCCCTGCGTTCTTTCTCTCTGTCCACCCCCTGCTCGCTCTGTGTATCCCCACGCTCTCTTGCTGTGTCTGTGTGTGTCCCCCGACTCTCTGTCCTCTCGCTCTCTCTTTGTCCCCCTCAGCGCTCTCTGTGTGTCGCCCCCCTGCTCTGTCTCTGTGCATCCCCCCGCTCTCTCTGTCTGTGTTCCCCCCCCCGCTCTCTCTGTCCCCCTCTCTCTCTGTGTCCACCCCGCTTTCTCTCTCTCTGTCCGCCCCCCGCTTGCTCTCTCTCTCTCTCTGTCTGCCCCCCGCTCGCTCGCTGTCTGTGCCCCCCCGCTTTCTCTCTCTCTGCCCACTCCCCCGCTCTCTCTCTCTGCCCACCCCCCCGCTCTCTCTCTCTTTGTCTGTGTCCCCCCCGCTGCCCTCTCTCCCTGTCCCCCCGCCCTCTCTCTGTCCCCTCCCCGCTTTCTCTCTCTCTGTCCTCTCACTCGCACTCTCTCTCTGCCCACCCCCCCCCCGTTCTCTCTCTCTGTCCCTCCCCTCTGTGCGTCCCCCCGCCGCGCTCTCTCTGTCCCCTCTCTCTCTCTCTCTCTGTCCCCCCCGACCGCTCTCTCTCTCTCTCTGTCCGCCGCCCTCTCTCTCTCTGACCCCCGCCCTCTCTCTCTCTCTGTCGCCCTGCCCTCAATCTCTCTCTCTCTCTCTCTGTCGCCCCCCCGCCCGCCCTCTCTCTCTCTGTCCCCCCCGCCCTCTTCTCTCTGTCCCCCCCCCCGCCCTATCTCTCTCTGGTCCCCCCACCCACCCCCCCGCCCTCTCTCTCTCTCTGCCTGTCTGCCCCCCCCGCCCTCTCCCTCTCTCTCTCTGTATCCCCCCGCCCTCTCCCTCTTTGTGTACCCCCCCGCCCTCTCTCCCTCTCTCTGTGTCCCAGCCCCCGCCCTCTCTCTCTCACTGTCACCCCCGCCCTATCTCTCTCTGGTCCCCCCACCCACCCCCCCCGCCCTCTCTCTCTCTCTCTCTCTGTCTGTCTGCCCCCCCCCGCCCTCTCCCTCTCTCTCTCTGTATCCCCCCGCCCTCTCCCTCTTTGTGTACCCCCCCGCCCTCTCTCCCTGTCCACCCCCGCCCCCTCCCTCCCTGTCCACCCCCGCCCTCTCTCCCTCCCTGTCCACCCCCGCCCTCTCTCTCTCTCTGTCCACCCCCGCCCTCTCTCTCTCTCTGTCCACCCCCGCCCCCTCCCTCCCTGTCCACCCCCGCCCTCTCTCTCTATCCCCCCTCTCTCGCTCCCTCTCTCTCTCTATCCCCCCCCCCCGCCCTCTCGCTCCCTCTCTGTACCCCCCCCCCCGCCCTCCCTCTCTGTCCACCCCCGCCCTCTCTCTCTGCCCACCCCCGCCCTCTCTCTCTCTGCCCACCCCGCCCTCACTCTCTCTGCCCACCCCGCCCTCACTCTCTCTCTGTGCCCCCCCGCCCTCTCTCTCTCTCTGTCCCAGCCCCCGCCCTCTCTCTCTGTCCACCCCCGCCCACTCTCTCTCTGTCCCCCCCCCCGCCCTCTCTCTCTCTGGTCCCCCCCCGCCCTCTCTCTCTCTCTGTCCACCCCCCCCCCTCACTCTCTCTTTGTCTCTGTGTCCCCCCCCCCGCCCTCTCTCGCACTCTGTCTGTCCCCCCCCCGCCCTCTCCCTCTCTCTGTCCCCCCCGCCCTCACTCTCTTTGTCTGTGTCCCCCCCCAGCCCTCTCTCGCACTGTCCACCCCCCCGCCCACTCTCTGTCCACCCCCCCGCCCTCTCTCTCTCTTTGTCTCTGTGTCCCCCCCCCGCCCTCTCCCTCTCTCTGTCCCCCCCGCCCTCACTCTCTTTGTCTGTGTCCCCCCCCCAGCCCTCTCTCGCACTCTGTCTGTCCCCCCCCCCCGCCCACTCTCTCTCTGTCCACCCCCCCGCCCTCTCTCTCTCTGTCCACCCCCGCCCTCTCTCTCTCTCTCCGTTCCCCCCCCGCCCTCTCTCTCTGCCCCAGCCCCCGCCCTCTCTCTCTACCCCAGCCCCCGCCCTCTGTGTCCTCCCCCGCACTCCCTCTCTCTCTCTCTGTACACCCCCGCCCTCTCTGTCCACCCCCCAGTCCTCTCTCTCTCTGTCCCCCCCGCCCTCACTCTCTCTCTCTGTGTCCCCCCCGCCCTCACTCTCTCTCTCTCTGTCCCCCCCGCCCTCACTCTCTCTCTCTCCCCCCCGCCCTCACTCTCCCCCCCCGCCCTCTCTCTCTCTGTCCACCACCCGCTCTCTCTCTCTGTCCCCCCCCCCCCGCTCTCTGTACCACCCCCCGCCCCCGCTCTCTCTCTGTCCACCCCGCCCTCTCTTTCTCTCTCTTCCTCTGACCCCCCCGCCCCCTCTCTCTCTTCCCCCCCACCGCCCCCTCTCTCTCTTTCTCTCTTCCACCCCCCCCGCCCCCTCTCTCTCTTTCTCTCTTTCCACCCCCGCCCCCTCTCTCCCTTTCTCTCTTTCCCCCCCCCCCCGCCCTCTCTCTCACTTTCTCTTTCTCTGTCCCCCCGCACTCTCTCTCTCTCCGTCTCGCTGTGTCCCCCCACTCCCCCGGCCCTCTCTCTCCGTCTCGCTGTGTCCCCCAACTCCCCCGGCCCTCTCTCTCCGTCTCGCTGTGTCCCCCCACTCCCCCGGCCCTCTCTCTCCGTCTCAGTGTGCCCCCCCTCCGCCCTCTCGCTCCGTCTCCGTGTGCCCCCCCCTCCGCCCTCTGTCTCCGTGTGCCCCCCCCTCCGCCCTCTGTCTCCGTGTGCCCCCCCCTCCGCCCTCTGTCTCCGTGTGCCCCCCCCTCCGCCCTCTGTCTCCGTCTCCGTGTGCCCCCCCCGCCCTCTCGCTCCGTCTCCGTGTGCCACCCCTCCGCCCTCTCGCTCCGTGTGCCCCCCCGCCCTCTGTCTCCGTCTCCGTGTGCCCCCCCTCCGCCCTCTCGCTCCGTTTCCGTGTGCCCCCCCTCCGCCCTCTCGCTCCGTCTCCGTGTGCCCCCCCTCCGCCCTCTGTCTCCTTGTGCCCCCCCTCCGCCCTCTGTCTCCGTGTGCCCCCCCTCCGCCCTCTGTCTCCGTGTGCCCCCCCTCCGCCCTCTCGCTCCGACTCCGTGTGCCACCCCTCCGCCCTCTCGCTCCGTCTCCGTGTGCCCCCCCCCGCCCTCTGGCTCCGTGTGCCCCCCCTCTGCCCTCCGTCTCCGTGTGCCCCCCCTCCGCCCTCCGTCTCCGTGTGCCCCCCCCTCCGCCCTCTGTCTCCGTGTGCCCCCCCCCGCCCTCCGGCTCCGTGTGCCCCCCCTCCGCCCTCCGTCTCCGTGTGCCCCCCCCTCCGCCCTCCGTCTCCGTGTGCCCCCCCTCCGCCCTCCGTCTCCGTGTGCCCCCCCCTCCGCCCTCCGTCTCCGTGTGCCCCCCCCTCCGCCCTCTGTCTCCGTGTGCCCCCCCCGCCCTCTCGCTCCGTCTCCGTGTGCCACCCCCGCCCTCTCGCTCCGTCTCCGTGTGCCCCCCCCCGCCCTCTCGCTCCGTGTGCCCCCCCCGCCCTCTGTCTCCGTGTGCCCCCCCCCCCGCCCTCTGTCTCCGTCTCCGTGTGCCCCCCCCCGCCCTCTGTCTCCGTGTGCCCCCCCCGCCCTCTGTCTCCGTCTCAGTGTGCCGCCCCCCCGCCCTCTCGCTCCGTCTCCGTGTGCCCCCCACCGCCCTCTCGCTCCGTCTCCGTGTGCCCCCCACCGCCCTCTCGCTCCGTCTCCGTGTGCCCCCCCTCCGCCCTCTCGCTCCGTCTCCGTGTGCCCCCCCTCCGCCCTCTGTCTCCGTGTGCCCCCCCCTCCGCCCTCTCGCTCCGTCTCCGTGTGCCACCCCTCCGCCTTCTCGCTCCGTCTCCGTGTGCCCCCCCCGCCCTCTCGCTCCGTGTGCCCCCCCCCGCCCTCTGTCTCCGTGTGCCCCCCCCCCCCGCCCTCTGGCTCCGTCTCCGTGTGCCCCCCCCCCCGCCCTCTGGCTCCGTCTCCGTGTGCCCCCCCCTCCGCCCTCTGGCTCCGTCTCCGTGTGCCCCCCCCTCCGCCCTCTGGCTCCGTGTGCCCCCCCTCCGCCCTCTGGCTCCGTGTGCCCCCCCTCCGCCCTCTGGCTCCGTGTGCCCGCCCTCTGTCTCCTTCCCCCCCCCTCTCTCTGTCTCCTTCCCCCCCCCTCTCTCTGTCTCCTCCCCCCCCCTCTCTCTGTCTCCTCCCCCCCCCTCTCTCTGTCTCCTCCCCCCCCCTCTCTCTGTCTCCTCCCCCCCCTCTCTCTGTCTCCTCCCCCCCCCCTCTCTGTCTCCTCCCCCCCCCCTCTCTCTGTCTCCTCCCCCCCCCCTCTCTCTGTCTCCTCCCCCCCCCCTCTCTCTGTCTCCTCCCCCCCCCCTCTCTCTGTCTCCTCCCCCCCCCTCTCTCTGTCTCCTCCCCCCCCCCTCTCTCTGTCTCCTCCCCCCCCCCTCTCTCTGTCTCCTCCCCCCCCCCCTCTCTCTGTCTCCTCCCCCCCCCCTCTCTCTGTCTCCTCCCCCCCCCCTCTCTCTGTCTCCTCCCCCCCCCCTCTCTCTGTCTCCTCCCCCCCCCCTCTCTCTGTCTCCTCCCCCCCCCTCTCTCTGTCTCCTCCCCCCCCCTCTCTCTCTGTCTCCTCCCCCCCCCTCTCTCTCTGTCTCCTCCCCCCCCCTCTCTCTCTGTCTCCTCCCCCCCCTCTCTCTCTGTCTCCTCCCCCCCCCTCTCTCTGTCTCCTCCCCCCCCCCCTCTCTCTGTCTCCTCCCCCCCCCCTCTCTCTGTCTCCTCCCCCCGTGTCTCCCCCCTCTCCCCATCCCTCTCTCTGCCCCCATCCCCATCTCTGCCCCCCATCCCCCTCTCACAGACACAATGAGCTGAATGACCTCCTTTTGTGCTGTGACCATTCTTTGATTCTGAAATGATTCATTTCACACTCCCCAACTGACAGATTTTTAGGCCAAAAAAAGAAAGTAAAATGGCATCTGGTTTTCAACAGAGTGAATAATTCCAGTGTCCCCAAAAATGACCTCAACAGTGACCCTCTTCCCTGCACCTCCAACCCATTCTCAGTTCAGAGGCAATGTGAGCCCATGATTGAGGTCAACAGAGTGCCTTACTTGCCTATTCTGGCCCTGAAAGATCTGACCATTGTTGGTGTGTAGAAATCTACATGCAAAATATCTCCAAAGAGATAGAAGGTGTTTTAAACATTACATGGGAATGATGTACCGAACGTAGGCTCCCTTACGATAAATGTGCCCTTGCACTGAGCGCTTCAGTTGTCCTGTACCTTTGCCATATCACAGAGGATCTCAAAGTCAATCAGCAGTTCATGAACATCCCTGTTGAAGACAACCAGCTCGGCCTTGTAGAGGGTGAACTTGCGGTCTGGGTCAGGGGGTGAAATCATGGACCCCTGCCCTGCTCCAAACAATCCATTGCACGCCAGCTCCACATAAAGCTCCAAGCTGGAGAAAGTAAACAAATACATGTGTCTGTGGCAAGTTTGTCCCCTCTGCCAGACAGAGGAAGTAAAAAGACCAGCACATAGATATATCAACCAGTTATCATTTACTAAATGACCTAACCCTAGGTGAACAGAGCACAAAGATCACCCTCCCATTACATCTCCTTCCAGCCACTTGCCCTCCTTCATTGAAACTTGGTCAAGATTAGCAAGATTAGCTTCCCAATTCCCCATTTGATGGAAAAAACCCTACCAGGACCCCATTCAGATTGGATCTAACTTATGTGCCAAGGCTGCAGTAGTTTTCTACCAAAGTTCACCTGAAATAATAAAACTATATGCATTAAAAATGTTTCCTACTCTTGGATGTCAGGATAGCTAAGATTTGTCCTCAACAGAATGCTTCCTAAAATATTGAGATAATGTCAATGTCTTGCCCTAAAAGGACAAACAGAAGCTTCTGTCAGCAAAACTGTGGTCACAATCCCTGTAGCAAGGTCAAACTTCAGCCAGACGTAAATGTAGGCGGCACAATAAAGAAATCTCCAGATGATACAGAAACTGGCCGGCACGAGGGGCAGGGGGGTGGGGGAGACACACAGGAGGTACGGGTGGGGGAACACGGGACCGGGGGGGAGGGGAGGACGGTATAGGGGCGCATGAGACATGGTATGGGGGGGAGGGAGAACACGGTACGGAGGGAGAACAAACAGAAAGACACACACAGTCAGCGATTCAAAAAATACCATAATTTTAGAGTCATAATGTCATAGAGTTATAGAGTTATACAGCACAGAAACAGGCCTTTCGGACCATCATGTCCATGCCAGCCATCAAGCACCTATCTATTCTAATCCCATTTTCCAGCAGTTGGCCCGTAGCCTTGTATGCTATGGCGTTTCAAGTGCTCATCTAAATACGTCCTAAATGTCATGAGGGTTCCTGCCTCTACCACCCCTTCAGGGAGTGTGTTCCAGATTCCAACCCCACTCTGGGTGAAATTTTTTTTCCTCAAATCCCCTCTAAACCTCCTGCCCCTTACCTTAAATCTATGCCCCTGGTTATTGACACCTCCGCTCAGGGAAAAAAATTCTTCCTATCTACCCTATCTATGCCCCTCCTAATTTTGTATACCTCAATCAGGTCCCCCCTCAGCCTTCTCTGCTCTAAGGTAAACAACCCTAACCTATCCAGTCTCTGAATTTTTGAAAAATTCTATGGAATAATGGTGGAATTCTATGTGGAAAGGCTTTTTAGTTATAGCACTTTGCCAAGAGATTTACCCATCTATTTTCAGAATCACTTTATTAGAAGGTACATTGGAACCAACCCCAGGAGAACCATCGAATATAGAGTAGCCCGAAGCTGAATGGCTATTAATGCTGACCTGTGAGGATCTTCATCCGTGAGATTCTCCATCAGGATGTAGCTGCTCTTCTCCCCTTCTTTGGTGAGTCCCTGATGCCATAATTAATTTTAGAAGTTTAAAACACTACGTCTTAAAGAGGCTGATTCCATTTTACTTAATATTTAGGCTTTTATACAGATCCAATACCCAGAGTTTGCTATGTAACTTTTTATTCTTTCATGGGATGTGAGCATCACTCTCAAGGCCAGCATTTATTGCCTATAATAAAAGCAAAATCCTGCAGATGCTGGAAATCTGAAATAAAAACAGAAAGTGCTGGGAATACTCAGCAGTTCAGGCAGCATCTGTGGAGACAGAAGCAGAGTTAATGTTTCAGGTCTGTGATCTTTCATCAGAACATTTATTGCCCATCTCTAATTGCCCTTGAGAAGGTGGTGGTGAGCTGCTTTTAGAACCGTTGCAGTCCATGTGAGGTAGATACTCCCACAGTGCTGTTAGGAAGAGAGTTCCAGGATTTTGACCCAGCGACAGTGAATGAACTGCAATATAGTTCCAAGACAGGACGGTGTGTGACTTGGAGGGAAACTTGCAAGCCGTGGTGTTCCCATACATCTGCTGCCCTTGTCCTTCTAGGTGGCAGAGGTCACGGGTTTGGAAGGTGTTGTTGAAGGAGGCTTGATGCGTTGCAGCAGTGCATCTTGTAGATGGTGCCACTGCTGCCACTGTGCATCGGTGATGGAGGGAGTGAATGTTAGTGGATGGGGTGCCAATCAAGCGGGGTGCTTTGTCCTGGATGGTGTCGAGCTTCTCGAGTGTTGTTGGAGCTGCACCCATCCAGGCAAGTGGAGAGTATTCCATCACACTCCTGACCTGTGTATGTAGATGGTGGACAGGCTTTGAGGAGTCATGAAAATTAGGGCCTGTAACTAAAACAGTGTGCAATAACCACACTGTGTATGGGCAGTAATTTTGATTAGACAACAGTGAGGTAAACAAGAGTTAACTTTCAAGTTACTCGATTATATTAACTGAAATATACAGTCCCTTTTAAAGGGTTTTAATACTGTTCCATTCAAAATTAATTAGCACCAGACTGCAAATTTACCATACCTGGACGGGGATGTCATCCTCCATACCATCGCTTCTCCATCACTCTCCCACACGAAGTGCACCTCCTTACCTTTCCAACCCTTCGGAATGGTCAGCGTCACCTTGAACCAAGAGTCCACCATCTACAGCAAAAAGATCAATTAATGATTGTGAGAATTGGCATCAGTTTAAATCCAGGTCAGATCCCCTGTAACACTCAATTTACAGTTCCCCAGCATGAGAAAAATTCACAAAAAGAAAAACAGAAAATAAAAAAGGCTTGTAATTAATGAAGTTCTAACAAAATGGGGGAAGAATGTCATCTTGGCACAAGTTAGCCTCAGTTAATAGGACTGAACTGAGCAGGTGTTGACAAAGTTTCATTAACACAAACTTTCATTAAAGTGGGAATATTCTAATATTTGCAACTGGGATACTTGAGATACCCTAGAATGTTTTGAACGAACTAAAAATGTCTCAAGTCAGTCAGTCTACTTTTTCAATCTGTACTTACGTTTGGGCCAAAGGAACCCCAACTATAGCAGGTGTGAAGTCTCGTTTCACTGCCTCTCATACGGGATACGTGAAGGTGTCAGAAAGTAGGAGAGAGATTCAACTGGACAGCAAGCACCAAACAGCCTACAAGAGACAGAAGGGCAACATGTCTTCAGCTGCTGATATGCAGTTTTGCCATCTGCTGGGCATTTTAATCAAATCTTACAAATTATCACACTGTAGCATGTGAAAAAAGTGCAACTGTGATAGACAGGTAGATTGCCATAACTATCATTTGACTGGAACCTGACTGCACAAATAGAATTAGAATTAGAACATTACAGCGCAGTACAGGCCCTTCGGCCCTCGATGTTGCGCCGAACTGTGAAACCATCTGACCTACACTATTCATTTTCATCCATGTCTATCAATGACCACTTAAATGCCCTTAAAGTTGGCGAGTCTACTACTGTTGCAGGCAGGGCGTCCACGCCCCTACTACTCTCTGAGTAAAGAAACTACCTCTGACATCTGTCCTATATCTATCACCCCTCAACTTAAAGCTATGTCCCCTCGTGTTTGCCATCACCATCCGAGGAAAAAGACTCTCACTATCCACCCTATCTAACCCTCTGATTATCTTATATGTCTCTATTAAGTCACCTCTCCTCCTCCTTCTCTCCAACGAAAACAACCTCAAGTCCCTCAGCCTTTA